>NC_142580.1:952500-1268333 GCF_041283825.1 Pyrus communis | reverse complement strand
GAATATGTTTGATTTGCTGAAAATAAAGGAATATGTTCGATTTTGGTGGCATGGCCAAGTTATAGGACGGGGGATTGCAATTTTTTTTAGAGTTTTAACGAAACACTCTCGTATTGTTCACTTTAACGAAAAATGAAAATTTTATTCTAAAAAGTCACTCCTTGCACTATTCACTTACAACACTTTTTTGTCTTTTTGATTAAAACTCAAAATTTTCAAGTCATTTTCATTATTATTATTTTTTTTTCCAGTTCAAACTCCAGGTGTTGTGTGACCAACAAAAGAATAGAAATACATTCTTATGTTTTGCAATAGAGTTTTTATCATAAATGGTCCCTGAGATTAACCAAACTCATCATTTTGGTCCCTCACTTTCAAAATCAATCAATGTCACCCCTGACATTCACTACCACACATCAATTTGGTCATTCCGTTTAGATTCCATCAATTATTCTGTTAGTTTGTATGTGGTATCCACAAATCCAATAAATTTGTGACACGTGAATTATACAAAAGAAGGGTTTCACAAATGGTCTCTGATATTGATCAAACTCCTTATTTTGGTCATTGAGTTTCAAAAATCAATAAATTTGGTCCCTGATTTTCACTATCTCATATCAATAGAGTCATTCAATTAAAATTTCGTCAATATTTTTTGTTAGTGTGCTGATGTGGTCCCACTAGTCCAATCATACAGCACTAAGTGGATTAACTATAAGAAACTAATATTTTTTTTTTAGAATGAACCAATTGGCGAGTATTACGCGCTGACATTTCTCTCGCATCCCACAATCCCGATTGGAAAATAAGATTCAATCTAAATTCGATAAAGTCGAATCTAAATTCAATTCAAATTTGATAGGATTATAATCAATTAAAGAGAATGATAAGTGAGTTTACGGAGGACAAAAGCTTTAGTGTTGTCATGGAGAGTTCTTTTTCTTTTTGAGCATACCTAGATGAAGATGATGATGTCTTTTTTTTTTCTTTTAGTTTTTGTTTTTAATTTCTCATAGTACTTTTAGTTTTAAATCTTAATTTTTTTTTAATAATTAATTCATGTGGCGCCATATGATTGGACGAGTAGGACCATATTATCACACTAACAAAAAATATTGACGAAATTTTAATGGAATGATTAAATTGATGTGTAGTAGTGAAAGTCATGGACTAAATTTATTGATTTTTGAAACAGGGACCAAAATGAGGAATTTGATCAATGTCAGAGACCATTTGTGATAAAAATCCTTATTTTGTGCAATCCACGTGTCATCATTCTATTAGATTTGTGGGTCTCACATGCAAACTAATAGAAATAGTTGGCGGAATCTAAACGGAAGAACCAAATTGATGTGCGGTATTGAATGTTAAGGATGATATTGATTGATTTTGGAAGTGAGAGACTAAAATGATGAGTTTGGCGACTTAAATGGCTTGTTCTCGTACATTTACGTTATGTTTCTTTAGTTATTTTAGTACTTTAAGCTATTTTCGTGTGTTTGTAGGTCCAAAGGGCTAAAGGAGCAAAAAGATGCATTTTGGAGACTTTTGGAGCACTTTTGGGCTAAGGACGGATAACTTATGCTTGAAGCCAAAGTGTTGGACGAAATTGAAGACCTAATTGGAGCCAAAGTGTTGGAACCTTGTTCTCTTTAGTTTTAGGACATTTAAACCTTTCCTAATCCCAATCATGCCATGCATAACACACATCCATTCTAACACATTGTCATTGCACATGCATTTCCTTCATTAGTTAACCCACATGCACTTATCACTTATCATCACCACATATCATATCACTTAATCACTTATCACTTATCATCACCACTTAACCACTTATCATATCATAACCACATATCATATCACTTATCACTTATCACTTAACATAACATCCACCCACTTCACCTACAACATCCACCTACTTCACCTACAACATCCACCTACTTCACCTACAAATGACATAGCCATATGTTCCCTCCACTACTCCTATAAATACCCTTGCATTCATTCATTCAAAGACATCTCATTTTCATACACAACACACCACAAACACTTCCATTCCTTCTCTTTGCCGTGAGTCCCCTTAGAATCCAAAACCATCTTTTCCATTCCACACTTCCATCCCCCAAACCAATTATCCCTAGACCTTATGCTACAATAAAGAGGAAGAGAAGAGGGCCTAAACGTTCATACAATTCAAATTTGAGTTGTTGGAATGTTTAGGCGTTTCTTTGATTTCAATGTTTAATTTCAATTCTCTTTGTTTTGTATGAGGAACTAAACCCCCCTTTAGCTAGGGGGTGATTCGAAATTATGTTTATGTTTGTAATATGATTTGATTACTTTTAATTACGTTTCATAAATTGTGAATTCAATTTGTTTAACTGTTTGATTGATAACCTATTTATGTATGTTTATTAAGAATGAACGCTTAATTTTCATGCATGAATTTGACGCTAGAATATAAGTGAGTTTCACATAATAGTTATGAACTTATATTCACAAGTAGTGGAGGTTGCTTATAAACAATCGCGTTAAACAAATTCTTGGCATAAGTTTCATGCAATCATAGTAACAAATGCCTCGTCAACACTTATAGTTTTCATGATGCTTAATGATTCTTGCTTGTTTCTCTATTATGCAATTCATGTAGGGAACTTGTGAGGAATGCTTTGGGTTGTCGTATGCAATCATCCAATTCATTAACTTAAGGAAAACTTGACGGTTAATTTAAGCGGACCTAATTAACCCGGGGCGTTGAGAATTAATGATTTGTTGAAATGCAATTGGAAATCGTTTTATTATGCAAGCATAACATATGTGGAGATGAACCCCGTAGCTAACTTTCCATCCAATTCCATCCATTTGTTCTTTCTTTTCTTGTTTCTGTTTTCATGTTTAATTTAACTTGTTATTCAATTATGTTAAACATGTGAAACTAATTTCTTTTTAGTTAGAAGCGAATTTGAAGCCATGGACATATGTTGGTTATGATTTGATTTACTCCAGTTATGAATTCATGAACTTTAGATGTGGGTTACTTTCCTGTTTTGATTAAGAACTTGTTTATGTATGTGGGTTGAGGGTCGACACTTAATTTGCATGCCTAAAACTTGATGCTAGGATATAAGAGAATTTCACCTTGTTATGAACTTATATTCATGAGTAGTAAAAATCGCTAGTCACGATTGTGTTTAGTAAACCCTAGGCTGGATTAACATGCGTATCCCATAGTTATGAATGCCTAGTCGATGTTTATGATTTCCGTTGAACTTAATGATCTTTGTTGAATGTCTCTATCATGCGTATTCCATGTGAGAGACTTTGATTAGGAATAATTTGGTTGTAATGCGTATCCCATTCAATCCAATGAATCTAGGGAAATCTGAAGGTTAATTTAAGCGGACCTAATTAACTTGGAGCATTGTCATTCATCGTTTGTTGAAGTCATAACTGGGAGTCAAATTATATGCTTATGTTCATGTGTGGATAAGGAACCCTCTAACTAGTTTTTCATCATTCTATTTTATCAATTTCGTTTTTATAATCTGTTTCCAAGTTTCTGTTTTAGTTTAAATTCATCCAAAACCAATCCCCCATTTATTTTAAAGTGTTAGATTAGTTAGAAATACATTTATTTTGTGTTTTTACGTTTTTGAGTCAGTTTCCAAGTGATTTGCAATCCCTCCTAATCCCCGGTCCAGAACGATCCCTACTTGCACCTATACTACAATTTGACAAAAAGAGGGTTTAGTTTGTGCGCGTATAAAACTCGCATCACTTGGAAACTGACTCAAATACGTAAAAACAAGTTTAAAACACTATACTAGACTCAAAGAATGCAAAACTAAACTTTAAAACACCAAAACAAACCAAAAGACTCAAAACAGCACCAAAACACTCAAAACTGCCTTAAAAACACAATCTGGGCAGTTTTGAACACTAGACACAACTTTGGACGAAAATTGGTTTTACTTTGACCTAAGACACTTAAAAACACAAACTAAAGTGATTTCTAACTACTATGACTCAACAAAGTAAAGGGGGATTGGTTTTGGACGAATTTAAAAACAAAACAAACTTTTTAAATTAGAACAGATTGTAAAAACGAATTTGATGGAATTGAATGGATGGGAAGCTAGCTAAGGGGTTCATCTCCACACATGTTATACTTGCATATAAAACGATTTCCAATTGCTTTTCAATAACCCATGAATTCTCAACGCCCCAAGTTAATTAGGTTCGCTTAAATTAACCTTCAGATTTTCCTAACGTTATTGAATTGGATGATTGCATACGACAACCCAAAACATTCCCCACAAGTCCCCTACATGATTGCATAATAGAGATACAACCAAGAATCATTAAGTTCTATGAAAACCATAAGCATTGACGAAGCACTTGTTACTATGATTGCATGAAACTTATGCCAAGAATTTACTTAACACGATTGAGATCATCAACCTTTACTACTTGTGAATATAATTCCATAACGATTAGGTGAAATTTCCTTATATCCTAGCATCCAATTTATGCATGATAATTAAGCGTGCACTCTCAACCAACACACACAAATCAATGTAATTCACATAGATAAGTAAATTGAATTCACAACTTATGAAACGCAATTAGAAGTAATCAAATCATATAGCAAGTATAAACATGTATTCCGAATCCCCCCCTAGCCAAGGGGGGGTTTAGTTCCTCATACGCACAAAATAAAGAGAATTGAAATTAAACATTGAATTCAAAGGAAAAGAAACACCTAGAAATTCCAGCGACGCGAACTCGAATTGCATGAACTCCCGAGCTTCCTTCTCCTCCTCCTTGGTGCGGCAAGGGTCTAGGGACAGGTTTAGGGCCTTAGGTGTATGGATGCATGGTTATGGAGGGATGTAGTAGTGTTTAGGGGAAGGGGATGGTGCGGCAAAGCTTAAAACTAAGGAGAAAGGTGTTTGGTGGCTGCGGCAAGGGTGTGGAGAGGGTTAGACGAATTTCTGGAATTAATGAATGTGTATGAGAGGTGGTGATCTGATCTAGGGGTTAATATGAGTATATATAGGCACTTAAAACCCTAGGGTAATCAGATATGGACTTGAATAACCCAAATCCACAAGGAAATAGGCTTAGAAATCAGAAATAGAAAGGGATAATGCTTCCTAGGTGCGGCAGGTAAGGAGATAAGGTGATAAGGCTTCTAGAATGCCTTGCAAGGCAAGGGAAATCAGCTTTCTAGAAGGATTTGGGGCGCCACTTTTGTAGGAGATAAGATAAGGTTCCCAGAATCATGTTTTAAAGGCCAAATTTGTAGGGAAAAAGATATAAGGGTGCGGCACCTTTGTAGGGATAATGTTAGGGCTTCTAGAAAGCCTAAAAACTAAGGGGATTTGGATAAAACCCACGGCAAAGATAGGATAGGGCATCTAAGGCTTCTAGAAACCCTCCAAGATAAGGTAAAGTGCATGACATCCCTATAGGATTAGGATAAGGTGTTCTAAATGGATAAGGTGCCCTAAATGGATAAGGACTCCTCATTGCACTTGGAAACTTTGCCTATTAGGATTAGGAAACCTTGTCTTCATCATTCCTTCTTCATCTTGGACTCCTTTTCCTTCTTGGACTTGGAAAACTTCTTTGTTGCTTCACTTGAGACCATTTGGACTTTGACTTTCCTTTATCAAGTAGGAAACCTTATTTGAGTAGGAAACTTTGTTCTTCTAGGAATCCTAATTCAACTAGGAAACCCATTTTAACTAGGAATCCTAATTCAACTAGGAAACCTTGCTCAAGTAGGAATCATCATCTTCAAGTCTTCAATTTCGTCCATCCTCTTGGCTCCAAGCATATGATGTCCATTCCAAGCTCTAATTTGCTCCAAAAGGCTCCAAAATGCATCCTTTTGCATACTTTGCCCTTAAAACCTGAAAACACATAGAACTAGCTTAAAAGACTACTTTACTAAGGAAAAACACTATAAATGCACAAAAACAAGCTAAACTAAGGTGCGTAAATATGCTCCTATCAAATTCCCCCACACTTAGCTTTTGCTAGTCCTCGAGCAAAACAAAATGAAACAAAGTAAATAACGAAGTAAAACGAGTAAAACACAACCTACACCTTCCAACAATCGCCTCAGGGATTTCCAATGCACATGACATGTTAAAAATCATCATTCCCATAGATTTTAGCCATCTTTACGCTTAAGCATTTACTTAATCATGGTCACTACTCATTAGTTCACAAATGACCAATTAAAACATGATTTTGAATGTAGTAACATGCCTTAGAGAATTTCCTCAATTCCTTACTAGATATGCACTCAATTTTCACACAGATTTTCTGACTACACACCATATACTAGTTATATGTGAGAAGATAGATGTAAATATGAAAACGAATGCTCACATATATGTATGACAAAGAAAGCACTTTTCGGAGTTAATAACATGTTTAGATATGATCTCATGAATGGAACGTTACTACTTAGATGCGAGAACCAGTGACACCATATTCTCGTACCAATTTTAGACTCCACAAATTGAGACACATAACACTCAAGATTAAAGTCAAGGGTTGTAACGGGGCTAGGGGTATTGGCTAACAAAGAAAGGTAAAGGATAAAACAAACGTTCTTAAAACAATAGTAAGCAAAGCAATGAACTTGATACTTAGAATTCACTTTAGAGTGCAGAAAATAACTTTAAACACAAAGGGGAATACACGTGCATACTTAGGGTCAAATGCAACGTTTTGGACCCTTCTTTCAATAACCAACAACTTAGAGCTCATTTTATGCTCTTTCAACTCCTTTTTCATTCTTTTCACAACTTTTCTTTTTTTCTTCTTATTTTCCACGAATTTTTTTTTCTCTCTCTCTCTCTTTTTTTTTTCTTTTCTTTGCCGTGCCTCATTCAAGACTTTGGCACACCCATATATCAAGAATCTTTCCCCCACACTTGTTTTCTGCAATGCAATGATCAAAAGGAATTCATCTTTGAGTTATGCTTTTACTATGCTTCAAGAACAAAGGTATGGGTGGTCCTACTCTAGGCTAGGTGAGGATAATTGTGGGTTAACAAAGAAAGTAGGCTACACAAGGCTCAACGGGGTTAAATCCTACAAACAAATGAACTAGGGAAATATGGCAATTTGGCTATGGTGGTCACTACTAACTTCATCTTGAATATGTGTTATGTAATTCAATAACATGTTTTGAATGAAATTGGCATGAGTTCTAGTATTTGGAACTAAATAATGAAACGCCTTCTAAGTAGTAACCAAGCAAAGAAAAAATGAGATCATGCAACGACTTTTAGAAAACAACAATGCACAGATTTAAACTCTCCAAATAAACGTTTAGGCTCAAGTCTCACAAGGTTGTAGCATTAGTTTGAGTTCCTTCCTTCAAGCATGTTACAAAAACTAATTTTTTTTTTCTTTTTGATTACATGTGAAGTCATAAGTTATAACCACAACCAAGCATAAACAAAGAGTAAATCAAACTTTCATCCATGTTAATCATTCTCTTTAACAGTCATGCAATTACAAACCGAATCCTCATCATTGTGTTGGAAGGTACCCTAAGACACAAACAAACACACAAAAACAACTTAAAAACAACTCTTTTTGGGTTTTCAAAACAATTTTTTTTTTCAATTTTTTCTGGGATTTTCGGATTTTTAGAACAACAAATACTAAAACACACCAAAACAGCCTAAAAACACCTAAAAACAGCAAGAAACAACATTTGAAATTATGGGTGACAAAACCCTACGAATTTGCATCAAAACACTTTGGTTACCCCCCCACACTTAAATCAAACATTGTCCTCAATGTTTCAAGCATAGACTCACACAAATAACAAACAACAAACAAAACAACATCTAACAACCTAACATGGCAGAAACAAAATCAACAACAAAGAGAAGAGTTTAGGAACGCAAATCTGGAATTGGAGTGCTTTCTCAGTCTTTCTTTGTTGAATGCATGGGTTGCCTCCCAAGTAGCGCTTGCTTTAACGTCGTATAGCCGGACGAACATGCTTCTTAGCCTCACTTAGAGCCCACGGCATGGAGTGTATGGTCCTCCACAACCTGCCCTGCAACACTTTCATAATATGGCTCAATGAATGGGAGGGGATAGTGATCCTCCCTGATGGTGGTGTTTTGGTTCCTATAGTCCATGTAGACGCTCCCACCACCTTGAAATCGATTTGGAACCTGCACCAAAGAAGGTAACAACCTATTAGTTGAAATGGGAATTGGAATTGGGATTGGAGACTTACTAGGATGTTGTGGCAAAGGCTCAAAATCGGCAGCCCTATCAACAATGTCACCATGGCTACTTTCGGCCATGTTGGGTGGTTGTAGGGCAATCACTCCAAGTTCTTCTCCAATGGTGGTTCTTGATACATCCTTCTTTATAAGTGTGGATCCTTTCGGCCCTATATCCTTATGCACATGTATGACAAAACAAAAATGACTATCATTAGGATTCTTAATAGAGTCATAAACATTGAATTTAATTATATCACCACCAAACTCCATTGTTAGTGCTCCTTTGGCCACATCAATCTTTGTTTGGGCTGTTTTCATGAACGGTCTTCCAAGTAGGAGTGGCAAGGGTGGAGAATGAACCGAATCGTCCATTTCAAGCACATAAAAATCCGCCGAGAATATCAAGTTATTCACCTGCACTAAAACATCTTCCAAAACTCCCTTTGGATAGGCATTAGATCTATCGGCCAATTGAATAATCACACCATCATTTTTCAATTCACCAAGGTTCATTGAAGCATAAATAGAGTAGGGCATGACGTTAATTGAAGCCCCTAAGTCTAACATAGCATTTTCAAACTTAGTTTGACCAATAATACAAGGAATTGTAAAGCTACCTGGATCTTTGCATTTTGGTGGTAACTTCCTTTGTAAAACAGCGGAAACGTTTTCACTTACCCGTACTACCTCTTTATGTGACGCCCTCTTCCTTGTAGTGCACAATTCCTTCAAGAACTTAGCGTATTTGGGCACTTGCTTTATTGCATCCAAAAGGGGGATATTGACTTGAACTTTCCGAAACGTCTCCAAAATGTCCTTTTGATAGGAGCATATTTATGCGACTTAAATGGCTTGTTCTCGTACATTTACGTTATGTTTCTTTAGTTATTTTAGTACTTTAAGCTATTTTCGTGTGTTTGTAGGTCCAAAGGGCTAAAGGAGCAAAAAGATGCATTTTGGAGACTTTTGGAGCACTTTTGGGCTAAGGACGGATAGCTTATGCTTGAAGCCAAAGTGTTGGACGAAATTGAAGACCTAATTGGAGCCAAAGTGTTGGAACCTTGTTCTCTTTAGTTTTAGGACATTTAAACCTTTCCTAATCCCAATCATGCCATGCATAACACACATCCATTCTAACACATTGTCATTGCACATGCATTTCCTTCATTAGTTAACCCACATGCACTTATCACTTATCATCACCACATATCATATCACTTAATCACTTATCACTTATCATCACCACTTAACCACTTATCATATCATAACCACATATCATATCACTTATCACTTATCACTTAACATAACATCCACCCACTTCACCTACAACATCCACCTACTTCACCTACAACATCCACCTACTTCACCTACAACATCCACCTACTTCACCTACAAATGACATAGCCATATGTTCCCTCCACTACTCCTATAAATACCCTTGCATTCATTCATTCAAAGACATCTCATTTTCATACACAACACACCACAAACACTTCCATTCCTTCTCTTTGCCGTGAGTCCCCTTAGAATCCAAAACCATCTTTTCCATTCCACACTTCCATCCCCCAAACCAATTATCCCTAGACCTTATGCTACAATAAAGAGGAAGAGAAGAGGGCCTAAACGTTCATACAATTCAAATTTGAGTTGTTGGAATGTTTAGGCGTTTCTTTGATTTCAATGTTTAATTTCAATTCTCTTTGTTTTGTATGAGGAACTAAACCCCCCTTTAGCTAGGGGGTGATTCGAAATTATGTTTATGTTTGTAATATGATTTGATTACTTTTAATTACGTTTCATAAATTGTGAATTCAATTTGTTTAACTGTTTGATTGATAACCTATTTATGTATGTTTATTAAGAATGAACGCTTAATTTTCATGCATGAATTTGACGCTAGAATATAAGTGAGTTTCACATAATAGTTATGAACTTATATTCACAAGTAGTGGAGGTTGCTTATAAACAATCGCGTTAAACAAATTCTTGGCATAAGTTTCATGCAATCATAGTAACAAATGCCTCGTCAACACTTATAGTTTTCATGATGCTTAATGATTCTTGCTTGTTTCTCTATTATGCAATTCATGTAGGGAACTTGTGAGGAATGCTTTGGGTTGTCGTATGCAATCATCCAATTCATTAACTTAAGGAAAACTTGACGGTTAATTTAAGCGGACCTAATTAACCCGGGGTGTTGAGAATTCATGGTTTGTTGAAATGCAATTGGAAATCATTTTATTATGCAAGTGTAGCATGTATGGAGATGAACCCCTTAGCTAGCCATACCATCCATTCATTTCCGTCAATTTCATATTTACAATTTGTTTTCTTTACAATCTATCCATTTTAGTTTAAATTCGTCCAAATCCAATTCCCCCCTATTTCGTTGAAGTCTTAGTCTTAATCTTTCTTATTTTTAGTTTTGCTTTCTTCGAGCATTAAATAGTGTTTTATATTGTGTTTTTATGTTTTTAAGTCAATTTAGAAGGTTTTAGCAAGCCCTCCTAATCCCCGGTCTAGAACGATCCCTACTTGCACTTATACTACAAATCGTCAAAAAGAGGGTTTAATTTGTGTGCGCATAAATCACGCATCAAATTTTGGCGCCGTTGCCGGGGATCGAACCCGGGTCACCCGCGTGACAGGCGGGAATAGTTTGGTCAATCTCATGAACCATAGCTGATAAAAATCCTTTGCAATATCAGTCACGTCAACATTAGAAAAACCTAAAGAAATTCATGAGGAGGACCCACCGACACGGACTTACCCAATCGTGGTTTCACCTTTTCCCCGCAATTATCGTGGTTTTGCTGAAAAAATTGAGGCCCTTCATGGACGTTTGGAGTGAAAATTACTTCTGCTTTAGAAATAGTAGGTCATTCTAATCATTGAAGCATATGGCCTTGTAATTGGAAAATTCAATTTTGGATGCAGAATACATTCCTTCTTGTCAATGTAATTTACGTTCACATTGTAAATACTAAATAGAAGCACATGGTAAACGTACTTAATTAATTGAAATATAAGCCAATGAGAAATTTTTTAGTACGCCGGAATACAGTCTGGTACACCAACTGTAATAATACAATTGATTAAAAAAAATTTATTGTCAAGTTTCCAACCAATTGACCGGATCGTGTTCACAACACCCTAAAAAATATGTCATTGTCGACAATTTTACTTCAAAGACCTCAAAAAAACGATTATTTGGCATGAGAAATGATAATGAGACTTTTTCAAAATGGATTATTCATGAACTCTCTGTTACCTTATGTCTTTAGCACGATATTTTATAATATTGACATATATATTAACGTTAAATTATGATGTGTCAGAAGGAATGTCGAGAGCCTGACCTAACATTTCTCATCTGTCATTAGGCAATGACGTTTGTTTTGGTCGGCAGCTTTCTACTAATCGAAGTATGGAAAAGCTGACTCCTCAGTCCACCACTAGAGAAATTTTTAGGTGTACCGGGTACACCAAAAAAATTTCGTGTACCCTCACTCATAAATGGTGTACCCTCACTTTTTGTACCCTCAATAAATAAATAAAATCAAACCATTATGAGTGAGGGTACACGAAATTTTTTTGGTGTACCGGGTACACCTAAAAATTTCTCCCACCACTACCCCTACCCCTACCCCTACCCCAACTCCCTGCCCCATACGCAAACAATGCATCAAAAGACAAACAACAGCAAATATATAACCCAAATTACATTGCAATCGAGACCTCTTGGGGACTGCTCGCAAACACATGGAATGCACTTTTTGACTGATATGAGAGAGTGAAATTATCATCGGCGAAGAGAGAAATGGAGGGAGCGGAGCTGGAGCTGGAGAGGCGGAGCAAGTTCCTCAGCAGTTTGATACAGAAGAAGAAATCTGTGGAGGAACAAGATCACCGTGATAGCCTCAATGTCCGAGTCAGGGCCTCTGACATGCCCATCACTCTGCAAAACCGCGCCTTTCGGTCTGCGCGGGATCACCTCGACGCCATGCCCGGGAAGCTCGACAGCAAACGCCTCGCTCTCGCACTTAAAAAGGTCAAATCTTTTGCCCTTATCAGATTATGGTTTGCTTTTTTCTAACTGGGATTTTTATGCTGTGGGTTTGTAGTGGCAAATGGCAATGGCATGCTTGTAATGCTGATTGTCTTGTAGAAGTGTTTTGAGTAATGGGCATTGATCATATGGGGGCCAAAAATCTTCTCGTTTGGGAATGCTTCTGTGGGAACCGCTCCTGCTCATGAGCGCTTCTACTACAAGTGCTTCCATTATAAACATTGAAATTTTTGTTATTCAAGTGCTTCCTGAAGAACCATTCGGAAGTGCTTCTCCAGAAAATTTTCATTCTCTGAGACGCACAATTTATGACAAACTTATATTCTCGATAAATTCGAACTTCACAATCATTTTTTCAGCTTGAATGTGCTGTTCAAAAACCACCATTGCATTTATGCGTCAATTTAAAAAGGCGGGTCGCACGGGAATGCAATTTTAGCTGCCTTGTTCGTCACCCGATCGGGAAACTGAGAAATCACAAGATTTTCTGTTTTTATGGTGTAACTTTTGATGCTTTGAGATTATAATGATGTGGTGAAACATACAGCATTGAAATTGTGGGAACTAGCTTTGGTTTGTACAGAGAGTTCACAATGTTGTTTTTGTTTTTCTTGACAGGATTTCGATTCCTCGTATGGTCCGGCTTGGCACTGCATTGTTGGAACTAGCTTCGGTTCGTACGTGACACATTCCACTGGCGGCTTCTTGTATTTTTCAATCGACAAGGTTTACGTTCTTCTCTTCAAAACTGCCGTCGAGCCCTTGGACCATTGACAATGTCGGCCAATTTTTTATTTATCGTTGCCCGTACGTGTGACGATATTATGATTTTCCATTGTATACTAAAAGCACGAATGAGTTGCATTTTCTGATGAGGAGTTGCAGACACTGTGTTCCGTTCACGTGAAATATTCGTTTCATCTGTTGCAGTGAAAACGTTGTAAATTCATGTCATGTTATCGATGTGTTGCAAAAACCTGCTCATCTCAGTTGTAATCTCAAAAACCCAATTCGTAACACACCGGCAGCAAAAACTGTCCTTCTTGAGTCACCGGGTTCGTTTTGTATGTTATGCAAAGTTCATCGTAGATTTGCACTGCGTGGTTGAATAATTTGATTGTGCGTTGGATGCTTTCTGTTCAGTCGTTGAAATTAATACTGGCAAAATCTTACGAAAGAAAAGTCGGTCGGATTGAAAGAAACCAGGCAGATTTACACGAAGATCATACATCTGAATAAATGGACAGATCAAAGTCAAGACTAAAAGAATACAACCGTCAGCGAAAACCAGATTTACGCAAACAAGATAGGTGCAGAAAACAATCCTAAATGCTCTCCCCCTTCCGATTTGTTTCAACAAATTCCAATGGACAGGTACTCACCTTTCAACTGCTATTTGCTGCTTCCTATATGTTCAAATCAAAGCTTGCCACCCCCTAATTCCTCCTGGGAGGGTACAAAATTGGGTATTGCTGCAAGTTTCCCAACAGGTGCCTATCGGAGTCTCTAAAAAATGTTTCCTTTCCATCAAAAGAGTTTCGCAGGAAATACAAATTCATCATGTTCTACAACAGAACTGCACTCAGAACCAAGAAACCGATGATCACAGAGCTTGTGAAGGAACCGCCACTGTTGAAAAATAGTGAAAGGCACCCGGAAGTAGTGGAATTCGAAGATGGTGCCAGTGATGTTCCGTTGGTGAAAGTGCTATTTTTTCTGCCACTGCATTCAAGTAAAACAAGGAAACAAAAGGTTCATTAGGTTATTCCAAACAGTCTCTTGGAAGTTAAATTATGATCGTAATAAGATGAGAGAGTCGTAACTCGTACCTTCCTGGAAATATACAAGATCCGTGACCTGCAAGAATTGGCAATGAAATATTATCAGTAACAAAGCAAGATTTGCACCAACAAAAAAGCATATTATAACATATTGGTAGTGCCGTAAAACAAAATTTTTCGTTTTTGATGCGACTTGTTACTTTTCTACTTGATGCAGTCTTCACTACTTAAGTTTTATCAATCCTCACAAGCTAGTCTGTAATACACGAAACCATGATGCAAATAAACATGTCATGATTCCATACTTGGGTCTGTGGTAGTAACAGTAGCCACCCCTTTGAAATCACAAGTTCCAGGAGCCTTGGCCATCCGCTGAAAATATGCATTGAAAGCATATGTTGCGTGTGTGAGCACATTATCCGGTTCATAACATGGTTGACCCTGCAGCAAGGGCGAGCAATCAACTTTCCCTGGCCCACAAGCCCAATCCAAGCCTGCCTGTAGCATCTTTTTGTCGGAACCCTCCTTCGCAACACAAAAGGTTTGGTTCGTTGTGTCATTTGCCAACACAGTTCCAGCACCTGTTAAGTGCAAGGTATAAACCGGCACTCCATCTGCATTAAAGAGCCCCCAATTCTTTTCAGAGACAGACCCAGGTCTCAAATCCTCATTGTAGAGCTCATAAATATAAGTGCTAACAGCAATCCCAGGATGCTTAGGAGTCCCCGTGTTGTTAAGCACATGCCTAATTAAGTTACTGTTGTAAGTGTTGGCATTGTCAAGTGTGGCATCTGGCTCTGATGAGTCACCCTTGGAGGGCCAACCTGACTCGGTCACTACAATGGGGATATTAGTGATGTTTAGATAGGACATTGCAAAATACGCTGCGTCAACAATAGCATCGAATACATTGGTATAATGTAGCAGTGTATTAGCATCCACAGCTTCCTTGTTCGGAGGAAGAGGGCGGAAAAGTGCATAGTCCAAGGGGATTACACCGTTGGAGCGCATGTAATCAAAATACGGGTAGACGTTGAGCATGAGATATGAATCAGTAGACTGCAAGAACTTGAGCAAGGGAACCATGACCGGATCCCATGAGCGATTGAAAAAGGCTTGGGATGGTGGAAAGGAGTCGAGAATAATGGAGGAAGAGTGCGGAGTAGAGACTTTAATTTGGCGGTCAAGGTTAGATGCAACAAGTGCAGAGTGAATGAATTTCAGGGCAGAAACTAGGACTGGAGCAGCATTTGGGAGGGCACTAAGGACTTCAGATCCCACAGCTATAGCAGTGATGTTGGTAGCAGGGACATGGGCTATCACATTGCGAGCAACCCAGTTGGCAGCAGTGGCATTGGATTGGCCAATCCCAAGGAGCTGTTCATTAGGAACCGAAATAGTCACTTGGATGCCTGTGTTTGCAAGAGCGAGGAGCATGGCTCTGTCTGCATCATAGAGTCTGATATGTCGAATATTTTGAGCTTTAAGAAGTGCCGCCACTTGAGTTGGGCTAGGCATATCAGAGACGTCTGTACCGAGGTTTACACCAATTACAGCATCTGCAAAACATTAACAACGAGTGCTAGATTAGAAAAGAAAAAAGCCTGCGATTAAAATCTCTTCCATCTTCATATTAACCTCATCATGCATATAGAACAGACAGTATCACTCATAAATCTGACATGTACAATCATCTCGAGATTGTTAGCTTAATTGGCCCTCGTCACTTTGTTAGGACCAACTCTAGTTAGGCCTTCATTACCATCCTTCGTGTTGCACAGAAGTAATTCCCTGCTATCTCTCACCAGTAATATCTTGCCATTCTTCCAGTAACCCAATGGCTGTAGAGAAACGTATAAGTGGGGTTATCAAAATCCTAGTCCAAGACTCCTTCACATTATAATATTTCATAATCCAAAACCAGTATTGCTTGAGAGTGCCGATGCTGTAGAATAGTAAACAAATGCACCCTCCCAAAACGCCAGTCATAAATCTCTGATAATCTGTGATAGAAACCAGTGGTGCCAACTCTAAGAACTTTCTCCTCTGCCAAATCAAAAGCAGCAATGACACAGGTAGCTCCAACTCCGTTGGGCCCGCATAACCAGTGCATAGCACCATTGAGATATGTTCCATTATCATTCAGAAGATGTTTGCAAGGAAAATCTTGAATGTTTTGCCGTGAATTGTTTTTCAATGAAAACACATGTAGCATGTATCCATAAGCAACCTTGACAAGCTTGTAATCATTGATACAATGGGCATAACCAAATCTAATCCTATTATTACGATTACGGATTCCTTGTGGTGGTCAAAACAAGAATCTAGCTTGTTTTATAGATTCACAGATACAAATATATCTTATATCGATAAATATATGGAATACGAAACCATCTTAATTAATGCTATCGGAATCTCATATACAAATGAAAACCCCGTACAATTAAATAGTGCAAATAGAACGCTGCCTGCTTAATCTAGTTTTATCATTCTAAAATGCCTCTTATATAAATTAAGTGTGAAGCAGCTGAGAGAAGTGATGGGCTTATGCATATAATATAAGACCAACTACAGCACATGCTATCCTCCTCAAACTAATATGACAACAATACCCTCCGAAGCAGATTTTGCAGGACCCCAGTTCATTGATGAAGTCTAACACTATCCTTTCCATCTCCAACAAGGCTATTTTGGTCCCACGAATCATTTCACATTTGTATTAGAATGGGGTTTTAGAGCTCAAAAGACTGCCAAATGAGCTGGACCAGGTGGGACGCAAATTGAAAAGCCGACGACAGATCGGAAACTTTCAACAAGGGAATGATTTTCTCTCAGAAACCCCCCCCCCCCCAAAATCAGCTGAATGCACCCACTCTCCCACTCTCCCCCTCTCTCTCTCTCACACACCCTTTTTCTCCAGGTCTGCATTTTTCTTGAAGAACATGGTTTAAGTGCAGCAGAGATTGAAACTTCAAATCAAATCAGTCACAATAAACTCAATGACCTTGCAGATTAATTAGCAAAAAAACTACTAATCATTTGAGCAAATTTAAAAAAGACCCAGAAAAAAAGGAGGCAAAAACCCACATAGGAAACGCATCAAAACACCAAAAAAATGGAACTTTAACAAGAAAGGAAGGGTCTTTGGCACATAGGAACTCATAGAACACAATGCAGACATCCAAAAATAAAGATTATTGACAAATGAAAGCTTAAGTTTTTAAAGAGCTGCTAAAACATATGCGCAGAAAAGCATAAAAGCTTACCTTTTTCAGCAGAAACTGCAGACACCGCCAATAGGAAGAAGAATAGCAGAGCAGCCATGGAATCCTTCCTCTCTGCCCTCGAAAACCATACAAATGAAACCCCCACTGAAGAAAAAACCCCAGAAAGAAAATTTAATTTGAATAAAACCCCAAGAAAACCAAAAGGCCAAAAGGGCAAGAATAAAAGAGCGGAATAGAGAAAAAAAGGGAAAAGGGAGCTGCTTTTGAGGTTTGTGGAAGCAGCTGATGAGACAGAAAGAGAGAGAGAGAGCGAGGGGTGAAGTTGTAAATGCAGAAGCCGCATGATCGCAGAGTGTGTGGGTGTGTCAGTGATCGGACGGCTGTTATTTACATGCAGGTGCATAGTAACTAGTAAGCAGAGAAGCCTAGGCTACCACCGGATGTTGGGCCTCCCAAATCAGAGGGCTTAGGTTAAGCTTGGTCTGAGTTCGGGGTCCACGAGTAGACCACTTGTGATGACGTGGCTTGGTACAGCTGGATTCAACGGTTATATTCCGGACAGTGTCCAGTTTTTATTTTATGTTTTTATCTTTTTTTTGTGTGTATTTATATTTATAGAAAATGGGCAGCCCCGTGAGATACGACGGATATTTGATTGTCCTTTTTCGCAACGAGGAAGTGATCGCATCCGTATTAAGGTACATGTAACGCTCGACTAAAAGTAAATAGAATATAATGCAACATAAAAACATAATACGTATTTTGGAGGTGTCAAAACATCTGAATGTCCTAAGAGTCAACTCGAGACGATATATGTCAAATATAAAATGTATTTAGGAGTTAGACGAATTCAAAGTGTGGAATTTTTTTTAATTGATAAAATCAAATCAAATTCTAAGACAAAACCCAACCTAAGCTAAAAGCCATTTTTTCCCTTTTATTCCCTCCTCAAACCCAACTCAACCCAACTTAAATGTTTAGGCTAAAAGCCAAAAGCCAAATATCCCCCAAAAATTAGCCCAGGATTCGATGTGGGCCCCACCAGTGTGATTGAAAATTGGGCTATGAAACCCATTTGTCGATCCCTCACCTGCCAACGCGCGGAACGTGTCGGAGACAATCACAGCGGGACCCCACCCACGTGGGCTTGTACCCCACGCGTCGGATAGCCTAACAGCTATATTTGTGATCCAACGGCCATATTAAAAGGGCCGTTGGTTAATCTAACATCGTAGATTCAAACAAATTTTTTTTTGTTTTATATTTATATATTTATTAAATCCAACGGCTAAGATCGAATATAATCAAATCAAACGGTAAAATAAAGATGTAACGGTCCAAATTTAAATGCAACGGCTAAAATATTTAACTCAAGAATAATTTACGATTTAGTGATTTTTCAATATTTATGGGAATCTAAATATTTTTAGGTTAAAATGTTCATAAAATTAATTTATGATAATGTACATAATTTATTTTCTTAAAAAAATTACTTTAAATGAAAACATTAGCCTAAATTTATTATTTAATAATCTCAGGCTAAAAAATTTAGACCATAAGGGTTAGACCAGAAAAGTTGTTTCAAGGTTGGAGATGGTCTAACGGTAACCTAACGGCAGCATGACCTCAGCTAACCATTGCTAGCTAGCGTCATGCTAACGTTAGGTAACTGTTGGCATTCAAATTGGTATTTTGGTCCAAGTAAAAAAATAATAATAAAAATTTCAACAGATTATTAATTAAACTTTTTATAAAAACAGAAAATAGAGGGAATTACTAATTAGCATTAGTGACGCTGACCGAGCTCTGTGTGTATATGTCATTCGGGGCCCTCAAATGCCCAACCGTACAGTATTCGCCCAATACAAAACCGAAGCGCCTCCGCCTACCTGAAAAAACTGAAATTCTGCGACCTCCTCCGCCACCGTCTCACTCTCTTCAGTTCCTCCCTTCTCTGCGCCGGAGCTCCGATTGGCATGAGCTGAAAACAATGGATCAAAACCAGCGACCATCGTCCTCGGCGTCAGCTGCCTCGAGAGCTTACCAGTTCCACCCCGCACGTGCCGCAATTGTCAATCTCTTCGACCTCTACTTAGGAGTGAGTTCAATTTGCACTCGCTCTGTATTTTTGTTAAAATTTGTAATTCAATTTAATCTGAAATTAAGAAATTTGCATGCTTTTTCGCAGAGAAGTAGCCGCCAAAAACCTGATGATTCAGTTCGGGAGCCTCCGTAAGTGTGTGATTTTACCGAAACATTTGTTTTTTGGTTGCGTAATTAGTTCAAATTAGATGAATTTAATTTAAGTTAATGTTGTTTTCTGGTTAGAGATTATAATTTTTGGTTCCGATTTCTCAAACTTTACAGTTGATTTGATAGTAGTGATAAAAGAAAAAATTTTGAGTTGGAAAAAACCGAAAAGTCAATTTTTTGAAGAAGTTAGTGTTGTGGATTCTTCAGGAACAAGTCACAGAAGCGTGTACTTGCTCTTAATCGAGAGCTTCCACCTCGAAACGAGCAGTTCCTACTAGATTTTGAACAACTGCAGAGCCAGTTTCCTGTAAGTTGCACAATTTGAAACTTGCAGTTCTTGGTATCGTTGTTGTTGGGAGTTTATTACTTTAAGGTAGTAGTTCTGATGTTGTTGTTCCATGTGTTTCAGGACCAAGATCAACTGCGCATTGTGACCGAATCTGTACTTATATCTCTAGTTGTGCAATGTAGTAATCATGCGCCACGGGCGGAGTTTCTTCTCTTTGCTCTAAGGAGCTTGTGTACTATAGGTCACATTAACTGGGATAGTTTTTTGCCGTCCCTTCTTTCTTCGGTTTCCACCGCAGAAATGTCAGTTGGTCAAGGGAGTCAAGCAATGCCTGCTGTTTCACCGCAGTCTGGTATACTTCCATCTTCGAATGCAATCCCCAATTCTTCTAATTTTCAATCTTCGACTCCCGCCTCTCCATTACCTTCAGTGCATGGCATTGGTTCCCCCACCCAGTCTGCTATTGAACCATCATCTATGTCACCAGTTAAATCATCTGACGTAGCCTCCAATGGACAGCAGGCTACGGCAAGGTTCAATTCATCTATAAGAGATAATGCCATAAGCAGTCTTCGTCAGCTGTGCTGCAAGATCATTTTAACTGGACTTGCATTTAATTTAAAACCAGTTACTCATGCTAACATCTTTTCCCATATGCTTAATTGGCTGGTTAATTGGGACCAAAAACAACTTGGGGTTGATGAACCTGATGGTGTAAGATCCTGGAGACCTGGAAAGGCGCTAGTTGAATGGCTACATAGCTGTTTGGATGTGATTTGGCTTTTGGTTGACGAGGATAAATGCCGAGTGCCCTTCTATGAATTACTGCGGAGTGGGTTGCAATTTATGGAGAATATACCTGATGATGAAGCCTTATTTACTCTAATCTTGGAGATCCATAGGAGACGAGATATGATGGCCATGCACATGAAAATGTTAGATCAACACCTACATTGCCCTACATTTGGGACTCATCGGATTTTCACGCAGACAACTCCTAGTGTTTCAGGAGAAGCAGTAGCGAGCTTGCGGTATTCACCAATCACATATCCAAGTGTTCTGGGAGAACCATTGCATGGAGAGGTGATGAATTTATCTAAGAATTCATTATTTGGTAATGGAAGTTTTAGCATATATCATGTTTATGCAATAATCAGTATCATTAGATGATGATAAGAAGATGATATGTAACGGTGAAATTTGTAAAAGAAATGATGTTCTCCGCCAAGCATGATTTCTGTATCTATGCTACTTCTTTAGGGATCTATTTTTGGGGCTATAATCTGGAATTCCTTTGCTTTTGCTGGTGTAGGAACTTGCAACTTCAATTCCAAAAGGAAGTTTGGATTGGGAGAGAGCTCTGCGTTGCATCAGGCATGCTCTATGTACTACTCCATCACCTGACTGGTGGAAACGGGTGCTGCTTGTTGCCCCTTGCTACAGGTCTCCTTCTCAAGCGCCTACTCCTGGTGCTGTTTTCATCTCTGAAATGATTTGCGAGGCAACAATTGATAGAATTGTTGAGCTATTAAAGTTGACCAATTCAGGTAATATTATCTTCATTGTAAATTAATAAGATTAGCCGTTTCTTATCTGTATTGCTCTTTTACAGATATTGTAGACCTTCCTTTTTCTTCTTACCAAGTCTTTTTAGTACTATTCTATAAATTATTTTATCCTAATTTTTTTTTTTTAATTTTATCCTACTTTTAAATTTGTGATTCTGCCTGCTTGTGTAATGATTGATTTTTTTTTAGTAAGCTAATGCTTATATCTTGTTCCTTGCAGATATTAATTGCTGGCAAGAGTGGCTTGTCTTTTCGGATATATTCTTTTTTCTTATTAAAAGTGGCTGTATTGATTTTGTTGATTTTGTGGACAAGCTAGTTTCACGCCTTACCGAGGGTGACCAACAAATTCTTAGGACAAATCACGTCACTTGGCTTCTTGCTCAAATTATACGGGTTGAACTTGTGATGAATGCTCTAAATCAAGATGCTAGAAAGGTTGTCCTTGAAAAGTGGAGTCCATTGTCTTTCTACTGAAGTCACATAATTTGTCTTACTTGCAATTTCTTTTGTCTATTTTCACTGCACTTACTAAATGTGGGCATTATTCCACTTTTTCCCCGAAGAATGACATCTGTCATTTTCATTTGTGTTTCCTCCGTAATTTGAGACTACTTGATCGTGTCATATTTATAGCCTGTAGCTTTACTGATTGTAGGTGGAGACAACACGAAAGATCCTATCATTTCATAAAGAAGATAGGAGCTCAGATCCAAATAGTCCTCAAAGTATCCTGCTGGACTTCATAAGCAGTTGCCAGAATTTACGTATTTGGTCGTTGAACACAACAACTAGAGAATATCTGAATAACGAGCAGCTTCAGAAAGGAAAGCAAATAGATGAATGGTGGAGGACAGCAAGCAAAGGTATATTCCACTCCAGAAGTATTACAAATTGACATTTTCTGGCAACGAAATCATGAATGATTGTTATAAAATTGCTTGTATGCGACAACATTATAAAACTTAGTAAATTCTATAATAGGACATTTTCCTGGAAATCTTGTGAACTTGTATCTGTTGGTTTCTATTTCAGGGGATCGAATAATGGATTATATGAATATGGATGAAAGGTCAATTGGGATGTTTTGGGTTGTGTCTTACACTATGGCACAGCCAGCTTGTGAAACTGTGATCAATTGGTTATCCTCTGCTGGAGTTGCAGAGTCATTACCCGGAACAAACCTACAGTCCAATGAGAGGTTAATGGTTATGCAGGAAGTATCTCCACTGCCGATGTCCTTGTTATCTGGCTTTTCAATGAACCTATGTTTAAAGCTGGCGTATCAAATGGAAGAATCTTTATTTTCTGGGCAGGTACTCTCTTTTTTTTCTTGCTTAACTTGCCATTTTCAGCTTGGAAATAGGCCTAAATTGGTTACATATACTTGTTGGTAATTGAAACTTTTGTTCATTTATTGATGTATGCCTGCCAAAGGATACCAGAGGCTGCAGGCTGTAAGAACATGGAGTACATGTACATAGCATAATGACGGGGAAGGGGAAAAAGAAAAATAAAGGAGTTGACCCCTCCCCCTCTACTCTCTCTCTCTTTCTCTCTCTATATTTCTCTCTCACACACACACACATCTTGCACTTTATGGAGTGTTTCATGAATCTTATTTGTTTACCTTGATAGAAATCACGGTATTCTAATTTGAGATTTGTGCATAGCCGGAAGAAATTTATATTTGAAGCTATGGTTTTTTACCATGGATCTGAGAGTGGCTAATCAGTGGAATTTTTTTTTTTTTTTTTTGTATATAGCAACCAACCTATTGTTTACTCTTTTTGAATTGTCTTTTGACTTATTTTCTTATATTTTAAATGCAGGTTGTACCTAGTATTGCAATGGCTGAAACATATTGTAGGCTGCTACTCATTGCACCTCACTCATTATTTCGTTCTCATTTCAATGTAATTTTCTTTTAATTCTAAGGTTTTTGTTGCTTCTCTGATTGAATGTTTCTTGTGTTTTTCACAAATGAACATGCATTTTAATAATAGACTCCCCACAAGGGCACTTAACTTGAATTCTTAAGGATCAAAAGCTATGAGGTTAGCCCTTTTCCTAAGCAGGCAAAACTTGGCCTCAAGTCTCCAGCATAACTCCTTGAAATATTACTGTCAGTTTTGTTGACACCTTAGAAAATCAGCACTTTACTGAATAAGCTAAATCAAATGGAACGTATTAAAGCTCCATGTTGACTTTTTTCCTTCTCTTGTGGGGGCAAGTAAAGGTGATGTATGTATGGTCGGTCTTCTAGATATATCTTTGACGTTCACCTTCACCTACATTTGTGTAACTATTTGTTGATTTGGTTACTCTGGATAAGTCTTTGCAGCCTTAACTTGTAGTTTATACCCCCTACCCTCCCTCTCCCTTTTTTTATTATCCTTGTCACTTTAAGCACCATTTGTCGTATGTTTAAAATCTAATATCCTTGTCCATTTTGGAAACAGTACTGTTGTAACCTTTTGCGTTTCATCTTGTATTGTGATATTTATTTATTCTGTTTCTCAGCATTTGGCTCAAAGGAATCCCTCGGTATTGAGCAAGCCAGGCGTAACTCTTTTAGTGCTTGAAATTTTGAATTACCGTTTGCTTCCACTTTACAGGTGATTAGTTGTATTATCCATATGCTGAAATTACACCTCTTTCAAGTTAAGTATAATTTTCAAAGATATGGTGCGACTCTCTTGGCTTCAGATGCTGTAAATGTTGACTTTATATTTCTTTCATCTGCAATATGATGCCACTGCAAGTTAAAATTTATAAGTTGTCACATCTTCCATATAGGTACCAAGGAAAAAGCAAAGCCTTGATGTATGATGTTACAAAAATAGTTTCTGCTCTAAAATTGAAACGTGGAGACCATCGTGTATTTAGGTTGGCTGAGAACTTGTGTATGAATCTTATTCTGTCTTTGAGAGACTTTTTCTTTGTGAAAAGGGAAGGGAAGGTATATACTGCATTTTCCAAAACACAACCCTTTTTTTGTTTAAATTTCATAGACGAGCTGAAATGTAATTGTGTGCATTGTTAATCTTTGGCAGGGTCCAACTGAATTCACAGAAACTTTGAATCGAGTAACTGTTGTCACTCTTGCGATCATCATTAAGACACGAGGAATAGCTGATGCTGATCATCTGCTTTATCTTCAAACCATGTTAGAGCAGATATTAGCCACTAGTAATCACACATGGTCAGAGAAAACACTACGCTATTTCCCTTCTCTTCTTCGTGATTTTTTGATCCAACGGATTGATAAAAGGGGCCTGGCAATTCAAGAATGGCAGCAGGTTTATAGTTGCTCCCTTAGTTTTTCAATTTCGTACTGTTTGTGTTGTTCAGCTGTAACATCTTTTTTTTTTCCTGCTGTCAAACTTCAGATTCCATTTGACTTTTTCCCCCTTTCTTAAAGATGATTTTATTATCCTACAGGACTGAATAGAATCTTCTGTACTTAAACTATTAACTTCTACTTAATTACATTGTCTATCATGAATATTTCTTAGATATACATAATGATGAAAGATCCTTTTTGCAGGCAGAAACCACTGTAATTAACCAATGCACCCAGCTTTTGTCACCTTCCGCTGATCCTTCATATGTAATGACCTATATCAGTCATAGTTTTCCTCAACACCGACAATATCTATGTGCTGGTGCATGGATTCTGATGCAAGGGCACCCAGAAAACATCAACAGCCTAAACTTAGTAAGTTTAATGTATTATGAATAACACCATGATTGGTATTTATCACTTGCTATCAGAACCTCGAAGTCTTGGCAGGGTTCTTTTGATATTGCCTAGGACACTGTTGCTTAGTCTCTTCCTTATACGGTTTCAGGCACGCGTCTTGAGAGAGTTTTCTCCTGAGGAAGTATCATCTAATATTTATACAATGGTGGATGTTCTGCTTCATCATATTCAGTTGGAAATGCAGCACGGCCATTCTTTGCAGGTCCGTCAATTGTTCTTAGGTTTTTCATTCACAATCCTGTGTTTTGCATGCCTGTGGAGTTGTTTTTACTGACATTTTATTCATTTCTTTTTCAGGACCTTTTATTGAAAGTATGTGCAAACCTAGCATTTTATATTTGGACCCATGAGTTGCTCCCTTTGGATATTTTGCTCTTGGCACTTATTGATCGTGACGATGACCCCCATGCTCTGCATATTGTGGTACGTGCTTTCAACTTATTAAAAAGAACAAGGGGTAATGTGAGAATTCCACTTTTATTTATTAAACAAACTGATCTGGAAATTTACTACGATGCAAGATACGTTCTTGATGCAATTATGTGCTAATATGTGATGCAGATTAGTCTACTTGATAGGCAAGAACTTCAACAAAGGGTGAAACAACATTGTTCGAATCGAGGTCCCCCTGAACACTGGCTTGTCTCTGCACCCTTTAAGCGAGTTGAATTGCAAAAGGCCCTCGGGAATCATCTATGTTGGAAGGACAGGTTGCATTTGTTAAATATTTTTCTTTCTTCTTTTTGGGGTTTGAAGTTGGTATGGTTTTTATGCTACGATAAGAATCATAACATAGAAGCTAAACTTTGCGAATTGCTAAAGCATATATTCACTTACATGGTCTTTTATGTTATGCAGGTATCCCACCTTCTTTGATGATATTGCAGGGCGTTTGATCCCCGTCATTCCATTGATAATTTATAGACTAATTGAAAATGATGCCATAGATTCAGCTGATAGAATTCTGCTCATGTATTCTCCATTTCTTAAATACCACCCTTTAAGATTTACTTTTGTTCGTGACATACTTGCATATTTTTATGGCCATCTTCCCGGAAAGCTTATTGTCCGAATATTGAATGTACTCGAAGTCAACAAGGTAAAGACTTTGCTCTCCTTTTTATTCTTTTGGTAATCAGCATTGGCTTTTTAGTACTATTTTCCTCCAGTTACTTTATTAACTCCAAGTTTGTTTCAGATCCCATTTTCTGAGTCATTCCCGGTGCATATGAATAGTGCCATGTGCCCACCTGCTGATTACTTTGCAAGTCTCTTACTGGGACTAGTGAATAATGTCATTCCCCCATTGCATAACAACTCAAAATCTGGAACGAGTGATGCTTTAAACAATTCAATGCGTGCCCCACCTAACAAGACTCCACCACCGTCTCAGTCTGGGCAAGCAAATGTTTTTGACGGCCAAAAAGCATTCTACCAAATTCAGGATCCAGGCACATATACTCAGCTGGTTCTTGAAACAGCAGTAATTGAATTGCTCTCTCTTCCTGTATCTGCATCCCAGATTGTATCATCACTTGTTCAGATTGTCGTCAATATACAACCAACATTAATTCAATCCAGCAATGGCCTGCACGGAGCTCCCAGTGGTGTTGGGCAAGGCTCCATTTTACCAACATCCCCTTCGGGCGGAAGCACAGATTCCTTGGGCACGAGCAGGTCACCTGCTTCAGTATCAGGAATAAATGCATCTAACTTTGTTTCTCGAAGTGGTTATACATGCCAACAATTGTCTTGCTTATTGATCCAAGCCTGTGGTCTACTACTGGCTCAGCTGCCTCCTGATTTTCATGTGCAACTCTATCTGGAGGCATCACGTATAATAAAAGAAACGTGGTGGCTCACTGATGGCAAAAGGTCAATGGGGGAACTGGACTCTGCTGTCGGTTATGCTTTGTTGGATCCAACATGGGCTGCTCAAGACAATACCTCAACCGCCATTGGTATGCTACGATATATGCAATGGTTATTTACTGATAAACCTTGTTTAACTTCCCTGTGCGAGAGTTTATATAGCTAACTCTGTCACGATTCCAGGTAATATTGTCGCGCTGCTTCATTCTTTTTTCAGTAACCTCCCACAGGAATGGCTAGAAGGGACCCATCTTATCATCAAACATCTCAGGCCAGTGACTTCAGTTGCAATGTTGAGAATAGCATTCCGGATCATGGGTCCATTGCTCCCTAAACTAGCCAATGCGCACGCCCTCTTCAGCAAGGTACAAAAATTCACTTATTCGGAACTTTTATTACAATTTCGTTAAAGCTTTCAATCATTTCCAATGCGTATTTGAATGTCATCAAAGTAAAGGTGATATGTATTAATAAATTTTCTATCCTTTGTTGCTTAATCATTGCCATCACCTGTTTCAGACCTTGTCATTGATTTTAAGTATGATGGTGGATGTCTTTGGGAAGAACGTACAGCCACCGACTCCTGTCGAGCCATTAGAAATAGCAGATCTTATTGACTTCTTGTAAGTGCTTCTCTGTCATTGAAACTAACAAATTTTCTGTTTGTGGTTTGATATAGCTGTTGTTTAGTAGTGCCTGACGATAGCTAACCGCGCATAACCCGTTGTGTTTCTCAGCCATCACGTCGTCCATTATGAAGGGCAGGGAGGTCCCGTGCAGGCTAACAGCAAGCCCAGACCAGAGGTCTTAGCTCTCTGTGGAAGAGCTGCGGAAAGTCTGCGTCCGGACATACAACACCTTCTTTCCCACTTAAAACCCGACACGAATTCTTCCATTTATGCTGCTACGCATCCCAAGTTGAACCAGAATTCATCGTAAGTTTTCGGGTTCTTTAGCAATTCTCATAAGCTGATAGCACGATTTTTTAGATAATTATAGAAAACTAGAGAGGACGTTCCTCTTTAGAGTATGTAAAGTCGTGTGTGTAACCAGCGACTGAAGGGCAGGCTTTAGGTGGATTTCTTGTACGTTTTCATAAAGAAATAATGTCAATATTGTTTATTCACCCAAAGAATTCTTTTTATATTCGAGCGATATTATAATCTAATTTATTGTTGTATCACGATCACACGGGAGTATGGGATGGTGTTTGCATTTCAGAAACGTTTCTTGTGTCATAGGTTCTATAGGAACTGGACCATACTATTTGGTCAAATATAATAGAATGAAAAATTTTGTGACCTCCAAAAATATTCTGTTCCTTTACAATCGTATTCGTATGTGCTCCTTGATATGACACCACGGTGTTTGAAATAAATATTAAATAGCGTGATGATACGTATTTTAATTTTTCACATGACATTGCATTATTACATCGAGATGTCACAATGTAAAGAATTCTCTATACATTGACATTAAACTTGTAACTCACAAAACTTGATTTAAGACCCTTTATTTACATTAGTGGAGAAAAATACTACAGTTTAATTGTATCTATTTATTTCTCCATATTACCCAGTAATTACAGTGTCCCGTGTTTAGCTTCTAGTAATTTTTCATTAAACATAAACAATACTTAACGAAAATTAACCGCACAAATTATAATAAACAGATAAAATATAAAGAAGATGATAGAAGATGCTCCCCACACATTCGGAGAACAGACTTAGGGCTGGTTTGGTATTGTTGTGCTTTGAAAAAAAATTGTTTCTGCTGTGCTGTGAGAATAAGCAGTTGTGAAATAAAGCAGCAGAGTGTTTGGTAAACTTTTTTGTAAAAGTGCTTTTGAAAGAAAAAAAGCAGTATTGTAGTGTTTGGTAAACTTTTATGTAAAACAGATGTGAAAAAAAACTAGTTTTTCAAAGCTGGGTTTTGCAGCTTCTTGTTTTTTGCTTTTTTTCATCCAAAACTGTGAAAAAAAGCTGAAGGTGAATGTTTACCAAACACAAAAACAGCTCCCAGCTTTTTTTTACACCAGCTTTTTTCAGAATCACCTCAGTACCAAACCAGGCCTAGCAGGACTGCTCTCTAGCATTGCCCCTTCAGTAAACGGGGTGGGGTCCGCGGCATAGGTGGCGACAACTAGACATACCCTACTCGTCACGTCACTACAAAAGCGGAGAACGGATCCTCTTCATAGCTAAGCAGTCAGAGCCTTTTTATTAAACAATTCGAATCGTTGATTGATGTGCAAATCAAATTAAGATCGTCGATTGTGTATGATGGGCCAAAAAAATGAATTAATAAAAACTATTGAATTAAATTTATGTGATCGAGATTGTTTGATGAGAAGACTCTAGCTGCTTAACTCCGAAGAAAATCCGTTCTCATGTGAATGCTTAGACGATATTGCACGTTATTGTGCGGACCCACTGACTCATGTCCAGCAATTATGGTCCCACCAGTCAAACTCAGTCTCTACCAAAAATAATGTCGTTCCAAACGTGAATATATGTTACCATCAGTCCAGTCCAATCCGGTCTTCCACGACTCACGCCTACACCACCCTTGTAACATCGCGTCAAATATCACCTTGTGATTCGTAATCCAAATCCGACACCCTCATGTTTTGCCACTCCTGTCTTTTTTGGGCGAGTCTTGCCGAATAATCTATGGTCGAAATATCATAAGTTCGAGTTGTAAAATACTAGAAGTTTTGTTAACTTAATAGTCATTTTTATCGTGTTTCTTTTGTTAAGGATAAATCTTGACGCAACAAAAATGTTACTCTTTTGTGACAAAAAGAATACGAGTTCGAGTCGCGATAACAGCTTCATGCTTAAGTTGAAAGGTTGAACATTTTTATTAATCTAAAACACATGTTTACATGTTACACAAAGTTATTTTCACAACTGAACAATAATAATAATAATAACAATAGAAATTTATATATTACACAAAGTTGTTCGTTCAACATTACAGAGTCAGATACGAGGAAAAGGATCCGACTAACATCATCAAAAAAAAAAAAAAAGTGGGGTGCCAAAACCCTACAACAACACTTCGGGACTAAACTTAAATTCAAAAACAGTAAGGATAACTGTTATTTTTCACAAAGAATGACAATGTGATTTACATATTTAACTTGCACCACGCAAATTTTGAAATAATTATCCCTTGTGCTTTAAGCATCAAACATCATCGTTGTTCTCCTTGTTGACCAAAATTCACTCCGTTGGATTTCGGAGTGCCATATTCCGGTGATTTCTTTTCGAAATTGTATGGTGCTGCACTCATCACCCTGCACAGACGAAAACAGAAGTCGATATATTATTAGCTGTCCAATTCCAATCAGATTTATTAATCTGCCCGCGTTTCTATTTGAGGTAATAAGTTAGGTCAGCTGTTTAGATTTTCCTCGAAAAGTATAGTAACGTTTGCACAATACGGTACAAAATCCTAATTAATAGAAAACCTTTACAAAAAATCCAATCAAAGGCAACTCAACTCAAGCAGGTTCTCCGGTGCTCATACCATATGCGCCATTCACGAGATAACCTCAGAAAAAATAGCCAACTCTACAGACCATAGGTTCTTATGTACAAAAAAAAGGCCCTAATTCTTACTCTGATAGACCGTGAGCAATTCATAATAGTTTCCAAAATAATATAGTTGGAATGAACGAAAATTACCTTTCCTTGCGCTTCTCTAAAAATCGAGCCAAGGAAGCTTTGCGAGCCTGTGGAACACCTGTACAGAAAAGCATACGCCAGTTTAGATGGCAAACATTGTCCAATCAAGCGGGAAAGAAAGGCAAAAGGTTGTGATCACATATCTGAGATTGCACACAAAAAATACTCCTTAAGTTAAGAACCAACTTTCAATAAGAGTATCATACCAGAAGGAATTATAGAAGGAGCCTCCATTTTGTTAACAGGACTGGTTGGACGTCCGGTCGTCCTAGCTGACATTAGTTCATCAGTGCTGGTGGACCCACTTACTGACTGGGCACCAGTATGTGAAGAAACAGATAAGGGGCTAGAAAGAGCAGGTGGGGGTATATTTGTAGGCTGATTCACAGGAACACCGTCTTCCACCGCCAACTTTGCACTCGGTGCTTGAGCTTTGGGCTGTGCAGCACTAGAGGAGTTAGAACAACTGTTTCTAGCCAAAAGCATCAGTGCCTGAGCCTGAAAAGACATCCCTAAACAATTTTAGAGCTCACTTAAGACCCAATAGAAGGTTGTCAACAAGAAAAGCCTGTGTTTTCATGTATGCGCTGGGCACGTGTGTCTGTGTGTGTTTGACCTATAGAGTGAGGGAGGGTACCTTCTCAGGGGAGATATCATCATAGACATTCACAGTACCAGCGTAAAAGATTGTCAATTGTGAAGGAGACCCAGAGGTCTTGACATTGTTCCTACAAAGAATGTTTTAACAAACCTCAGAATTCAATTGTTTTTATGAAATGGTCGGCCAAGGACTCGAGCATAATATTAAAAATTACCACGGCTCAGTGATCCCAGCAATGGAACCACCTGTAACGGGAAGAGCTGAAATTGGAGCCGTCTGCTTCATGGTAGTGGTGGAAAAATTCTGACCAGTAGTAGTAAAGTGATTCTTCAAGTAAGGGTTGCTCATTAGAACAGAAATCCCTTGACTGGTGACTGAAATCATCTTCGTATCATGAGGACGGTGCACAGAATGCATATCACGTTGCCTAGGATAAGCTGTCAGAGAAAAATGAATCCCACCTTGCCTATCGTGATTGAAGTTCTTCTAGATAATAAAAAACACAAACCAATGAGGCGAAGGGCAGCAACAATATCAGAAGACACTATTTGATCCTAATCTTCCCAACACATCAATTATTTACGGCGGTGTTATTAACCAAATAATGAATCAAATCGATCTACAAGTCAAATATACAAAACACAAGAGAATGACACGATAATTAACCAACAACGGCGACAACATATACCTGAGATTCATATGTAGTTTGTTTTCGACAAAGGTCAAATGCATCCGCAGAGATGGAAGACAAGAATGAATCAGGTACCATTTTTTTAGTCCTATCATCTTGAGCAGCTTTGAAGGACATAAACTGAGGAACTGCAGAGACGTTGTTTAGAAAGGGCCAATGTGCCCTTCCACCTCTTCCATACCCTAAACATTACAAACAAATAAATAAATTACTAGTGCACCTCAGCTGGGAAATTTATGAATACCATAAACAATCACATCTTAAAGATAAATTGTTCACTGTTTGTTAACCGAGCGATATTTTAATTAATCTAATCTAAACTACGGGGATGGATAAGGTTCTAAAAAACACTAAGCGCTAGTCGGTGGTGAGCTGGGGCTTAACGCCTTGGCAGACTAGGCAGATTTAACTAAGTTCATTATATTTCATGTAAATAAGTGTATGTTCATTATATTTCATGTAAATAAGTGTATATTTATACTTAAAATATATATAATTTCATCATAAATTACAAAATAAAATGACACATATATTATGAAGCATTGGACTATAATGAAAACATAGAGAACAAGCATAGTATCCAACAAATATCTTACAATTTATTGAAAAAAATAAAATGCAAAATGAAAGTTATCTATTTTCTGCCTAAGTTGCAACATAGGCGGATGACTAGATGGGTATAGGCGGGCTAGGCGGGCGTCTCAGCAGGTTTAGAGGTTTTTTCTTAATTTTCAAATACCTAGACATTAATCAAGACAATGGCTAGCCACCTAACGTCCAGGTTAGGCGGGGATTTTTCACACACATGCTAAGTAAACCAAATTCAAATATAGACAAACCATAAAAAAACGAGCATTATGTACCTTCTACTAAAATTCAAACCATTTAATCATTTCTAATAACTTACCAGCTACGCAAATTTAAATTTGCTCAACTCCAATTGAACTAGAAAATAACATATAATTAATAGACCAAAAGCTCAAAATTCCAAATTTAAAATTTTGAAAAGCTGAAAACTTTCTGTGACTAAAAGACAAATGGGAAAATCACAGACCTGGGTCTTTGCCGCCATCGTTGTTGGTCTCCTCCTTCACCACAACCACCGGCTCCCTTGAGTTCAAACCCAAGAAATCTCTCTCCATCTCAGCGGCCCACCACAATCACTCAAAAAGAATAAAAGCATACAAAAAAGTCGACCTGAAAAAAAATCTAACACAATAAATCCTTCAACCAAAATCCCGAGCTATCTGAGAGTTATAAGGAAAATACTTCCGCCTTCAGCAAACAAAATATAAAGAGATTACAGGGTCCCGAGTCTGGAGACAGAAGAAAGAGAGAGAGAGAGAGAGGGAGTTTGCTATGACAAGGAACTGAGAGTAATGGAAACACGTGGGGGAAACGTTCGAGCAACACGGATTGGTTCCCAGTGCCACCTGCGAGTGGATAAATAAGCGGTGGCGCAACACTGCACCACGTGATTAGATTGATAATTGATTGGATAACCTCCTGAACAAATAGATAGGCATTTATGTCGTACATTGAATATAATAATACAAGAGAACTGTTATTCTTATCTCAGTGTCTTATATTTTCACCTATTTTTTTATGAATTTTTAATAAGGACCTTAGTTACGTTTTTTTGCCTTACTTTTATTTTTTATATATAAAAAATAAAAAAGAAAAGTTTGGGTTTGATAACTCTCACGCTATGTTTAGATGATTTGTCTTCTTTAAATCCTAACTCATCATTCTCATCTCCTTTCATTCAGAGAAAGCAAAATGAATGAACTTAGAAGATGATGTTTCTATGGAAGAAGTAGATGATTATATTTCTATCAAAGAGGTAAAAGATAACTTTATGTGGGTCATTTTAATTTGTCCACATCGTATAATTGAAGCATAGTCATGTGACTTTTTATCTCTAATTATATTTATATATATATATATATATATATATATTAAGGGTTATTTTAGGAATAATAGTGGGTGAGAAAATAACATTTTAATTTTATAACTTTTTATAGTGGGTGTAAATATAACGTGGATGAGAAAATAAAACAACGGGATGAATCTAGCAGCTCTCTAATACAATTAGTTAAAATTTTAAAAATAAAACTTCAGTCATTTGAATTGCAACACTTGATATACCGTGTACTGAAAAAGTTTCTCAAAGCATAAGAGTCTAGCTAATTATGAATGCGATTCATTTTCTCGGATTGATTTATTTGTGGGATAAGTCTAAAAAGTGAGTATATATGGTACTCTCTAATGAGTACGTAAGTATTATTCAAAAGATAACACGGGACTCACTAATTAAAGGTTAATTGACCTTCCTATTTCCTACTGTGAGTAGTGAGTATGCTATCCTCCAATTCATGTGTGATATTCGACCACGTCATTCATAGTATGCCTTCAATTTCTCCTCCTAGGAAATTTCGAGGCTCTCTCAATTCTCAAGCGTGACAGTGAGGTGACACGTGTCCCCCATTCGTTTTATTTGTGAGTTGCACCACAAGAAGCCATCTGTTGCACAAGAAAAACGTTTTTTATTTTTTTTTTGTTTTGATTTATTTGTATTTTTATATAAAGCATTGGCTCTTTTATTGTCCTTTTTGGTCCCATAAGATTTTGAGGTCTACATTCTAGATCTGTAATCTGAACGTATGTGCACGTGATAGAGTACATATAATATCTAACCATTCTTTGTTTTCAAGTGCAATCAATATTTTAATGCAACAAACAACTTATTTAACCCATATACTTTGGATTGAAAATAATCTCATACATGAATTGGAGGTTAAAATTTTTGCCGTTTGTTACTAATAGCATCAATATTGTTTCAACTTAACACCCGTGCAATCAATAAGTGCTGTATTTTATGCAAAATGCCTCAATACAGTTAAAAGTGAAACCACTTGATATAAGTTGTAATTTATTTTGCTCTTGTTCTAGCAAAACTTGATTCAAAAGTTGAGATTTTATCATAAAATTAATTATCGATACGGTTTATTATTTCTCCAATGTTGAAATTCATGCTAATACTCAAGTATGTGCCTGGTTAAAAGAAATTTCAAGTTCGACTCACGATGTAGGGACGACACATACATATATATAATATAGCGAAGTAGATACTAAATTATCCAACACTGCACAAGTAAAAGATTTCTTATTATGAATTTTACCATTCACAAAATCAATTTTGTACATTTCAATTTGAATTAAGAACTCCACTGCACAAAACATAATATTCAGTATTTCGAGTGTTTTAATCATTAAATTTTGATTTTGGTATATTTTTAAAATTTTGGTATATTTTAAAATTCCAAGTCCCATAAGTATTTATCAGTTGAATTTTAAAGCTGTAACAAAGTAAAATTATTAACGCTAGCGGGGCCTAAAACAGTGACTAAAAAGTAATTAACAGCAAAACAATAACTGCATCAAAAATTACAAAGATCAAAATTCATTGAGATTTCTGCATTGGTAAATCAAAACCACAGAAAAATACATGCTTCATCTTATGTGCTATAGGTGAAAAAATGGGTATCCAAAATGTAGTTTGGCTGAAGAATTACAAGGTGAACGGGAGAAGCAAATGCACGAAGATACTGACGGCTCAAACCTTACACAGGAGCAGCAGCTGAACCGCTCGTAAGTGGTTCACTTACCTCAAGGAGTTCATTACACAGCCCCGTGAAAACAACCGAATCTGTTTCGATGGGTTTGAACTTGACAAGAGCCGAGGGCATCAGATCCTCATCAGCTAGTGTTGCTGCTTTCTTTCCTGCTGCTGGAAAATGAGGGATCACCCGCCGTTTGAGGGCTACAGGATTTAACAGCTCGAATTCCAAACTAGGCTCTTTCAGCGCCGAGCTCACATACTGGTTCATCGAGAACCAGCAATAAGAAAAAGAACAAAAATAAATAAAAATTGTTGAACTATTGACTTGAAATAAATGCAGTAGTAAGGAACAATTTGCAGCCCGGCAGAACACTCAAACACGAATAGTCTATATGTATCATGCGTTGGATTTGTTTTCATTTCCCTCAATTTGGGCAGGCTACGTAATAATTTTCCAAGCAAACTTGTTCTAGGCATCGAAGACTACATCTGTATTCGAACATCAAAAACTAAACATATTCTGCAGCACAATACATGAAATCTCAAAAAGCGGGAGAAAATGCAGATTCCGATAGTTGTTGACAAGTTTGCTTGGAAAATTAGTATGAGAACTGAAAAAGAAGCAGAAACTTGTTCCAACATATCTATACATACACATGCACACTCCTACAGAATATTTATTTCACCCTGTTGTACTATATAAAACTTGCTATCCTCTAGAATGATGATTGATCAAGAGATTAGGAGGTTGGTAAAAGACTAACCTCGTACAAAGAGCTAGTTGGCTCCAATGGAGAAAAAACACCCTGGAGCACCACTCCATCGGGAAACTGGATCCGGATAACAGTTTTTCTGTATCTCCTTTTAGCAGCTTTTGCCTGCTTTTCCTTGAATGACTTTGGGATCAACATCTGTGAATCTTCAATCTTCTTCTTTCTCATTTCAGCTTCTCTTTTCAGCTCCGTAGCTGAGAGGTTGTAGAAAGATGCTGGTACCTCAATTCTTGCTGCCACACTTTCAGAGACCGAAAAGAAGACCCTTGTCTGCACAAGAAAAAAGTTCGGTGAACCAGAAAAAGTTAATTGAAAGAAATGGATGACATAAATCTGAAACAGGAAGCACTACAAATCACAAAACGAAGGGAATCCCGCAATATCAAATGCAGGGCGTATTTAACTTTAATAGTAAAAAAAAATGGCAATACCAAACAACGGAATCATTTGACGTTATTAAACAGAGAATAAACGTAATATGAGCACTTATCTATAACCAGTTTGATCATTTCAATGATTACCAGAAATATAGAAAACTTAATGACAAGGACATTGGACCAGAACATTTTTTTCTGATTTCCAACCACTTCAACATCAAGATGAACCTTAACATTGGAAATTTTCTGTATAATATCATCATTTTAACTTTTGTTTTGGGCTGAAGTGCTTTTATCATCATTTAACTGGAGTCTTCTGATGAATTTTTTGGTTTAAAATTGCCTTGATTTTTCTTTCAAAAGCCATCTTCATACCTGGTGATTGACTAAATGGAATTGGACAAGCTATATGCTATTACGATAAGAAGTCACTTCTTTACATGCTGCCTTACAGCCTACTTCAAAACCAGACTAGTTGACCAATTCCAATGAATGCGCAGCTAAGCGTTGTTGAAAATCAATGCAACAGTCTCCAGACTATCAATTGACTGATGAATCCTTTACCACCATAGGTTTGATCGCTTACGATTTTAAGTATTGCTTTCCAATCTTTTCAAGTTCCTAATCCAATCGACGCTGAGATTCTATAATCCTATCGTAACATACATTTATAACTTTTGGGAAGGATATTCCCAAGACATAAAGTAAATGATCAACTATTATTAGCAAGCGAACACTGCCATAAACGATGAAACAAAAATGAACAAGAAACCAAGGATAGACTGATAGTTAACATACCTGCCGGTCGACCTTCTTTGGTTCAACTGGTTCATCCACCTTCAATGAAGCAATGGATGCCGAAATATCTACTTCTTGTACCTTCGGCGGTTCCAGTAATGCTATTCCCCTTTTCATCAAATTAATTTGTTCTTCCTTTGGAACCTCCATGACCGCCCACATCTCCCCATCCTCCTCTTTCAATTCGAACCCCACAAACTCCAGCAACTCAATGCCTCCCACAACCTCACCAATGGCCTCCCTTATCTTCGGATTACTCATCCGAATCCTTCTAAACTTAACGTTCTCCGGTTCCTTAACTATATTCCTCAACAGCCTCAGAACAACCTCAACTGACCCGGCAGCCGGATTTCCCGAAGCAAAGGTACCAATGCGAGCTTCCAATTCGCTCCTCGACGACTCAGACCCGTTATCCGGCGACCCCGAAACGCCAACACCCTCTACACTTTTGGTCTCCACCAAATTATTAACACAGCTTTCTACATGTACGGAGACCTCGTCTTCCGACCTAAAAGATTGCCCGCAAATCGGACATTCGAAGACATTTAGCGTAAACCCGTTCTGGGATCTCTTCCCCGGCGTGGTCAAAGCGTCAAACGGATCAAACCCAGTTTCCGTTTTCCGATCAGGCTTCGAATCGATCGACGGCTCCGCCTTGCTCTGATCAGGAATTTGCGTTTTCTCCTGATCAATAATCTGCGTTTTCTGAGGCGAAGGCTTGGGATTTGGGAAGGCGACAGAAGAATTTGGATTCGAATTCGAAACGGGTTTGGGATGGGATTGGGGAGCCTGCTTAGGGCGAGTGAGGACCGAATCGGCGGGGCCGGAGGAAGAAGACGATCCCAAGACTCGGCCTTGGCCCTTGAATTTACCGGAGGACGAAGACGAGAAGGTATTCTTCATGAAGCCCTTGAACTTGTCTTTCATGTCACCCATATCGATGTATTGAAAGAAGAAGAAAAAAGAGGACCTGAATCGAATCCAATCAAAGATTGATACGAAGCCGAATCGGGAGATGAAATTAGTGTTTGAGAGGGGATCCTGGAGGGAACGGGAAATGCGTGGCGGATTGGATTGGATTGGACTGCACTGGATTAAGAATGAGGGATTAAGAGGAGGGGAAGTGCCGTGGTTGCTTCTCCCTTCCTGGTTGACTTTTGCTCCATTGGCCGGGGTTCGTTGGATAATTTTCCCCGCCAAACGGCCTTGCGAGCTTCACAGGCGGGTTTTTTTGCCCTGTCAATTTAATATTTTAATACTTTTGTTCTATTTTGGGAACAGGCTTCACTAGTCCTTTTACAAATACATCAACCAAAATTTTTCATCTCAAAATGCAATTTTTACAAGGTAACTTTAACGAAAAGCTCTTAGCATTCTAACGAAAAACCATATTTTTACACTAAAAAGTTAATCCTGGTACTATTCAATTTACCCTTTATTTTGTCCTTATCGTTAAAACTCAAAGTTTTCAAGCCATTTTCATTAATTTTCCTTTTTTACTAACCTTCTTTGACGAGAATATCCCCATTATTGTGTAATAATAATATTGTCTTAAGAATGTATTGATATTGTGTCGATATAAGAATATTTTTGTCAAATTGGACAAGTAGATATTACACTATAAATAGGAAGGCCGTTTTTGGTTTTTGAATTTGTAAAAGGCTACCAAGCCCAAAGTGTGCAAGTTTTTTATTTTCATTGATATTGATTCTGACTTTGACAAATGGATCATGTTTGTTTATCATGTTATCAGTACGTGTCGTCCCAACATGTAGAAGGAATTTGAAATTCAACCTTGACTCATATCATTCGTTTATAACATTTTCTTTTTTGACGAATCGAACTTAAAACTTCAATTGTAATTTCTAACCTTGTACTGAATTCATCTTTTGAGGAACATCGTTATATTATTGTACTAGGATTACTTAGCTGAAAAATGGCCGGCCCTTTCCGAGGTTTTTAATCCTGAATCTGGGAAGTGGAGAGTTGTTCCGCATCCCCCTTGGCTGTTGGTAAATCTACCCCTAGTCCTGTCCTGTTGCCCACCACTACTCCGCTTTCGGACACAAGCTTGCGGTTACAATTGAGTCGTGCATGTTGGACGCTCGTGAAGAGGAATGGGTGCCATAGGACATTCGACATCGCGTATACACCTCTCCCTAGTTTAGCACAATTCAAAGACCGACTTTTGTCCGTCAACGGGAATTAAGTGACATCCTTACTTATCGGTTCGATTCATATGTGCATCGTTTGTTCTTCTGGCATTCAACACTCGGAGTTGTGGCGTCTACGTCCGGTGGTGTTCTCAGGCTATCCCGACAATCAAGTCCTCCACTCTATCGAGGGCAAAGGAACAAACTAATTCGGTAACGTATCATCCATGGATCTTCCCACCGATTATCATGAGTGATCGTTCAGATAAGCCTGATGTAAATTGGAAGGAGGAAATTCTTCCTTGGCTGGATAGGGAATTTACAATGCCTGGCGTTCGGAGTGTTGGGGGCGTGGAAGGGAAGCGATAGCAACTGGAGTGGCCATACCAGTCAAGATGATCAGAGTCGTGGAGATGGGCAAAGGCTTCAAGACAAGAATCACAGAAAACGCTGTTGAACCATAGACATTAATCTTGTTCTAGCTTTCAATAAGAATTCACACAACATTATCGACCTGAGTATTATACTTGTCAAATGAGCCCTGAAAAGAACATCAGAAAACCATACCTGAATCGAACGCATCATCCCTGTTGAAATATCTGATGAGAGCAAATCTGGTGTAGAATCAAGAATATGGAAGATGGAATGCACAGATGCAGTAAGCATCTTCGAAAAATCCTCGTATTTAGCCACCACATCCCTGACTAGCAGGCAATTCGCAAAGCTAACACGGAAGAAATATTGTGCATCTTTGCTATAATTACAAGTTCACAATCATGCCTAGACTTCTTATGAAGCCACGGCCAACTCAGTGCCTGGTTTTTCTAAGAACAGATCCCCCAAACAACAAGCTCCATCCAGAGACCTACAGCGTAAGAAAGCAGCCTAATTCCAATGTCCTTCTGAAAGAAAATGGCTTTCCACTTTTCAAACAAGCAGCGGTCTGCTCCCTACAAATGGAGAGGGTCGTAACTGATGCATCATGAGTGCCGGGATGACCCAGCTCAGGGATCTTAACTCTAAGCTAGGTTGACTAGAACACTTCACTGCAGACAACGGCAATATGTGATCAACACAACCAACCACTGACCTAGACTGCGAACAACCCTATTTTCCTTAACCGGCCAGCTAGATTAGATACTCAGCCTCTTTGCTTAGCAGGTGGCCAAGTTCCGGTTTTTGTGGCCTCCTTCTAGATTCATACTGCTATGCCTTCTACAACCCTAAAAGAACATACTATGTCTTCCTTCCGTCAGCACAAGCTTAACGAGTGGACGGAAACAAAATTTTGAGGCTAAGAACTAAAGGAAGAGAGACAGAATTCGAGAGACATAGCCAACCCCCAATAATACAAAGGCATAGTATAAGCCACCACACGGATCGTGCTTATCGTCAGTCTATGGCACCTTAATCTCTAGTCCATCTACAACAACAATTGACCAGAAAATGGCAGTCAAGTCTGTTACGATCAACGCCTAAATGGGGTATTACTCTAAACTAATAAATACACAAATTACAAGTTATCTCCAAGTAATCTAAACTCAGTCCCCAAAAAGCAAAATTATAAAATATAATAGATGAAGACTCAAATATTGAAAGTATTAATTATACTAACAACATTCCCAGAAATTCAGAGACATATTAGTAATTTCCAAGTGCCAGATTAAAAGCAAAACCCTAATGGCTAATGCCACAAAACTATAACATCACATAACACAGAAATTCCAAAATCCGATATAAAAGAAGTGCAATTAACCCAATAATCTCTCCATCGAAACACAAAATAAAGCTAAAGGCTTGGAAATCGAAATGCAAACCGAGCGGAATCAGTCGCGATTCTTCAAGCGCTCGACGCGCTGGTTCAACTGCTCGATGCGGACAACGAGGTGGGTGACGGTGTAAAGGAGCCAGTAGAAGATCAAGGCGGCGGCGATCAAGAGCGCGTTGCGCTGGCTCTTCATGATCGACTTCTCGTGGCGGAGGTGCTCCGAGGGAGTGCAGGAGTCGCCTTCGCAGCTCGGGCGAGTCTCGTACTTCCAGTAGATGTCCATGAGCAAGAAAAGGCAGAACGGCACTACCGAGAGAAACGGTTTGAGGAGGTTGCGGGTGACCGTGACGAGGCCCTTGCGGAGGCCGTCGAGGCCGGGGATCGTGAGGAGGAGCACCATGATCGCCTCCGCGGCGGCGGCGTATCCGAGGACAACCCACTCCAACGCCATCAGATCTCTGTGCTGCTCGCTTTTCCGGTTCTGGTTTTTTGGGAAATTTCAGAAATATGCTTTGCTTCGTCTCTCGATTTCTCTCAGCGCCTTAAACTGGACCGATAAAATTGTTGGAGGACCGGGTGAGTTAGTAAAGGCTGGCGAAAATTCGACACGTGGCGGCTCGTTGCTTGGACTGGTGGACGATCGTGATACAGGTGGAAGCGATTTGCAATTAGGCCCCAAGGTTTTGGTTTTTTTAACTTTTGAGTCGTTTTGACCCCAATCCATGTCTTCTGTGGTGAGCAAGGCCCAACCCAAATTTTTGGTATACTTATTGTTTTGGGCTTTGAGTTTTTACTTACGAGTCAGTTTCAATTAGTTTTCAGTTGGGTTCTTTATCTGTTAATGAGTTTTGAGTTGGATGCTTACGTTTCATGACATACTATTCGTCCAAAATCCTCACTTGATCTCACGTGTCTCCGAATAAGAACTGCCCACTGCTCCGCTGGTTGAGGACAAAAGATCTTACACCTACAGTCTTATGTTAAGAGTTTTCCGCATCGAATGATAAAAGTCTAGCATGTTATTGTGTAGTATTTCATAACATACTATTTATCCAAATCCTCACTTGATCTCATGTGTCTCCAAATAAGAACTGTCCACTGCTCTGCTTGTTAAGTACAAAAGATCCTACACGTACGGTCTTGTGTTAAGAGTTTTCCACAACGAATGACAAAAGTCTAGCATGTTATTGTGTAGTATCTCTATATGACGTGTTTTTTTTAGTATGCATCAGTCTATGTATCGAGAATTGCTAATATTGAACTTTAACTCTACATTCAACTCTTTATTCATTCAATGCATGTCATATACCGAAGCATATAGTTTTAAATTGAACATCAGTGCGTTGAGAGAGAAAGAAAAAAGGGGGGGGGGGGGGGTGTTCGGCAGCTTCTTTGTCATTTTCATATCTTGAACACGCACATGCACAATGAGCAGTTGTGTAGTACCCTTTTGTGCCGTCCATGACGCATCACTTTGAACAAACCCCCACAACAAAAAAGAAAAAGAAAATTTTGTACATGTTAGTCTAAACCTACCAATCGTAGTTGGTGATTTAACTTTAAACTTCTTATAAGATAGGTGAGATTTTTCAGTATGTCGAGGACACAACTTATTAGGTCATATTCTATGTACAATGAAAATTTTAACTATGGGATAGATGCTCTCGCTGTTAGGTTTTTTTTTTTTTTTTTGGATTAAAATCTAATACGCCGTTTAATCTTATCAATCAAAATATTCTAACATGCCACCTTAGTTTATCACAACTCTTGCGACCTTTGTTGACTGCTTTGTCTATGTCCCCTTTGTTTGTTGAGGACACAGTTTCTGATTTTATGCAGAATATGCTTTCATCATTCAGGATTTCCTACAGACACATATTATATTGTACACACACACACACACACACATTCATATATATATATATATATATATATAATATAATATAATATAATATAAGTACCATTATCTGATCAAGCTAAAGAAATACTTCAGGCAAATTCGATATGAAAGAAAAGTTGAGATCACAAGAAGAGCGCTTAGTGAGGAGAAAGCACTTGGGGGAGGAAATTTCAGCAAAATTCATATATATATATATATATATATTATGCATATATGTACATGGATTAACTAGGGAGGGAAGTTGGATTTTTCGATAGCAATTGTTGAGATAGTATCGTCAGAAGCTTCATAAAATTCTGTTCAATTAGAATAGGACAGAAATGAAAATTCATAAACCCTATAGGGGCTAAAATGCAACACCAAAAGTAAGCAAATTATGCAAGAGAGAAAGGAGGGGAGAAGATTCTGCTTTAGTAGCATCCTAGTCCTACTCTTATTTCTTAATTATTAGCCAATTGAATCCACGCCTATTGTCCTTTTAAAATATTAGCTGGTGCATTTTATATCAGAGAACTTTGCCTTAATCATTGTTGCTTAGGGCCATCATTAAACAATGCTTATATACACTACTATCTTCTCTTAGATAAGTTTTCCAGCATGACTGTCGCTTCGCCAGTACCACCAATCCACTCATATTATAACACGTGTCTATATTATTAATATTACACACTTAGGTCAAAGTTGCTTTGTACTAATGCTATAATATGTGGATTAATAACACCAGGTGACGATCTCATCGTCACACTAAAAAAAATAGTCATTTTCTTGACGAGTACTTTGGTCTTAAATGTTAGGCAGAGAATGCACAGTTAAATATGAGTTGGTAGATTGCAGAAAGCTACTTTGCTTATATGAGATTGAAGATTGGAATTGCAGAATAAATAAAATTTGAACTTGGCATGAAATCTTTAAACTTTTGGTTGCAGTATCAAAAGTTGCCCTCTGTATAAAATCTAAAAAGTACCAAAGTCCCATAACACCCAACAAAAGCAAAAGCATCACAAAGAAGACTTTTACCAGAAGTTTATGCTAGTTAAACACGTAATTAGTAAACAATCTAGCTAATTAACATTGTTAAGAGTAGTTAAGTGGGATTAAGAGTAAAGGAATCTTTGTGCTTCTTTTTTATCTTATTGATCAAAGTTTGCATTTCACTTGTTTTAAGGTTGCCCTTTATACATCTGTCTTTCTATCTACCCTCACTGCTTCTTTTGCAAAAGGAAATATGCCAGAAACTACTACATCAAAGAGAGAGAGAGAGAGAGAGCAATGGAGGGAGAGATAGAAAGAATTTTGAAGCATAAAATACAAAGAAGACACCGAAAGCAAAATAAATACCAGGCTTAGCTAGGAACACTTGCTCTTTCATCCAGAACTGTCCACAATCTGCATTTTATTTATTTACAACCTGCATAGTTTGTAAAAGAGTTTAATTAAGAATCACGATCTTGTATAGTATTCTCGGGGAAAGAATTTACATACATTTCTCCAGACATCATAATGATGTTTCAAACTTAGTATACGATACCACGTGCAAAGTTAAAACACGTGACATTATATTATTGGCTCAGAACATTAAAGTGCATATACGTCTTTCTCGTGCATTCGGGCTTTGAGAAAATAATTAGAACAAGAGAGAGATCTGGTTTGTACCTTTTTCATCGCCATACAATTTTTTTCGGAAGTAGTAAAGAAATACGACGAGTAGTGCAACTGCTGCTATAATTCCGATGAGTATTGCAAGTGTCTTCTCAAGCTCATCGTTGTCGTCGTCGTCATCGTCAACGTCAACATGATCATCTAAAGCAGAACAAAAAGAAAAAGGAAAAAGAACATAAAACACTTTTTAAACACTTTAGCTTTATGCACGTACAGCAAACAGAATAAAGTAATAATTATGCATCGATCGATGATTAATACGGTGATTTGATCAAATTAAGCTTGATCGGATTGTGTGTGTATGCTGTATTTCATTACTGAGTTGTCTTTTAATTAACCAAAGTCTAATCAGATTAGGCAGCCTTGATTACTTCTGGCAGGAGGAGCAAATATTTCTTTAATTTGCAGTATTAGTGAAGTAATTCGAGTAAATTTGGATATCACTACTGCCATACTGTTGAATTTTTTATCTCAAATTTCTGGCGAGACAGAAATTCAAAGTGGGTTGCATTTATCCCATTGACATGTAAATTAAAAAAGAAACTATGAGCTTTTTGTTACACAAGAAAGTCTTATTATTTACAATATAGCAGTCTTCGGGCATCTTCGCATTTCTTTTCTTTTTTTATGAGGTTGAACTAACGATAGCTGTTATTAACATTCAAGAATTATTATGGACTCATCTTTGTTAGAAAAAGAATGCATAACGATTATTTTGAAACGTCAATAGCAATTTTCCAGTCCAATTTAACATTCATCAAAATTGGTCTCATAAACCGCAAATCTATCATACATCAAACTGAATGTAAAAACCACTCTGAAAAACAAAGTACTTGAATATTCCTAATCACCACCGAACACTCCCTTAGTAACACGCACACACAACACAAGCATAATTAATTAATACATCAAGCAAACCTAATCACTAATTAAATACACTAATACACAAAAAGGGAAAAAGGAGAGAATAATCAGAAGAAAAGTGAATTTACCAAAACAGCCATTTGGGGCGCATATTTCACTGTAATTAAATGGGGTTATTGGTAAACTCAAATTCTTCATTTTAACCAGAGGGTAAATAACCAAAAACCAGAAAGTGGAAACCACCATCCGGGGTGGCGAAACATCTTACCATGACCGCCGTGCGAGTGATATCCACCGTCCGAGTAGCGGACGTAGCACTTAGCCAAGAACATGTCGCCCCACGCGCTGGTCCCGCACCCGGACCTGAGCTGTCCGACGGCTTCCGACAGACAATCTTGGCACTCGCTCGTACTCAAATCCCCGACACACTGCGCCACGCCCTGAACACTCCCGGAGCCGCTGACTCTGTACGGCCTGTAAGTCCCATCGCTGGTCCCAAGATATGCCAGCACGGCATCCCGCTTGGTCAACGAATCCGAGTCAAACCCAGTCGACGGCCCACATTTCTTAACAACCACGGTCTTGTCCTCCACCCCTAAGAACGTCGCGTTGTCGTACTTCACAAAGCAGCCCTCGAGCTGCAACGCACCACCGCAGGAGTCGAGGCAGAGGGTTCCGAGTTGACTCACCGAGCGAGCGACGCACTGGGAGCAGTCAATGTTGCTGAGGTCGCCGCGGCATTGGAAGAGGCCATATAGGGTGTCCTGGGAGCCGGCGGAGCTGCTGCCGGGGAAGGTGAAGTTATTGTAGGTGGAGAACATGGCTGAGTTGACCAGGGAGGTGAGGAGCGAGTTGACTTTCGACTCGTAGGGCGAACCCGGGAGGTATTTTTGCTGGGAACAGCCACCGAAGACGAAGGAAGTGGTTGCGGAGGATGATAGGGTTGCGAGGAAGGAAATAGTGAGGAGGAAAACAAATACAGAAGACATCATGTTTTGATTTGTGAGGTGGTGGCTGTAGCAAGTTAGAAGAGAGAGAGAGAGAGAGAGAGAAGTTTGAATTATGAAGTGTGAAGATTCAAGAGGTTGTTAATGGAGTGCTTTCAGGTAACAAATGAAATATGAATATTTGGAAAGGCATGTAGACTGCAGCACTCTTTTAGTGTGTGTGTTGTGGGGGGGGGGGGGGGGGGGGGGGGTGGGGTGGTGGGGGTGGTGGGGGTGGGGAGAGAGAGAGAGAGAGAGAGAGAGAGGGAGAGAGAGAGGGAGGGAGGTAGGTCAGGTTGCTTTGTGGGGAATTTACGTGAGGGATTTAGAAACTTGATGAGCATGACTCACTAACGAGTAATCTCTTCCCATGTAACAATCCAGCGTTAACTTTACGTGGTGATGTTTATTCATATATATCCTCCCACACATATTTATTTCGAACTCTACTGCCTCTCCTTAATAACTAAATGAAAAAAAATTGAAAAATTACGTACATTTGATCTTTTTATACCTACTCCAACCCTTGGAGTAAAACTCAAATTTAAGGTTTTAAATCCACTCAAACTTGCTCAACCCTGGGACAAATATGAATTGCAACGCAAAACTCATTTATGGGGAAAATTTAAGCCAGGATGTCCTCCCAGGGTTAGTAGGCTGACTTACCATATACGTGTATTTTTTTTTAGTTTTATATTTATAAATTCATTAAATCCAACAACTAAGATCTAATATGATCAAATCCAATGGTAAAAAAAAAACCTCACGGTCCAAATTTAAATCTAATTGCTAAAGTAATTAAAACCAATAAAATGTTGGAGCAAAAAAATTATTTCTGGGTTAAAACCTAAAATTTATGAGTTAAAAATTTTAAATTTTAACCCAAGGATTGAAGATGATCTTATGTACTCATCCATTTGTTTATTGTTTTATCTTCTTTTGATTTATATGCGTTAGAATATAGATGGCCATGTGAAGAAAAAAATTGACGGTTGTGATGCATGTGGTGTTAATTTTGCATTATGGCCATTAAAGTTAAAGCTTAGTTGGCTTGAAATTAGTGAGTATAAAAGTCAATTATAGTTGAGGTTACGGTTGACCACGGCAACATAATTTTTTTATTAAGTTATGAGTCTATTGAATAAAAAATTGGAAGCTCCTAGAAACATTTACCTATTGTAACTAATAAATTTGCCGTTTGAAAAGTAGCTAGTTAAAGTTGGTCCATACTCCACAATCATTCAACTGCTTCCATGGCCTCCAAGTTTAGGTGTAAGCTAACTAGGGCTTAATTATTTGGACTTCCATGACCTCCAAGCATAGGTATGGCTTTTGATTTACGTCTAGACATACATAAGGGGCGGCCACGATTCCCCGTCCAACTGAACTAAGTGAAAATCAGCAAACTAATAATGATAAAGTGAATCTTATTAGGGGAAGAAAAGTATTTGTAGTTAATCAGGCGCGGTGATTTTCTCTGCCTTGTTCAACGTCTAACGTAATAAATTTATTAATGATTGAAAGGATGATATGAATAAACAAAATAAATGTAGGAATCGCATAATTAATTAAGAGGTGATTAACTCCGTCACAAGAATTAGATTAGCTATCGTCATCGACGAATCCAGTTGTTTAGTCACTAAGGTGCAAAAAGAAAACAAACCCTAGCCAGCGTATGACGTTATTAATTTATACGATAGGATCTTTCCATATGAATATCCAAGCTCTTGAACATCTCTATTACACAAAAATATAATCAAAAAGGTATAATGAATGAGATGATTCTTTCGACCAAAAAGAAAAAATGACATGATTCTGCCTATTAAGTTGATAATTTTAAATTGTTTGCTACGTAGTGAGACATCAATGTCTCTCTCTGACCAAGTCAAAAACGAATACGATACTTCAATTCGGACCGCGTGGTGACCTAATGGTTAGAGACGAATTCAACGCATTGTATTTCACACAATATATTTTGGGTTTGATTTCTGGTGAAGTACACGATACTGATCAAATGAGATTGAAATGCCTCTACGAGTTTTTCCGACTCTCGAAGAATGAGTTTCTGTGTCGAAGGCATCAGTTGGCCTCCTTAAAAAAAAAAAAACTTTAAGGAAGAAATGAAATTTACGTACATCTTTTTATATTTTGATGGTAAATTAATGATAGTGGTCAAACACAAAACCTACACATTTCTAAATTTAAATTCAACTATCTACTTAATGATTGAGTTCAACGACACGAAACCAAAACCTTTCTTTATTGTGAATGTGAGGTATCATAATTAATATTCCCATCCTTACCGTTTTTCAAAATATTTGATATTAGAGTAACAATTAATATTTTTATATTCCATGATAACTAATTTTTATACATAAATATATTTTCTTTGGTTAAATTTTTTGAAGAAGGAAAAAAAAGTTTGTGAATATAAGAAATTAGGCAAGTCGAACTACATAAAAGTTATGTAACATTAATTATACCATACGTTCAAAATACTGGTGATTCTTGTGCATATAAACTGTAGCTATTTGTAGTCCTGGAGCCATTTTATTTTTAAAATATAGATATAAAGTAAATCGACCATGCTCCCCACGCCATGCGAAAGCAATGCACAGTATGAAAGACAAATGAAATGGATTAATTTCAATGTACGTGTTTTGGACAAGAACAATCCTTACTATTATTATTCCATCCTTTTTTGTTACGCAAATTGACCGACTAATCCAAGTCCTTGTTAAAAGAAACTCGCAAGTGGCGTGTGGGAAAAGTAAGCGAACAAAAGATGAGATGGACATGCAACACACAACATGCAAGAAAGAGAGAGTAAAGAAAAGGAAGGTCCCCTTCAATAATACAGTAATAATATGGTCAAGTTTCTTGGTTATAAAATAATAAAGTGATGGGTTTTGTCTTCCATCGATCGCTTTTGAATTTTGATGTGGCCACAAACACAATACATGAGATAATAAGGCTTTTTGCCTCAACCATCCGACCAACTAATTGTGACTTTGCCCCTCCAGATAAGATTTCCCAGCACCACTGCTTGCTTCAATGTGTTAGCTTCAATTTCTTTCTGTCCGGACTCAGTTCAGCTGGCCACGGCCAACCCTGCCGATTGATCATGTGCAATGGTTATGGGTGCAAACGTATTATTGAAAAGGTAGCACATGTTTGTTCCCCGGTTTGATTTAGAACGCAAATCTTATATTTTCGTTCAACTGATAAAAGAGCTAGACTGTTTTTGTTACACATAATGAAATTGAATCTTAAATTATTGTAATTATGATTGATTTCTTGTTATTTGCGCTGAAAAGCACTCATTTACATATATGAGTTTGATAGTGTGAGTTAGTACCATTCATTATACAATAAATACATATTTATCTAAAACTTATTCGGGTCACTCTTTATTGGGGAGATGGTCAAGAAGGTGTGTAGTCACTAAACAGAGACCATTCATTATACAATAAATACATACTTATCTAAAACTTATTCGTATGGGTCACTCTCTATTGGGGAGATGGTCGGGAAGGTGTGTGGTCACTAAACAGAATTTAAATGGTATTATTCAGTGTCCAAAATAAAACTGCACTATTCATTGGAGCATTGCACCAACATATTAAGGCAAAAGCCTCAACCCATATATTATAAGGCCCAAAATACCAGATTGACCTCCGTATCACAACCCATATTTTCTGTCATCCATGAACCTGTACGAACAGAATTGCCATGGATCAGGCTTTCTGTATTAAGATATGGGTAAGTAGTGTAGAAAGTTCTCTTATGGATCTTGGTTAAGCAACGTGCGTTCAAGTAAATTAAGGAACTGAAACACAAACATCACTCTTGCGTTAAGTTATGTCGGACTGGATTAACTCATAAACTAAGCTGTATTGGTTTAGACTAGACTAAATTGGACTAATTTAGTAAAGCATTTGGTACAGTATCGGATCAAAAAACAGGATAATTAACGAACTGTAATATTATATTAATTAATGCATATATAGCAATATTTTATATTATTTAATGTATACATAATAATATTTTATATTATTTAATGCATATTTATTATTTATTCACCTCTTATATTCCTGAAAGACCACCTCCCGAAGTATTTTTTCTTTTCTTCTCCCTTTGGCTCCGCCCCATTTCTTCTTTCCTTCCTCTTCTTCCTACAAAACGCAGGTGTAAAGCTCATCACAAATCCTTCTAAACAAGCTCATCCTCATCACCCTCTTGCTGCTATTAAGCATCTCCACCTTCCTCATCCTTTTTTTCCCAAAAAATTTCAGATCTCTCTCCTCCTTCTGATACATGTGTTGGCTTCTCCGCCTGCAAAGCTATCTCAAAATTTTCTGGCAATGGGTGGATTTTGAATTTTGGGGTTGGATTTTGTTGTTATTGTTTCACGTTATTTTTTTGAAAAAGTTTTGGTGGTTGGATTTTGAGGTTTGGGCAATGGGTGGAGCTTTGTTCTAGATATGGGCGGTGATTAAAAGGTGTTGCAGAGGAACGCTTGCAGACGACACATCCTGTAGAAGATGCAGTGGGCAAACGGAGCAAGTTTGGGGACGGGACTAGCAATCCCATACTTATTGGGGTCATCGCTAAGACTACCTAGCGAAAGACTTAGTCGGTGCGAGTCCAACTTAGTCTCATTAAAGGTAATCGTATCAAACATCGGCTAGCAGTCCAATCCAAGGAAGTTTATTGAGAGGGCAAATAAATACCCCGTTGATGTACTGAAACACGGACATATCTGCAGATTATATTATTTTACAATTTCCATGTTCAACTCAAAAATAGATCATTCGCTTAGTACAAAACATTGACATTTCAGTAATCAACCTAGGTTCAGTTTATGTTCAAGTAAATTCGTAGAAAGTTCGTACGAAATTAATATCATTCCTATTTCAATTCACATAATTTGATAAACAAATCAACATATAATATATTTACACACATGAACAGACGAACTAACAAACAACATCCACAATCTCTAAACAATATCAACATACACTGCTCAATAGAAACACCGGTATACTTCCGCTTACCCACCGGGCACGGCTAAATGGACAACACCAGACTATACAATCTGCCAAATTTTTTCAGACAACACTGCATCAAGAAAAAAATGAAAAATAAAAAACTCCCAATATATAACTCGTCTCGCTTGTTTCACACGGTTCATCCACATGTAGGAAATACAGTTGAAACAAAGCCAGTAATTATTAATTAACTTGTTAAAAAGCTTAGGAACTTATTAATAAATCCAGCATGGTTGAATAATTATAACGAATTATTCTTTCTTTTTGTCTCCGCCGGAGTTTTCCTTCTCCATGCGTTCAAACAAGCTTCCATCGTAAACAGCTCTAACTGTATCCTTGTGCAACAAACCATTTTTGTCCTTGCAAAGCACATATAAGATCTTCCATTCTGTATAGGCAGCAAACCTGCATTTTATATATTCTCTCATTAATTTCGTTCTGCTTTCTAATTTATATTTCAGCAGGACATGAATATATATATGAGAAACTTACCATCCTGCATAATCCTTGGGATCCCTATTAGCCTTTAGCATGCCCATCAGTTCATCTGACGTCAACGCATTTGGATGCGTATGGGCATGCTTCTCAAAGATTTCTTCAAATTTCGACGGAACAAACCTGAAAAATTGTAATTGGAGAAAAATAATTAAATACAAAATACTAATGAGAAGATCCATAAAGAAATCCAAGAAATGCAAAAAGATAAAGACATAATCCAAATTCCAAAAAGAAGGTGATTAGAGTAGTTGATAAGTTAAGTTATTTTCATACAAAACATGTTAAAAACATTTTATTTTTAGTTTTTTACACGTTCTTGTTTAATTTATTTTGGCAGTTAAATTTCGTTTGACTTATACAATTTGATTGCTAGAAATATAGAGAGACGTGTAACAAGCTATAAAAAATGCGTGAAAATCATCTTCCTTTTCATACACCTATATTTATCTTTTTTTATCGATATGTATGGATAAACGAACATCAATTGACAAAAATAAGCAAAGTGTGTAAAATGAGAATTTGAATGTGTGAAAATCAATTTTTTGTTTAATAAAAACTCAAACGTAGCTTTTCAAGAAGCTCAGCTCATTTTGAAGTCCAAAAGCAAGAAATTGTTATCAGGCATGTTATTAGTTTAAAATGTATCTGTAAATCCCCATTCAAATCATCATCCTCTACTTATCAATTCCAAATGTGACGACGACCAAGACCAACAGTTGGGGAGTTCATTATACAATATGCACTTAAGCAGAATAATTTTAAAAAATTATAAATGATTGTGAAAAATGTAGAAAAATTTAGGTGTTCATGTTCTTCTAGAGAAATTATTCAGTGTGTTAGGAGCCTGATACACTAAGTGATATCATACAAATGATTGGATTCAACACTGAGTGTACCAGACCGTATTTTCAACACACTGAAAATATTCTTCAAAAAGCTATACCAATTAAAACTATTTTATTATACGAGATCCGACAGACTATATTATATAATAAGAAGATTATATTATACAAAATATAGATTAATTAATCAATTAATTAATAAATAATTATACCTTCCTTCAGTATCATAGACTCCTGAGTCACTGCCATGTTTGGCTTTATGGATGTTTTTAACTTCAACTGGGAAAAGCAGAGAAGGGAACTTTCCCTGCACCAAACACAGTTACAGAAGCCACGTCACTTCCACTCGACGTAATATATAGTATACAAATTGTAATACTAGCAAATGTGTCGACATAGACAATTAGACATAATTCACTTCCCCTAATACACGTGTTCTTTGTTTGCTTAATGCGTCACAATATTCTTATAACAACGCACATTCAATCAAATATTCAATAACATAGTGTAAAATAAACATATTTTTAGAAAAGTTGCAACCTACGTTAATTTTAGAGAGTTTTAACGAAATACTCCCGGTGTTGTTCACTTTTAACAAAAAACCACATTTTTTACCTTTTCCTGGTACTATTCACTACACCTTTATTTGTCATTTTTCATTAAAACTAAATTTTTTTTAGACTTTTCATTAGGTTTTTATTTTTTATTTTTATGAGTACTCCGAGAAGTAATAAATTTTGTAAACGAACGAGTAAAAATAAAAGAATTCATTTTTGTTCAGATCAATTCTAACGTATAGAACCGGAGAATTAAACCTTGGAAATTGTTACAAGTATATTGCTTTAAGGGTGATGTTAGAGAAATTAAATTTAAAGAAAAATTTGTAAATTAAATAATGTGTCATCAATAAAAATGAGCACGTTTAATGTTTAAATCATAATCTAATCATCAACTTCTATGTCATTTAATTTGTAAAATTTTGTTAATAAATTTAGTCTCCTTAAAATTATCTTGTTTTAAGCAACCACGTCAATAAAATTAAAACAATTCATCCCGGCTTCTCTGGTAAGGTAAACACAAAGGTGCTTTAGTTCCAGTGCTGATCAAATCAACATTTGTAACCAGCACTATAAACCCTACAAGATATTCGCCACGTTCGATTCCATCTACAAACATGTGGATGTGAGTGTTCGAGCAAAAAATAAATGATGGGAAATTTGGTAATTCTCCATGTGCTTTACTCAGAAAACAAATATTCTGATCTGGGAACGATATTTTAATCTATGCCGCCGGCAACTTAGTCTAATGCTTTGTAGTTATAACTTTTTTCTTATTAAAATTTTTGTTACGGAGAGTGAATCGAACCTAGAACTTCGGATGCATAGGCGAATGATAACCGTAGCGAGCTGAGTGAGAGAGTGAGAGAGATACCTGGCGAGTCTTTCGACTGAGGGCCGCGTTGATGAGAAAGGCACTGACTGTGGACAACATGATACCACACCCGATCGCACGAAAACCTGTTGATATAACACACACGCGCGCGCGCGCGCGATCACTTGTTTAATTACAAAGAGATTATGAATAGTAATGATCATGTATACAGGTTTTAAAGAAGAAAAGCAAAAAATAATTAATAAAAACCTTGAAAAGTTTCCCAAGGATAAACAATGCCATCGTGATTCCTGTCAAAGAAGGCTACATGTCTCTGCAGAACGTCCTCTTTGTTGGGTACGAATTTCCCACCATTATTATCTGCATGCATCAGCAATTTGAGTACAAACACATCACGAGATTTATGCCAATTAATTAACATATAATTAAATTTACAACATATATAATCCCTTTGTTTAACTCTAAGCGAAACGGCCGAAAAGTTCAAGAAAACCGAGAGAGAGAGAGAGAGAGAGAGAGAGACTGCATACCTTGTTGCTTACTGTTTTCTGACAGAGAAGAGGAACCCATATTTTTCAGAAGGATTGAAACTCGAGAGGGGAGAGAAGAAGGTAAATTTGATCAAATGCAATGGCGGTGAAGGAAAATTAAGAAAGAAACCGATCAATAAATCCAACCTTGTACCGAGCGGAGCAACTTTAGAGAGTTGTTCTTTTTTTTTCTCTTTCCTGAAACGTCCGATTCACAACCACGCAAACTATTTATTTATATAACGGCCTAAAAGCGAACGTAAATAATTTAAAATTTAAGTATCTGGAATGGCATGGTGATAGATATTACTGTATAATTATTAAAATTTATTGTGTTGTGAAAGCTTAGCGCTGTGAATAACGTCCCAAATGGCACGCGTCCCCGCACTGGCCCTCCCACGTTGACTATAATTTCCCACAATATTATCGTTTTCCATATTTTTGTTTCTTTATTCGAATATTTATTTATTATTACTGTTATAGCTCATACAACAAAGACATAATCAACAACCCTTTTGGAGCGGTTATTGTGGATTGTTGTTAGAGAGTTGAAATCCTCTCCGGATTTTTTTGCTCGGAGTACAAAGATTAGGAGATTTAGATCAACTCACCTTAAACAATGCGATTGAATTAGCGTATTTTATTAGTTCACCTTACCTGAAATACAAGAAAGAATTTGGATGTATTTATCCCTCTTTTCAACGGTCCCCGAACCTTCTAATCTTTGAAGTTCGAATACAGAAATTCGTTACATACCACATCAGCTTTTACGTTTGCTTTTGGTTTACAGGAACAGGTAACAGATTAGCTGTTGCTTCACTTCCCAATAGTTTCTCAGCTCTCTTCAAGTGTGAACGCTCTTCCCATGTTATCCACGCACACATCACCTTTCACGGCGTTTTTGTTTGTTCTGGGACCTCTTTCCTCCCGTGCTCTCTCAGAAATCAGAAGCTTTCCCTCCCACCGAGTTCAAAACCACAAGTGTCCAAGCGAACGAAGCTTCGCCATCTGCATCAATATTACCTAATGTATTGTTTTTTACTACTGCTGTCTTTTGCTAAGTTAAGAAAATAATTTTTTTTTTTCTAGCAAACGATAAGGTATACACTATTTATTTAAACTATATTTGAACTTAGGCGCAGTACAATGCTCTAATTAACTCGACTAAATCCATATACGTGTTAATTCAACCTTGAGAAATAAAAGATGATTTTCATCTCTAAGTTTTATTTATACGTAGCTCGTTTCTTTTTGGGTGTGAAACAGTGTCAAACTAAAATACCCAACAAGTATTATCTCTCCCTGAAACGAAGGTGATCCGGCCGCCCCTTCTAGTGCGGCTACCTTGTCACAACTTCTATCCGGTCACCAGCCCTACCTTGTTATAATCTCTTAGTTGTTTTTTTGATCGACCACATCTCTCAGTCTTATCTCTTTAGGTGATACGGCGATGCGACATTCTACCCTCTTTTAAGTCTTTTGGGAAATGATGCTTTACTTTAATCCGTTTTCATGGTAGAGTAAAAGGAAGAATTGACTTACTCTACCATGATCAACAACTGTTCATGCAGTCAAATGACGTTTTTTGCAGTGACGAAAAACAATCATATCTATGCACTCTGAATAATATGTATTTTAACATCACAATTTATAATTGGTTTCACATATATAGCCCCTTTGGCTCTGGAGTTGAACATGAGTTGTTCTAATATTTGGTTTGTACCAAATATTAATCATCATTCATAACAAACATCATTGTCTTGATTAGAATTTGATATCAAACTATACCGCTTCAGTCATGAAAGGAAAACAAAAGGTATTGAAGAATCGATATTTCATAGTCCATTGGTTCATATAATTACATCTCATATACCCGCATAACCCACTCGGTATTTGGAGCGGTTTCAAACGTTTTCACGATATAAAATCTAAGAAGCAGCCAGTCAAATATAACATCCTCATAAACCTACGGACCCATTCATCCAATTCTGCAAATACAACAACGACAAAACACAATGCTGTCACATTCTAAAAACACAAGTAAACATTCAAGAATGCAGTGGACGTATGTACAAGTCCTCGTGACACGGTGATATCTCTCCTTATCAAGGACCTGTACTCGGCTTCTACAAAATAAGGCGGTTCATGCCCAAAGTATAAACAACGTGTGTGTAAATAACTGTAGGAAAACATCACATACACAAGACTGTCCGCCAAAACCATAAGTGATAGTAGAACACACATTACAGCTCATCGTTCCAGATGGAGTGATCCTTACTACATTAGGCAGGATTAGCACATAGATGCTCCTTAACAGGTATCATTCTACGTGTATACTACATTAAGTATCGTGTATCGTTCAAGTCTGACCTTAGATGATGCAACATTTCACCACAAGCCCTTTTTGATCGGCCCTTCCCTCTTCACTGCCTGAAAATACATATTCAAATATTGACTCTCCATTTCGACATGATATGAACAGAAGGAAAACAATAGAAGCAACTATATTCGATAAAGCAACAGTGTAGTTCTGCTAATAAAACTTAAAATACATAAAAAGGTAAAGCATGTTCAGCAGGAAACAGCAGAAATTAACAAACCTTCAGGTGGCTGAGCTAGCTTTCGGTTTTGTGGTGACATCATCTCCTTCTTCAATTGTGTCAATATGTCCTCCATCGTATATTCCCTTTGCCAATTGGCAAGCATGGGGAAAAGACTGGGTTCAACCTGGTAATTTGTCCACCCATCAGCTTGTTTCAACTATAACAAAGGAAAATATTTGCGGGTAAGAATCCCCTACCACTCCAGTATCACGATTGACACAGGTCACGTTTATTCGTGTTTGGAACCTAACAGTTGGTGGATTATCTGGATAGTCCTTTCCACAGAACAGTTTCAACTGGTAAATGCGCCCTTCGTGCACAGTCTAGCAAGAAGCAAGATCAGCAAGACATTAAATTCAAAGAATGATGTTATTTCAAGGCAGCATTCCATGATATTTATTTTTATTTTTTATTTTTTTTTAAACTTAGAAGCGCATTTGTGGGCAGCAATTTACCCAAAAAAGGAAAATTAAAAAGAATAAGGAACCTACATTAGGAGGTCCAATAATTGTCCCTGTCCATGACTGCATATAAATATCATCAGCATCATCCATACCATAGCTAACAGTGCCATCCCCAATTCCCTTTTCACCCCTCTCAAGCTCTTCCAGTAATCTGAAATTCCTGGGAACTACACACAAAAAAGAGTCAAGACACGTAACTACAACTCTTGCATGATTTGATAATAATGAATGCCATACTGTAACAAATAATCACGAACAACAGGAATAAGACAATTGTCTAACAAAAAGGATTGACATATCTACTTAGTGTAACAAAGAAAACCAAAGGCAGCTTCAGTCACAAATCACATCAAATTCATCACAAAAATAGAAGCTAGTTCAACAAATACAAAAAGGGGAATACCCCAGGCTTTCTCTGTTTTTTAGTCTTATATAATTTACCAATGAAACTCCTGGCAGAAATACTTTCACTGGCTTTCACTTCCTTAATAACAGCAGAGGTTCTATAAATTCATTTCAGAAGGAAATAGAACATTAGCGAAAGGTAGGTGTTATAATTTCCAAGTTGAGAGAAATGAGAAGTGTTTACAATAGTATGCCAAAACACTACAATCTTGTACTCTCTATGGAGAAACCGTCTGAGAAATGGTTATAGAAAAGTGGAACGACCCTTGTGTTAGCAGACCATGGACACTTTCTCTAGACGATAAGTAATGGTCTTTTAAAATGATCTTGGTCCTCAGAGTGCTCCTTTCTACCTCCAGAAGAGATGTAAAAACTCATACTAGCTTGAAAAGTTTGAGAAGTAAATTGTAATATATGGATACCCAATCAGATACCATTTTTAGAGTGCTTTACATAATGTTAACACAGAAGACGAATAATCATGTCTCATATTAGAAATTACATTGCCTCCCGTGTAAGAGAAGGATGCTAAAAATTTATGAGGCATTTGTTTTGGCACTGGTGAATCTAATCTCAATCAGCTATGGAGTTATGTTCAGCAAGAGGATTGTGGAGGAACTGACACATTAAGAAGGCAGAATAATGGGCAACCGCGTTTATAGGAGAGAATGGAGGTTTCTTTAATTTTCTTTGCAAGGAAGTGCATAACAATTTAGGCAACCATTCACAGAGGAAAACGCTTCAAAGAAACAGAAATACAGGGAAAAAAAGAAGAAGGAAGGGGTGACTAAGGCACAACATGACTTCTGAATCTATATCTTGTCACACTACTATTCGCCTCAAGAATAGTTGGGTTCTGTTAATCCATATCTTATTTCTTATAACAATTTGGAAACTTTTTAAGAACTTTTCATGACATCAAGGGTCAAAGTTTCCAAATCAAAATTTTCGGCCACGAGGAAAGATAATCCAAAATCATTGCCATTCACATAACATCACATTAGCCAGCCCCAAAAAACTTGCACTAGCTTCACTGATAAAATAGCATGGGTACCGTAGTAATTAGTGAGGGGTTAAAGATGAACCTCAAAGGCTCAACTGTACACGTTAACGTTAAATTTCCACCGTCGATGCAAACTTCATCATTCCTTGTCAAATTAGATTGGAATGATTCGATCCTTGATGGACACTTTAGGCATCCCAACATTGATTTCATAAAAACATCAATTCGCACTAGTTCATAACCCAAAAAAACCAATCAAGCTCACAACACACCCTATCATTCAGGACAAAGCAGTCAAATTTGTAAGCGAATATAATCAAATTCATCCACTTCACTAGGTTAACAAACAAACAAATAAACAAACAAGAAAATGCAATTTAGCTCAAACAAAAACAAGCAATTAGATCATTCAGGAACAAAATCAACATAATAACAATTAATCTGTGACAAACTTCGACGAATGCAAAATTAACTAAAAGGGTGAAAAATCTAGGGTTTTGCGAGGCCCACCGACGACGCTTGATCCTTCGGAGCACATTTTTTGGACGTTGAATTTGCAGAGTCCGGATTACGGTGAGATGAGGAGAGAGAGTAGCAGAGAGGTTACGATAATGGATTGAAGACTGTAGGAAGTCCAATACGGTTCGCCGAGGGCAAAGTCACGCATGGAGAGAAAGGATAAAAAGCAGGAAGAAGCAGAAGAGAGGAGGAGGAGGAGGAGGATCCGAGTCGAGTATTCCTTGAGCTGAGGGTCTACCGTTATTTTTCTGCACCTGCGCATCTCAGACGTTCATCAGTCACTACAGTAGAATTTTCCATTATTCCGTACATTTTGGACGAGTCAGTTGAAGTAAGGCCGTAGATCTGTGGCATTTGAAAAGATGGGTCCCCCAAAAAATGGAGGAGAACCGTTCTAAATGTTTTTTTTTTTTTTTTTTCACTAGCATTCTTACATAAATGTACACACATTTTTTTTTCTTGTTTTTCACACTGAACATTTCGCTACCGACACTAAAATTAATCTCTCGTAGCTTTAGTGAATCACTTGATTGCTAATACATTTTCGGTGTCATAGAGCTAAACTAGTGAACTACTATGTTTTATTCTGTCTTTTGTTTCATTTGATCAAATTCAACCTAAAGATAAAAAATATATAAGAGTGTGTGAAAAACGAGAATAAATGTGTACAAAGTGTAATTTTAGGTGGTAGGATAATGCATATGACACACCCCGACCTAGATTGATGCATGCTGGCCGTCACGCCCGGACCGGGATGCGACAGCATGCATATCAAATCGGTTTTTATTTTTTTATTTTTTATGGTTGGATAGTCTTAGTGAAACTACCAGACGACAGCCAGGGACAACGAAATCAAGCCCAAAGGACCAATGCCAGCAAGGCAACGCGTAAGCAGTGAACAAAGTAGGAGGCCCACGCAAAGAAAAGTGAGGTGGAATACAAAGGAAAATGATTTTCTCAAGCCTATTTTTCATATCAAGGCCACGAAACGAAAAAAAAAGGTCGAATTAAAAGGAAAATTATTTTTCCACGCCTATTTTTGGTATTGATACCATGCAAAGAAAAGGAACGTCGAGTTGAAAATTATTTTCGCACAACCATTTTTATATCGACATTTTTCACTTCATAAGGTTGACATTTTCTTTTGTTCAATGGACGTTAACATTTTTATTAAAATTTAGAATGCTTTAGATGTACAGAAGTACTTTTATTTTATTTTTTTCCCGTATATTTTTATTGGTTATTTCAAGGCTACTCACACTAGATACAAATTTGTGTGATATTATTGTGTTAGCACTCAAAATCGGGAGGTTAATCAAGACCAGGAGGTTAACAAAAATCAGTACGGTCAACTCTTGATGAGCTCAAGATAAAGATTTAAGTAACTGATAACAAGGTTTAAGTAGTTCACTCTCAAAACTGGACTACATCCATTGCAGTGCTCTGTAAATATTTGATGTGAATTACAATAAGTGCTCAATAATAATGTGATGTTTCTTTTCTCTTGCGAGTCAAACTGCTTATAAATTGTATTCGTCCCTTTTATATAGCCCTTAACGAGCCCCAAAAGTCTTGTGCTCTTAAGGGTTTCACAGCTATAGCATTAAATGAACTAAACGCGTAGATGGCTACTCCTCCATCGTTCAATCCACACATGGAGATGAATTGACAACTGAATTGTGAAATATATATTATTTTAAGGATTTAAAAGGTCCTGCGTTCACATACTGAATTGTGAACACACATGAAAACGATATGATTGTACAACATATCAATTCTACAATATTTTCATACAAAAACCAGCCAATTGTTGAAAAGTCTGATGGCAATGAATGCCCACAGTTCATTAGCAGAATTCTTCAGCATGGGCAGAAGTTTTCAATGCCCATGCAAAGTGAAAGTTGAATACATAGAGATTGTATAGTCAGACGAAGTGTCGTAAATTTCAAAATGCATTAACTGCATCAGTTTGGAGTTGCTCTATAAATAGAGCACTTTGCATGTTTTCATGTAACAGAAAAAGATAAGAAGAAGAGAACGAGAGAAAAATATCAGTAACATCATCTATTTCTCTGCCTTTTATTTGTTATCTGCTTGTGCTATAGTTTTAGTGTGGCATTTTACATCCACCTTGCACCTACCATTAAAAAGGTTATTCCTCTAACTTTGACCTATTTATAACACGTTATCAGCACGAGTCTCTAAATATATTTATTCTCTCATCTCTCTTCGCCGAACGAACGAAAGAAAGAAAAATGTTTCCTTTAAGGTTTTTAATGTTCATCTTCTTCCTCTGCCTTAACTGCGCCGTATACCCTCGCGATGAACTGTTTGCTCCATGCCTGCTCTTAGTTCTCAATCTAACGGTTACATACATCTTTGATTACTTGTTTGGTGTAGAGATTGATTACTAACCCAATATTTATTTATGTTAATTTTACTGCAATCCAAGATGGTGCGGTACAATCGCCCATCTTGAACTGCAAATTTATTCTTACTGCGATCCAAGACGGTGCGGTATCATTGCCTATCTTGGACTGCATATTTAATTTTACTGCAAATTTTAGGTGGAGCGGTATAATCGCCCACCCTACCCTGCATATATAAATTTACCTGCTGTTTAATTTCATTGCAATTTTAGGTAGTGCGGTATAATCGCCCACACTGCTTTGCATATTTAATTTTCCTGTTACTTGAGTGGTGCGGAATAATTGCCCATTCTATATTACATTATTTCAATGAGAATGGTGCGGTACAATCGCCCTCCTCATTCACCCTAAAAATCTCGAGCCATAAGTTTCGAGTCCTTATCATTTTGGCCTGAAGATCAAAATGAAAAATTTGTAAGAACCAAAAGTTCTAACATCATATTCCTCCAGGAATACATATTATTGCAAGTTCTTACACATCTCATTTTCTTTCAGAAAAGAAAATAGCGAACTTGACGAAGCTTGAATTTGCTGCCCTGGATATTACCGGGAAGAATTACCTGACCTGGGTATTGGATACCAAGATCCATCTGGAAGCAGGGAATCTTGGAGATACCATCAGGGAAGAGAGCAACTCATCCTTTCAAGATCGGGCAAAGGCCATGATTTTCATTCGCCGCCATCTTGATGAGGCGCTAAAGAGCGAGTACTTAACGGTTGAAAATCCGTTAGCTCTCTGGAATGCCTTGAGAAACAGATACAATCACCAGACAACGGTGATTCTTCCAAGGGCCCGCTATGAGTGGACTCATCTGAGGATCCAAGACTTCAAGTCAGTGGCAGAGTACAATTCTGCATTGTTCAGAATTACCTCTCAGATGAAGCTCTGTGGGGATATTATTATTGAGGAGCATATGCTGGAAAAGACTCTCAGCACATTTCATGCCTCCAACGTGCTCCTGCAGCAGCAGTATAGAGCGCGAGGCTACACTGAGTACAACCAGCTGATATCTGTGCTTTTAGTAGCTGAACAGAATAATGAACTCCTGATGAAAAACCATCATTCCCGACCTACTGGATCTGCACCATTCCCAGAAGTGAATGCTGTTTCCCTCGAAGTGAACGCCACATCCTCTGGTGGTGATAATCATAAACGAGGACGTGGCCACAAGCGAGGTCGATGGAATAGGAAAGGCAATAACCATGGAGTTCAGTTTCATAACCAGGTTCTGAGGCATAATTCAGGACCGAGCTTCAAAAATGCGAATCGCCACAAAGGCAAAGCTTATATGAACAATGCCCACAGGAACTCTAAAGGAGCCTGCCGTAGGTGTGGTGGCAATGGGCATTGGGCGCGTACTTGTCGTACCCCAAAACATCTAGTAGATCTGTATCAAGCCTCCCTCAAGGAGAAGGGTGTCGAGACCAATTTTCTCGACCAGGCTAGACCAATGGATATACCTGATCCAGTGTTTGACTTATCAGGACAGTTGAACACAACTCATCTAGATGTTCCAGATTTTATTGTGGAAAGAAGAAATGAAGTATACCGGTTCGATTGAATCATTGATGTACTTTTATTATGCTGAACTTGTAGTATTTCAGATTCAATAAAAGTGGCATGTAAATTTCTTGTTATAACTTGCTTTTAACTCTGATTCTCTTACTCAGAGAGCATGGATAAAAACTGTGGTTATTCTCAAAACATGAGAAATGGCAGAGATATTTGTCTTGCAGACAGTGCAACCACACATACAATACTTCGTGATCGAAAGTATTTCTCAAGCTTAATACTTACAAGAGTAGAGGTAATAACAATATCAGGACCTTCAGATGTAATTGAAGGTTCAGGGCAAGCTCAGATTATGTTACCAAATGGAACAATATTGTCCATACAGAATGCATTGTATGCTACTCGATCTACTCGAAATTTGTTGAGTTTCAAATACATTCGTTTAAATAGATACCATATTGAAACAAAAAGTGCAGAAAATGTGGAGTATCTATGAATTACCTTCAATGATACCCAGAAGCGTATATTGGAGAAGTTGCGTGGTATGTCAAGTGGATTGTATTATACATACATAAGGACAATTGAATCACATACTGTCATGAACCAGAAGTTCATTTATTCAAAAGTTTACATGCTTTGGCATGACCGTCTTGGTCATCCAGGATCTACCATGATGCGTAGGATCATTACCAACTCTAATGGACATCCATTAATGAGCAGACACATTGCTGCCTTAAATGATAACCCTTGCAAAGCTTGTTCTCAAGGGAAGTTGGTAATTAGACCATCTCAACTAAAGGTTGATGCTGAATCCCCATCATTTCTGCAAAGAATTCAAGGGGATATTTGTGGGCCTATTCAACCATCATGTGGACCATTTCGATATTTTATGGTTTTGGTTGATGCATCTACCCGATGGTCACATGTTTGTCTCTTGTCTACTCGGAATGTAGCCTTTGCGAGACTCCTTGCTCAAATAATTAAGTTACGAGCACAGTTCCCAGATTATCCCATTAAGTCAATCCAACTTAATAATGCTGGTGAATTTACGTCTCAAACCTTTGATGATTATTGTATGACATTGGGCATTGATGTTGAATACCCTGTTCCTCATGTCCATACTCAAAATGGTTTAGCAGAAGCATTGATCAAGCGACTCCAGTTAATAGCTCGCACTCTGCTTATGAAAACCAAATTGCCAGTCTCTGCATGGGGACATGCCATCTTACATGCTGCATCATTGGTTCGATTGAAACCTATAGCCAACCATAAATACTCTTCAATATAACTCGTGTTTGGACATCAGCCAAACATTTCCCATTTACGAGTTTTTGGTTGTGCTGTTTATGTGCCTATTGCACCGCCGCAACGCACTAAAATGGGACCTCAGCGTAGACTGAGAATTTACGTGGGTTTTGATTCACCATCTATCATTAGATATTTGGAACCCTTGACAGGTGATATGTTTACAGCTCGTTTTGCTGATTGTCACTTTGATGAGACAATTTTCCTGTCGTTAGGGGGAGAAAAAACCGTTCCAGAAGAACGGAAATAGCTGACATGGGTTGTTCCCATCTTGTCTCATTTTGATCCTCGCAGCATTCAATGTGAAAATGAAGTGAGAAGGATCGTTCATCTTCAAAGCATTGCCAATCAAATGCCAGATGCATTTAATGATGCTATGAAAGTGACAAAATCACATATACCAGCTACAAATGTACCTGCAAGAATTGATGTCCCTATTGGACAAAATAAAGTGGCAGCGAATGATTCATCTGGTGCACGTCTGAAGCGTGGTAGACCCCCAGGTTCAAAAGATTCAGCCCCTCGAAAGAGAAAGTCGAGGGCACAACTGAATCCAAATGAAATCATTCAGGAAGAGAAAATGAATGATACATCCCCAATTCATGATTCTGGACTTTCAGAAAAAGAAAATGTCCTTGATGAGACATATGTCCTTGATGAGACATATGTCCCTGAAGAGACAGAAGTCCATGAAAGCAAAGAAATCTCTATAAATTATGCATGTACAAATGAATTGTGGGATCGGAATGAAATAATCATTGATGATATGTTTGCATTCGCAGTACCCACTGAAATCATCTTAAGTGATGATATTGAGCCCCGCTCTGTTGATGAATGCAAACAGAGACAGGATTGGCCTAAGTGGAAAGATGCAATCCAGGCAGAATTAAATTCCTTGGAAAGGCGAAATGTTTTTGGACCAGTAGTCCAAACCCCGCCTAGTGTAAACCCCGTGGGTTACAAATGGGTATTCACAAGGAAACGCAATGAGAAAAACGAGATCGCAAGATACAAAGCACGACTCGTTGCACAAGGTTTTTCTCAAAGACCTAGAATTGATTATGAGGAGACATACTCTCCTGTAATGGACGCAATTACGTTCCGTTACTTAATAAGTTTAGTGGTTTCAGAAAGATTTGACATGCGACTTATGGATGTCATCACTGCGTATCTATATGGAGAATTAGATACTGACATCTATATGAAAGTCCCAGAAGGACTTAAGTTGCCTGAAACAAGTAACAAACCACGAGGTATGCTCTCGATCAAATTAAGGCGATCATTGTATGGTCTGAAACAATCTGGACGAATGTGGTATAATCGTCTCAGTGAGTATTTGATCAAAGAAGGGTATATCAACAATGTTATTTGCCCTTCTGTGTTCATTAAGAAATCCAATTCTGGATTCGCTATAGTGGCAGTATATGTTGATGATATGAATCTAGTTGGAACTCCTGAAGAGCTCAATAAAACTGCTGAATATCTGAAAAGCGAATTTGAAATGAAAGACCTTGGAAAAACAAAATATTATCTCGGCCTGCAGATCGAGCATTGTGCTAATGGAATTTTGGTCCACCAATCACCTTACATTGAAAAAATTCTGAAACGATTTGGTATGGACAAGGCTTATCCACTAAGCACGCCAATGATCGTTCGTTCTTTGGACATTAAGAAAGATCCATTTCGTCCAAAAGAAGATGATGAACTGGTCCTTGGTCCAAAAATACCATATCTCAGTGCAGTAGGTGCTTTGTTGTATTTAGCACAATGTACTAGACCAAATATAGCTTTTTCAGTTAACTTATTAGCAAGGTATAGCTCTGCTCCAACAATTCGCCATTGGAAAGGTATCAAAGATGTATTGCGATACCTTCGTGGGACAACAGACATGAGTCTCTTCTACTCAAAGAACTCCACAGATGACCAGGTCCTTGCTGGATATGCAAATGCTGGTTTCCTCTCTGATCCGCATAAGGCCCGCTCACAAACTGGATATGTGTTTAAGAATGGAGATACATCAATCTCATGGCGCTCAACCAAGCAAACATTAGTTGCTACATCTTCAAATCATTCAGAAATACTTGCTTTACATGAAGCAAGTCGTGAATGTTCTTGGTTAAGATCAATGATCCATCATATTCGGAATTCATGCGGTCTAGCTTCGAAGACAGACAACCCAACTGTCATCCATGAAGATAATGCAGCCTGTGTTGCCCAAATGAAGGAAGGCTTCATCAAGGGCGATAAAACTAAACACATATCTCCAAAGTTTTTCAGTGCTCATGAGCTTCAGAAGGCTAAAGTTATTGAAGTCAGACAAATCCGTTCAAATGAAAATCTGGCGGACTTGTTCACCAAATCTCTACCAAAGTGCACATTTCAGAAGTTAGTGCAAGGCATCGGATTACGTCGACTTACCAAATAGCTAAATTTGGAGAATGCAGAATCAAGGGGAGTATCCATGATACATGCTTGTTGTACTCTTTTTCCTTCGATTAGGATTTTTCCCACTGGGTTTTTCCTATCAAGGTTTTAACGAGGCAACATAAGCATACTTGACACTATATCAACGATCCAGGAAAAGTTGTACTTTTTTTCCTTCGCTATGGTTTTTTCCCACTGGGTTTTTCCAAGCAAGGTTTTAACGAGGCAACTCATGTTGATATGTGGGCATCCAAGGGGGAGTGTTGAAAAGTCTGATGGATGTTGAAAAGTCTGATGGCAATGAATGCCCACAGTTCATTAGCATAATTCTTCAGCATGGGCAAAAGTTTTCAATGCCCATGCAAAGTGAAAGTTGAATACATAGAGATTGTATAGTCAGACGAAGTGTCGTAAATTTCAAAATGCATTAAGTGCATCAGTTTGGAGTTGCTCTATAAATAGAGCACTCCGCATGTTTTCATGTAACAGAAAAAGATAAGAAGAAGAGAACGAGAGAAAAATATCAGTAACATCATCTATTTCTCTGCCTTTTATTTGTTATCTGCTTGTGCTATAGTTTTAGTGTGGCATTTTACATCCACCTTGCACCTACCATTAAAAAGGTTATTCCTCTAACTTCGACCTATTTATAACACCAATGACAATTATATATATTTGTGTGTGTATATTAAAACCAGTTTACATACAACAAGATACAATTATTGTAATTACAAATGATAAACATAATAAACATAATAGAGGAACTCCCTTTCTCTTTAATTTTCTCCTCTTGGTAAATGGTACTATTGCTTCTTCTTTTAAAAAAAAAATTGGACAATTGATGGCAAGCCACGGTTATTCACCATTTTTAAGGGCCGGAAAAACTCACATAAGCATTTTAACCTCTCTTAACGTCAATAGTATTGTTGCTAGGTATCCTTGTTTTTCACTCTTTCGGTCCCGTATCTTCCCCGTTATTGTATTCACAATTATGTTCACAATGCAGTTATTTTTTAGGCATTCATTTCCATGTAAAAAAAAAAATCAATTAAAACATGTCAACCAATTAAAATCAAATAAAATATATAATATGCTTATATTATAACTTGATTTGGTTCACATCTTGAAATTTTATGATCTAATATTTTTTATACGCTCCAAGAGGAATACCAGTAAAAAAAATATATCAGTGAAAGAATCTCAAATATAAACTTAAGACCTCTCAGTTTAACATAGTGAATTGTCCTGCTAACTCCTGTGGTAAATGATACACCTATAATCCGTTGAATTGCAACTATTTTGTTGTTGTTGATGCTTCTAGTGAATTAAACATTTACAAAAACTGATCATCAGTATTTAATTTTAAACCTTTAATCAGATATGTGTAGTGTACATAGTTACAATAAAAAATTTCTTGAATTGGGAGGCAATAATATTGTTAATGCTCAAAACTAGTGAGGTTAACAAAGTCGAGAGTCGTGAGTTCGGAATATATTTTATATCTCAATTTGTCTGACCCCTCTTAAGGAGTACTTGTCCTCATTATACAGGTCATCTATGAGCCCTTAACTCCTTTGGCTTGAGTCTATCACTTCCTATGAGCCCTCTTAAGGGGTACTTGTCTGACCCCACTTTAGTTATCCCTCCACTTTTTATTCCACATGTGGCAATGAGGTGACATTTGTGCAAGTACACTTGCATGCTTTCTTGGGACAACGTAGTCGAGCGCCTTGCTTAACTTTGGGGTTGGTGGATATTTGTATCAAGCGCCCTAACTATGAGCTTTTATTTTCCTTCCATAGCCCTTTGTTTCCTCGGCTGGCCGCCAGTGGCATAGACTTGATGTCTAAGTAGACTTGTTCCTCTATTCATGGGATCTCGTGTCATAAAGCTGCCAATTCACCACCTTGCCCTTCAACGGTCGGAAAGTATTTTACGGGGAAATTCTTGGCCTAGTTGCTGACAGGACATGAGGAGTTTATGTGCTCCTGAAATGCTCAGGATCATTCTTCCAAATTCATCAGGCCTCTACAAATATTGGAATGACAAGTGTCATGCAATATATACCATTAAGCCCTAATTATCCAAATCTACACATTCAAACCCAATTATGGTGTCGCTAATCCTAGCTACGGCTGGGATCAGTGGATTTTCTTTTGTTTCTTTGTTTCTCTCTTTCTCTTCTCCTATCAGCTATTTTTTCCTTGGTTTTCTTGGCTGATTTGCCTTCTTCTCTCCCCTTTGATTTGTCTCATCCATATTCCTCCAATTTCCGAGCTTTAATCAAACTTTGCCGTGATTTGTTGTAATGTTTCGAGTTGGTGAGTATAGATCGGGTACTTCCACTGGGTTGGGTGTTCCTCGCACCACCACTTTCTTTTTGTTGTCTACCTTTGTTGGTTATGTTGCTCGTGGATTCTCACGAGTTTCTTTCAATTGGTTGTAGGTTATTTGTTGTCTGTAGCTATGCTATGAGTGAAGCTTAGGATTAGATGCTGGTATCGATGAGGCGAGGCTTAATTAGGGGCAAGAATTTGTGTGGATTAACATGCACGCCTGCTGTTTTCGTGGTTCCAGCAGTGGTTATGGCAGAGGATGCAGCGGAACTGGTTTTTTTCAAGTTTCTTTTGTTTCGGTCTCAGCTTCTGGTTGGGCCACTGTTGTTTGTTTATGTTTTTGTTTTTTGGGCCTTTTTGTTGTAAATTTTGATCATTTGTATTGTAAAGTTTGTTGTTACCGGTAATAGATGTTACCTTTGATCAATAAAAAATAAAAAAACCCAACCCAATTAATAAATAAGCAATTATGGGACTGGGAGTACGTGTTTGATCAACTGTACTGTACTTGCCATCTAACAATTCAATTCATATTATTAAGAGGTTTTTGAACTTTAATCCTTTAAGAAGTTTCAAATTTAATAAAAATCTGGTGTTAGATAGGATATTAATTTTAGTCCTTTAATGTGTACTTAATTCAAATTTATATTATTTTTTTGTTTTAATATTTAATAGATATCTTATTTAATGTCATTAGATTAAATTTTAAATTTATTATTATACACATTTTAATTCATTAATTTTATTTAACTTTCTCTAATTAGTGTACTTAAACGTCTGTATCATAATATATTTTACTAATTTAGTGTACCCAAATGTCCGTATCTCAATATATTATAGTAAATTAGTGGCACATAAGAAAATATGCAAAAATATAAGCGTATCGAAAATTCCGTACCTAACTGTATGATACTAAACTAGTGTACCGAAATGTCGATACCTAAAGATATTATACTAAACTAGTGTACCTAAATATTCGTGTTTAAATATATTATACTAACCCAGTGTATCGAAATATTCCAACCTAAATATATTGTAATGAATTAGTAGCACATAAGAAAATATGTAAAAACATAAGTGTACCAAAAAATCTCTACGAAAATATTTTCTTATATAAGATACTCACCATAATGAAAATTAAAATTTATAATATTTTCATAAAAATTAATTTATGAACACCATAAAATTATAAATAAAAAAGAAAGACATTGAATATATATATTAGCATTTAATAGAGTCTATAGACTAAAATCAATTTTTAATCTTGTATTAGACATTTTTTTAACCTTCATCTTATTTAGGGATTAAAATATAGTTTCTATATCATTAATTTGCTTGCGTCGGCTGTATCTACTCTGCTAATTAAATGCTAACCCACAGTTTTTATATCAAATCAAGAAAGAGACACCAGAGCTGAACTCTGCAGAGCAGGCATGGCGGCGACCACCGTGATTGGCGAACATGACTACGACAGAGCTCAAGAAATCAAGGATTTCGACAACACAAAACTCGGAGTCAAAGGCCTCGTTGACTCTGGTCTCACCTCCATCCCCCGCTTCTTCATCCACCCACCCGAAACTCTACCCGACGTTCGACCCGATACAAAACCCGATTCCCAACAAACACCGATCCCCACCATCGACCTCGCGGGCCTGCACACCCATCACCGTTCATCCATCGTTGACCAAATCAACCACGCGTGTCGAAAGTTCGGTTTCTTCCAGGTCATAAACCACGGAATCCCATCGGCAGCTCTGGACCGTACGATCTCAGCCATCAAGGCCTTTCACGAGCAGCCGGCGGAGGACAAAACACGGGTCTACCGTAGGGAGATTGTCACGGGCGTACGGTATATCTCCAACTTCGACCTCTACAGCTCAAAAGCCGCCAGCTGGAGGGACACGCTAACAATTAGGTTGGGCCCCACGCCGGCGAATCCTCTAGAGGTGCCTGAGATCTGTCGGGATGCGGCTGCTGAGTGGGATCAGGAGATCCAACGGCTGGGAGGTGTGCTGATGGAGCTGGTGAGCGAAGGGCTGGGATTGAATGCGTGGAGATTGAGGAAGATGACGTGTCTGGAAGCGAGGGTGATGGTGGGCAATTACTACCCCTACTGCCCGCAGCCTGATCTGACGGTGGGGATTGCTTCTCATTCTGACCCGGGAGTTTTGACCGTGCTGCTTCAGGACCAAACGGGTGGATTGCAGGTTAAATACGGTGAGGGTTGGCTGGATGTGAAACCGGTCCCCGGTGCTCTTGTTATCAACGTCGGGGATTTGCTTCAGGTAAATGTAGTTCAACTACAAAACTGATCTCACTGCCGATGTTCTCTAATAAAGATAAATTCAGTGTTGAAAATATTAGTAACGGTGGAAATATCAATCAATACATCGTATTAATTTCGATATTGATTGTTTTCAATAAAAATGTTGAAAATTTAAAAGGAAATTTAGAGAATTTCATACACTGGTTAGAAGAAATATAAGAGTTTCTTCGATATTTAATCCAAATAAGTATTTTCATACTTTCTCGTTTTACTTTCTTTTGTTGTTACGATTCCACGGGAATATATAAACTTTCGTATTTCAATTTTCCAGAATTAAATGCAAGGTGGTTGTTCGTGATTTCTTAACCTATAATTTTCATTGTGTCACAACAACGAATACTTTGGTTGACTTTCAGATTATGTCCAACGGAGAATACAAAAGCGTAGATCATCGGGTGTTAGCTAACCCAAAACGCGAAGCACGCGTGGCAATTGCAGTGTTCTTCAACCCAAGTAATACAGAGGATACGTATGGTCCACTATCGGAGATGGTCTCGCCGGAGAAACCTGCACTTTACCAGCAATTTACGTTGTCAGAATTGATGCAAAGGTTCTTCAATAAAGGATTGGATGGCAAAGCTTTGGTAAATCACTTTAGGCTGTAAAACGACGTAATGAACCATTTCAGCTGTGAATCATGTTATAGTTAGCCTTATTTCTTGATAATGCTGATCGTGGATTTGGTTTTGGCAATTATTAAATTACATTAGTGTTTGTTTTATTTATTTATTAGTGTTTGATAGTTCTTAGCTTCCAACTGTAATTAGGAGTGGGCACTTGAAACAGAAAACCGAAAATATAACATGGACCGAGCCGTACTGCACCGAACTATTTAATTTTTACGGTTTTGAAACGGTTTCAGTTTGAAACTGAACCACAAGCTAAAAAACAGTTTGGTATTGGTTCTTAATATCTAAAATCGAACTGCATAGTATAAAAAAATATTTGTGGGCTTCTAAAGGTTTCTAACAACTAATGTGATTTATGTTGTTTATATTTTTGTGTTGTGTAAAGTTGGCCAAGTTCAATTCAAGCATCGCCTCTCTTCCAAACCGAACCAAACCGCAACTAGATGGATTGGTTCCATTTCTGATTCCACTTGTTTATGTCTAATTGACATTTTGAGAATCTGAGATGGCTGAGAATTTTCGTGTTTCTACAATCCTTTCAAAGTTTTCTGAAATTACATGCTACTCCATAGGGGTGTTAGTAAAATAGATTTAAACCTCAAGGGTTTTATTGTAATGTTCATAATTTATGGACTTCTATGAAAAGAGAACAAAACACTAGGGAGCGAGAGTGTAATTCACCCATCGGCAATGAAGATGGTGTTCTGGGGCAACACGTCTTATCCGAATTCTCTCTCACCAAAACCATTATTTATTCATGCACAGTGCCTGCTGCCTAAATCCAGGGCCTCTGTATCATCCTTTCGGACTTTGTGGTAAGCAATTTTCTCTGACCGGAAAAAGAGAACCCATGGCGGCGAACACCACGATCGGCGGTGAACGGGATTACGATAGAGCTGAAGAAGTCAAGAAATTCGACCAATCCAAGTTCGGAGTTAAGGGCCTCGTTGACTCAGGCCTCACCTCCATCCCCCGCTTCTTCATCCACCCACCGGAATCTCTACCCGACCCCCGACACCATACCAAACCCGATACCCCAATCCCCACCATCGACCTGGCGGATCTTCACACCGATCGCCGCTCCTCCGTCGTCGATCAAATCAGCCGCGCCTGCCGGACGTTCGGGTTCTTCCAGATCACTAATCACGGCATCCCATCGGTAACTCTTGACCGCACGATTGCAGCCGTCAGGGCCTTCCACGAGCAGCCGACGGAGGTGAAAGCGCGGTTCTACCGCAGAGAGATGGGCACGGGCGTATCGTATATCTCCAACGTGGACCTCTACAGCTCAAAAGCCGCCAGCTGGAGGGACACGCTTCAAGTGAGGTTGGGCCCGATTCCCGCTGTTCCTGAAGAAGTACCGGAGATTTGCCGGGAGGATGTTGTTGAGTGGGACCGCGAGATCAAACGGCTGGGGGAGGTGCTGATGGAGCTGGCGAGCGAAGGCCTGGGATTGAACGCGAAGAGGTTGCAGGAGATGACGTGTCTGGAAGGGAGGGTAATGGCGGGCCATTACTACCCGTACTGCCCGCAACCTGATCTAACGGTTGGGCTAACATCTCATTCTGACCCGGGGGTGCTGGCCGTGGTGCTTCAGGACCGCATGGGTGGGCTGCAGGTTAAGTACGGTGAGGGTTGGGTGGATGTGAAACCTGTCCCCGGTGCCCTCGTCATCAACGTTGGGGATTTTCTTCAGGTAAATTCTATTTTTACCTCTAACTGCGTGTGAAAATAAATTGCATCCATTCTGCCCTGTGCCATCTATAATTCAACGCCTTGGTTTTCGGTTGTGAAAGTGACTAGGAAAATGAGTATTTTACAAATCTACAAATGATCAAAACGACAACATATCAATACAACAACAATTAAGTCATATTCCACTAAGGGTTAGTTTATTGTGTTTTTTTTTTAATAATAAATTGCTTGTTCTCCGACTTTAAGAATAACTAATTGTAAAATAAGGTAATTCATTGTTTGATAAATTATATTTTTAAAAGTGTTGTGTATATAAAAAATAGTGTAAAAGTACTATTTAGAAGAATAAATAATGTCATTGTTTAAAATTAGTGAACTTATCACATGAATTAAAAGTATTCTAAAAGCTCAACTTCGATTTGTATTAAATCAACTTTTAAGAGCAATCTACATGCTCTTTTTAAAAGCTGCTGTTTGGATGCTATTACTTTTAAAATAAGTAGTATATTTTATTTTTACCACACTTTTTTACTGCTTAACTTTAAAGTTAAACAAATTTTGGTGGAAAAAACAATATCAAACTAGGCCTAAGAGGAGCTAGATGTATGACTTTTAAAACATTATTGCGCACGATTTTGTACCAAGTGTTCTGTTTGTCCCAGGTACTCGATATTTTATTCTTAAGTCTTTCTAGGTCTTCTACTTTTTTCAGCCTCCGTTTAATAGTTGTTCTAGCCAGAGCATCTCTATCACGTGTCGAAACCACCTTAATCGATTTTCTCTTTAGCAATCAAACTTTGTATCTGCATTCAGTAAATTTCCCTGCTAGTTTATTTGTTATTAGGCTTAAGTAGAAATGTTAAATTGCAGTTTGTTCTTGGAGTTAAGGAAAACCCTACCTTGCCCCTTGGGTAATGCTTTGTGTTACGATTTGCTCCAAGCAGTTAACTCCATCTTAAATTTCTTTAAATTTGATGAGGTGGTAGTGGTACTATTTCAACGGAATTTTAGATGAAATTATACATGAAATGCCATCAATTTTAACCAAATTTCGGACGGAGATGACGACAAGGAGTAAACTCGATCACAAAACATAAGTAAAGGGGGATAAAGTGAGAATTATCCTTACTTTTGGCGGGCAGTAGAACTATTTCGCCTTTATTTTGTTGATTGTTTAACCGAAACTCAATGTAATGGTTTGGTTCGTTTTCAGATTGTGTCCAATGGTGAATACCGAAGTGTGGATCATCGTGTGTTGGCGAACTCATCCCGTGAACCCCGTGTGTCAATCGCTGTGTTTTTCAATGTGAGTAGAAGGGATGACTCATACGGGCCGTTGCCGGAGCTGGTCTCCCCGGAGAAACCAGCGCTTTACCGGCAGTTTACGCTTTCAGAGTTCATGCAAAGGTTCTTCAATAAGGGGTTGGATGGCAAAGCTTTGGTAAATCACTTTGAGCTGTAAAATACTACTATTTGACCAGAACTCTATGAAGTATGAGCCATTGTATTTGAGAGGTGTGTCCTCATCTTTATTGTAATAAAAATACGAATTGGATTATCAAATGTGGAGTCTGCTTCGACAATTAAGAGCATTCGTTGACATACTCTTAAGTTCGTCGTTCTACACGTAGAAATAACGGGTAGCCCTCTCTGGCGGAGGTATTACTGGACCCGGTTGGTCGCAGGACCACTCGAAAGCTCGAATGAAGGACTTTGAGAACTACCGAGCTTACGTGGTGCGCAAGCTGAGTAACTAATAAACTAATTACGTCATTCGGTTGTGTGCGGGGTGTGCCAACTTGTCGACCGAGCTTGGCCGGAGAGTAAAATGTATTGATGTCGCGTTGGGCGCTGCTGACTTCTCGATCTTGCGACTATGGCCAAGGAAGGAACATGTCTCAACTTTCGAGTTCTAGAGCCTGAAGACAAGGCTACTAGTTTCTGCGAAGATCACAAATCGTCGGCACCAGATTTGGTCTCAGTAATTGTATTCGTGAGAGTATAGGTACGCTGAACTGGTATCAAAATATACAAACACAAATACTCGAAATTGATAAATGTCTTGATGGTAAATGTGGTTCGGTTGTCGGAATGCTGAACTCTAAAAGATACTTGTGGATATCCAATCATAAAATAAAACTCGGCATTCTAATATGCCGATCCTAGGACCTGTAACACCTCACTTCGCCGAGAAGACTAATGAGATGACATCTATCAACAAGGACTTAGAAATTCTTATTGATCGAGACTTGGATAAATAACAAGTCGATCTTGAAGCAATGATGTCTATCTAAACTGAAGATGTGTTGGCGAGAAGAAAACGGAAGATGAAAAAATCTCAAGGTTGTTGAGAAGCTTTACGCATGGCAATTTATATGTTTATTTGAAAGGGCTGATGAGATGTTTACAACTTTATATTTATAGCCAAATCTCCTTGATCGCCAATTCAATAAAGACCTTTTCCGAATACACTCCAAAAACCATATCAAAATAACTGATATTATCTTTGACACATCACGGCAAAAATTTCCCTAGTCTCCGTATGCCCGTGGGCTTCTATAGAAGGAGACAAAGGCATCCCTTTGAGATCTCAAAGTACCTTCAATTCTTATTACTTCAAACTCATCTAACGGCATCCATCACCATACAAAAAGCCTAGCTTACCTAAATTTCTTATCTCATCATTATTTAATACCATTATTTTACTTTTAGTTGACCACTTTTTTGTCCGGATGCAGCCATGCATGCCACATGCTTTCTTCCGACTACACGCAATCCATGCAAATGAAATCCCATTCACAGGATCATCATGATAGTTCCAGTTTAAACTGGAATATGCCATTGCATGCGGCATCTCCTGTATTTTTGCTCAGATGAATCCATGTGGCCAAAACCAAATCAACATCAAAAGGCGCGCACCATTTTCACTTATATGATAATCACCCCATCCTGCATCCTTAAAGCATATCCCTACATTCGAACATCATTCAAATCAATTAGGATTTAGACAAATATTAGGTTTAACTAATTTTATATATTACTAAGAGATAATATCATGATTAAAATCATAATGTTATTTTTCGATAATAACTACAAATCATTTTAATCACTTTATCATTCAACGATCTCGATTACTCGGTCCGATAATATAAAATTAGTTCCAAACAAATGTTAAGTAGGAGGGACTTGAGAGTTTGTGTAATAACTTTACATTTTCTCTGCATTTTATATTGTTGCAATTGTTAGAACCTTATCATGACCCATTGTGTTAGGACTATACAATAGTTTAGGCACTTGTGCTCTCTGTTTTGTCTAATGAAAATAATAATTATATGAAAACTAAATTTTGTAAATTAAGTTTGCAAATTAAATGATATGATTGTTGATGATTATATTATTACTTAAACGTTAATTAACGTGCTTATTTTCAATTGGTGATGCCTCATTTGATTTACCAATTTAAGTTAAAAATTGAGTAATGCTAAGAAAATTAAATTTAGAGATTAAAATTACAAACTAAATAAAGTATCATCAATATAAATGAGTACGTCCATTAACATTTAATTAATAAACCAATCATCAACTTTTATATTTTTTTAGTTTTTAAAATTATGAATTATTACTGTCCGGTAAGGCAAGGAAAGGCTTTTTTCCCTAAAGACGAACTTAACCGGGCATGGAAGGCAACTCTTTCAAGTAAATCTAGTCGTCAGTCAGGATTGAGACAGTAAGGTCATTCAGGCTTGTTTGAGACGGTAAAGTCGGAAAGGCCTCGTTCAAGTTGTATTCTCTGTATCAGCAATGGAGAACGCCGTGATCGGCGAACTGGATTACGATAGAGCTAAAGAAATCAAGCAATTCGACAGCTCCAAGCTCGGAGTCAAAGGCCTCGTTGACTCTGGCCTCACCTCCATCCCCCGCTTCTTCATCCACCCGCCCGAATCTCTACCCGACCTCCGACACCATACCAAACCCGATATCCCAATCCCCACCATCGACCTCGCGGATCTTCACACCCATCGCCGCTCCTCCATCGTCGACCAAATCAGCCGCGCTTGCCGCACGTTCGGGTTCTTCCAGATCACTAATCACGGCATCCCATCCGTAATCCTGGACCGCACGATCGCAGCCATCAGGGACTTCCACGAGCAGCCGACGGAGGTGAAAGCGCGCTTCTACCGTAGAGAGATGGGCACGGGCGTATCGTATTTCTCCAACCTGGACCTCTACAGCTCAAAAGCCGCCAGCTGGAGGGACACGCTTCAAATGAGGTTGGGCCCGATTCCGCCGGTTCCTGAAGCAGTGCCGGAGATTTGCCGAGAGGATGTTGTTGAGTGGGACCGTGAGATCAAACGGCTGGGAGAGGTGCTTATGGAGTTGGCGAGCGAAGGGCTGGGATTGAATTCTAAGAGGTTGCGGGAGATGACGTGTCTGGAAGGGAGGGCGATGGTGGGGAATTATTACCCATACTGCCCGCAACCTGATCTAACGGTTGGGCTTACATCTCATTCTGACCCAGGAGTGCTGACCGTGCTGCTTCAGGATCACATGGGTGGGCTGCAGGTGAAGTACGGTGAGGGTTGGGTAGATGTGAAACCTGTCCCCGGTGCTCTCGTTATCAACGTTGGGGATTTTCTTCAGTTAAATTCCATTTTTACCCTTAACTACGTGTGAAAATATATTGCTTACTTTCTGCCCACTGCATATAAATTGCATACAAATGATGAATTTAAAAATAATAATAATAATAATCAACTCATTTAATTAGATATTTGGTGTATCAGACAATATTTTGAGCACTTTAAAAAATTTCTCTAAAAACTGATCGCTTTGTTTTTAGGTTGTGAAATTTACTAAAAAAATGAGGATTTTACAAATTTACAATGGGATAGGAGATTGAATTTTGTAAACTAGATGACATGAAGGTTGATAAAGGATTATTACTTAAGTGTAGATTAACGTGTTTGTTTTTTATTAGTGACATTAATCATTATTAAAATTTAAAAGGGTAATGCTATGTAGACTACATTTGGAGGCATAATTTACAAACTAAATGATATTTCACTAATAAAAATAAAGACGTTTACCAACGCTTAAGTAATAACCCTACCTTGCCCCTTGAGTGGTGTTTTGTGTTCCAAGTTGCTCTATGCAATAAACTCCATCTTAAATTTCATTAAATTTGAAGAGGTGGTAACGATAGGAAAATTTTATTTGAACTTATTTGATTTCTCTCTACATCCAGGTTAAACTTTAAATTCGAATTGTCTTTTTTTATCCTATTCCATTATTATCATTAAGTACAAGATAAATTAACAATAAAGCTAAAATTTATCAATAAATTCACACCCAATACTCAAACCCTACCATCACTTAATCCAGATATTGTAGAATAATTAAAAATAATAGGGTAAACTGTCATTTGACCCCTAAACTATTTTTTTGGTAAATTAATCCCCTGAATTATTTGAAATCAGCCAATTTACTCATTGTCGGTAAATTCCATCCATTATTTGGTCAAATTCAGAGGAAAATTAGTCTTTTCTTCATCAATTCTTACTTACCAACTATAACCACCAATAAACTTATGACATTTGAAAACAAAATAATGTGTAACGACAACGTGAGATGGTCTGTTATGTAAACGTTTGGTTTTTTTATTTTATGTTTTCTTATTATGCTATATGTTTTTGAATTATTTCGTGTCTATATGTCAAAATTTTATTGGTGGTTATAACTAATAAGTAACAATTGATGATGAAATGACTATTTGCCATTGAATTTGATGGAATTGATTTCGCAATCTATCGATAAACGGTGAATTGACTGATTTTAAATAGTTACCAAAAAATAGTTTAAGAGATCAATTTCAACTGGTGTGATAGTTTAGGGGTTTAAATCTCAATTTCCAAAATAATATAGGTATAAAGAATAAACTAGGTGTTGAAATATATTATATGATGTCAAAATAAAATTCGCACAGAATTTTAGATGAAATTATACATGCAACGTTATCATTTTTAATCAAAATTTGGACGGAGATGACGACAAGGAGCAAAGTCGAAGACAAAACAAAAGCAAAGGTGGGCAAAGTGAGAATTTACCTTACTTTTGGCGGGCAATAGAGATATTTGGCCTTTATTTTGTTGACTGTGAAACTGAAACCAAATGGTTTGGTTCATTTTCAGATTATTTCCAATGGTGAATACCAAAGTGTAGCTCATCGCGTGTTGGCGAACTCATCCCGTGAACCACGTGTGGCCATCGCTGTGTTTTTCAATTCGAGCAGAAGGGAGGACTCATATGGGCCATTGCCGGAGCTAGTATCCCCGGAGAAACCGGCACTTTACCGGCAGTTTACGCTCTCGGAGTTCATGCAAAGGTTCTTCCAGAAAGGATTGGATGGCAAAGCTTTGCTAAATCACTTTGAGCTGTAAAATACTACTATTTGACCAAAACTGTATTTGAAATGTGTGTAACTTATCTTTACTACAATAAAAATACGAATTGGATTATCAAATGCCGGAGTTCATGATTAACAGCATTCATGGGTAGCCCTCTAATGGGAATCGAGGTGAAATTTGAACAGAAATAACAGCATGGTGGCAGCGGCGATGGAGAATAAAGAGTCAAGTAAAATTAGTTAAATGTTTGTTATGATTCTTATGTAAATAAATAGATTAGACAGGGATATAATTGTAATTGTAAGAGCAGTGTACTGTCTATATATACACTGCTGCATCATTGTAAGATTATCTGATTAATCAATATATGAGAGATATTTAGAAACTGTGGATCTTGGTTTTCTACATGGTACCATCGCCACACCGCCTCACGGCTTCTTCGATCCTGCCTTCTTCCGCTCTTCTTTGATCGTCTTCTCCGATCGTCTTCTCCGCCGTGATTGTTTGAAGTGTTGTTCTCCTCCGATTCAGATTCTTGCTTCCTTTTCTTGAATCTTGATGGCTTCTCCCTCCGATTCTTCTTCTCCAATTGACTCGGTGCCTCCCTCAAACCCTAATTCCTCTTCCCCAAATCTCAATACCTCTCAGATGTATAATTCTCTCACGATTCAGAACATTGGCAGTATGGTTCCGATCAAGCTTCGGCGATCCAATTATCTGCCGTGGCGAGCTTTGTTTGCTCCGATTCTCCGTCGCTACAAGCTTCTAGGGATTGTTGATGGCACTGAGCCTTGTCCATCTCCCTTTCTTCCAGATCGCTCCATCAATCCAGGTTTTGAGCAATGGTATGGGAAAGATCAGAATTTACTTATCTGGTTCAATTCGACGCTCTCTGAGGAAATTATTCCGTTCACAGTCGGTGTCTCTTCTGCTCGTGCTCTCTGGCTCAAGCTTAAGCAGCGTTTTGGTGGTATCTCAGATGTACATATTCATCAATTGCGTTCGAAGCTTCAAAATGTTCAGAAAGGCTCTCAATCCATGGCTGGCTATCTTCAACAAATCAAGGAGATCTCCGATTCTCTCACTGCCGCTGGTGCATCTGTTACTGATCGTGATCTCATTGCTGCGACTCTTGCAGGTCTTACTGATGATTTTGAATCTTTCACTGATTCCATCTTACTTCGCCTTTCTTCTACTTCGTTGGATGAATTACATGGCCTGTTGCTCGCTAAGGAGTTGTCCATGGAGCGTCGCAAGAAACTTTCCTCTTCTGAGCCCTTTCATGCCTTCTCTGTGCAAAGTCAACCGCCTCTCCTTCCTACACCACCACAAGCTCTTGCTGCTCACAATCCTAGAGCATCACCACTTCAGAATTCTTTTCAATATAATTCTAACAGAGGCTACAATCGTGTTCTACCCGAGGCTTTAACCGTGGTTCTAATCGCAGCTACAATCGTGGTTCCAATCGTGGGAATTTCAACTCTGGTTTCACTCGAGGATCTTATAATTCTGGATTCAATCGTCATGTTTCCTCTTCAGGATCCAAAACTTCTTGTCAAATTTGTGGCTCTACTAGTCATGAAGCTCTTGATTGCTTCGACAGAATGAATCCCGAAATCTCAGGCAAGTTTCCTCCAGCTAAACTTGCTGCCATGTGTGCTCACTATACTGCAAAGTCCTCCAATCCTTGGCTCATTGATTCGGGTGCTACCTCTCACATTACGAATGATATATCAAATATTCAATCTCCTACTCCCTACCATGGTGAAGACAAGGTGTACATCGGAGATGGTAAAGGTCTGTTTATAGATCATATTGGCACCTCTATTTTGCATACTCCTGCTCACTCGTTTAAATTGCAAAATGTTCTTCATGTGCCTCAAATGAAACATAGTCTTCTCTCTGCTTATCAGTTTATTAAAGATAATGATTGTTCATTAACACTTGACATTCATGGATCCTCTGTCAAGGATCGTTTTACGGGGAAGACGCTTTTGCGGGGCCAAGTTAAAGATGGCTTCTTTCCGCTTCATGGTTCATCTGTTCTCTCTCCTGTCACTCATACTCATACTGCACTTGTAAGTACTTCTGCTAATGTTCGCATATGGCACAGCCGCCTTGGTCATCCATCTTCTGCTATTTTTCGCAAAGTCTTGTCTACCAATAAAGTTGTTGTTCAAGGCAACTCTTCTCTGGCCTTCTTCTGCAAAGACTGTGCTTTAGCAAAGAATCACAAGCTTCCTTTTGGTACTCATCAATCTGTATCTACTAAAAGTCTAGATTTGTTGCACTGTGATGTCTGGGGACCATCTCCTGTTGTATCAGTGAGTGGCTATAGATATTACTTGCTTATTGTTGATGATCACAGCAAGTATAGTTGGTTTTTTCCCTTAAAGTCCAAGTCTTCTGTATTTTCAACTTTTGTGGAGTACAAGTCCTATGTAGAGAACACTCTTGGTAATAAAATAAAAGTTGTTCGCTCTGATTCAGGGGGTGAGTTTACCAGTCATCAATTTCAGAATTTTCTTAAACTTCATGGCATTTTGCAACAATTTAGCTGTCCTCATACTCCTGAGCAGAATGGATGTGTTGAACGGAAACATCGTCATTTAGTTGAAACTGCTCGTACACTCTTCGTGAAATCTCAAGTGCCTCATATGTTTTGGGTTGAAGCTTTTTCCACTGCTACATATCTAATCAATTGCCTTCCCCTTGGTGGTGTACTGCAGTCCCCTTGGGAACTCCTCTTTGGCACTCCTCCCGATTATTCTCGACTCAAGATTTTTGGTTGCTGTTGTTATCCCTGGCTCAAACCCTATACTACATCTAAGTTGGCCAGCAAGAGTAAATCCTGTGTTTTCCTTGGGTACAGTCTTCAACACAAGGGGTATCGTTGCCTTGATCCAGTTACACAACAGGTATATATCTCTCGGCATGTCATCTTTGACGAGACTACCTTTCCCTTTCAGAGTTTATCATCTGATTTTCCTAATGCACCTCATGTTCTTGCTGATACTTCTCCAATGAATTCATCTGTCAATCTACAATTCACAATACCTGCTGCTCACTCTGTACCTCCCGTGCATCCTCTAGTATCTGTTAATGTTCCTGTATCTCCAGAGGATCTTCCAGTACCTGTTGATGTTCCAGTACCTCCTGAGGATCTTCCAGTACCTGTTGATGTTCCAGTACCTGTTGATGTTTCAGTGAATCTTTTTTCTGCCCCTTCTTCTGTTCCTAATACTCATCCTATGATCACTAGATCCAAAGCTGGTATCTCTAAACCGAAAGCCTACTCCGCCACCAAACACCCTTTACCTGATACGGTTGATATTCTTCCCACCACTTATCTTCAGGCCTCAAAACATGCTCACTGGAGGGCTACTATGCAGGAAGAAATAAATGCTCTGCAGTCAACCGGCACTTGGTCTCTCGTTCCTTTTACCTCCCAACAAAATATTGTTGGATGTAAGTGGGTGTTTCGAGTTAAGAAACATCCCAATGGTACTATAGACCGTTACAAAGCTCGGCTTGTGGCCAAAGGATTTCATCAGCAAGCTGGTTTGGATTACAAGGAAACATTTAGTCCTGTTGCAAAACCTGTCACCATTCGGATTCTTCTATCTCTTGCAGTTCAATATGACTGGTTTCTCAATCAATTGGATATCAGTAATGCTTTTCTGCACGGTGACCTTCAAGAAGATGTCTACATGCAGCAACCTCCTGGTTTCAATGATCCAAATTATCCGACTCATGTTTGCAAGCTTCGTAAATCCTTGTATGGATTGAAACAAGCCCCTCGGGCCTGGTTTGACAAATTATTTGCAGTACTTCAGTCCTTGGGTTTTCATCAATCTCAATCTGATGCTTCTTTATTTGTGCTCCAAGAATCTGTTCCTGTTTTTGTCTTGGTGTATGTCGATGACATACTTGTCACAGGTCCAAATCCTGCAGTTTGTCAACGTTTCATTCAGACCTTAAGTATTGTTTTTCCCGTGAAGGATTTAGGCCCTTTGCACTATTTTTTGGGTCTTGAGGTTCAGAGATCTGCTGCTGGTCTTTTCTTACATCAAAGCAAGTATATTTTTGACTTACTTCACAAGACCCGCATGGATGGTGCTAAACCATGCCTCACTCCTCTTGGATCTCTCAAACTCGATCACACTGGTCCCTTGTTACCTGATCCAGCAGAATACCGATCTATTGTGGGTGCTTTGCAATACTTAACTTGGACACGACCTGATTTATCCTTTGCTGTCAATCAAGTCTGTTAGTTTATGCATGCTCCCCGCGAACCACATCTTCAAGCAGCCAAACGTATTCTCAGATTCCTCAAAGCCACAGTCAGTCATGGTTTGTGGTTCACGAAAGGTAATGTTCATCTTACTGCCTATTCTGATGCTGATTGGGCTGGCTGTCCATTCGATCGTCGATCTACTAGTGGCTATTGCATATTCCTGGGATCCAATCTTATTAGCTGGAGTGCTAAGAAGCAACCCACGGTTGCTCGTTCCTCAACTGAAGCCGAATACAGATCATTAGCGCACACAGCCGCTGAAATCACCTGGATTTGCAAAGTGTTCAAAGATCTTGGTCTCCAGCTTCCTCAAGTCCCTTCTCTCTGGTGTGATAATCTGTCTGCCATATCCCTTGCATCCAATCCAGTCTTTCATGCTCGCACCAAGCATATTGAACTTGATTACCATTATATTCGCGAGTTGGTCCTTGCTAATCTACTCAAAGTCCAGTATGTGTGTTCTCAAGATCAGTTAGCTGATATTCATACCAAATCTCTGTCTAAATCTAGGTTTCTGTATCTGCAATCCAAGCTTGCCCTTGGACCTTTCGATGCCTCCAAGTTCAGCTTGAGGGGGTGTAAAGAGTCAAGTAAAATTAGTTAAATGTTTGTTATGATTCTTATGTAAATAAATAGATTAGACAGGGATATAATTGTAATTGTAAGAGCAGTGTACTGTCTATATATACAATGCTGCATCATTGTAAGATTATCTGATTAATCAATATAGGAGAGATATTTAGAAACTGTGGATCTTGGTTTTCTACAGAGAACACCTTGATCGGCTAACTGGATTACTATAGAGCTGAAGAAATCAAGCAATTCGACAGCTCCAATCCTCCATTCCCGCTTCTTTATCCACCCGTCCGAAATATTAAAAGGTTTTCGACCCGATACACGACCACCAATAATCCCCACCGTTGACATCGCCGGCCTCCACACCCATCACCGCTCATCCGTCGTTGACAAAATCAGTCGCGCGTGCCGAGCACGGGGTTCTTTCAGATCACCAACCAAGGTATCCCATCACCGATTTTGGACCGTACGATCGAATCCATCAAGGCGTTCCACGAGCAGTCGGCAGAGGGTCAAATCCTGGTTCTTGAACAAGTGCCGGGTATTTGTCAAAAGACGAGTTTGTTGGGTGGGACCGGGAGATCCTACGTCTGGGAGAGGTGCTGTTGGAACTTACAAGCGAAGGGCTGGGATTGGGCCCCGGTAAGTTGAGGGAAATGACGTGTATGGACGAAAGCCGGGCAATGGTGGGTCATTACTACCCGTACTGCCCGCAGCTTGATCGGACGGTGGGGCATGCATCTCATTCTGATCAGAGAGTGCTGAGTGCTGACCGTGCTCCTTCAGGGTCAAACGGGGTGGGTTCCAGTTTAAGTTATGGTGAGGGTTGGTTGGATGTGAAGCCAGTTCCTGGTGGTCTTGCTAGGGACTTGCTATTAACGTTGGCGACGTACTTCAGGTAAATTTTATTTTACCTAAACTACCCTACAAGGTTGCAATGGTGACATGAAAGTTATATGCTTTTACCTAAACTATCATATTAATGTTCTTTAAAATATATTTTTCCTTGCTTGGAGCTCAACTTGTTTTTTGAGCAATTAGGAGTTCGCCTTGTTCTGCATGCGCGAAGCACCCCTCATCTTGTGTGCCTGGATTTGCCTCGCTCTAAATGTGAGGTATCCGTGTTGTTTTACTTGCCAGAAGTCCGCATCTTTTTGCGTCCACGGAGCCCACATCGTTTTGGTGTGCACGAAGCCAACCTCATTTCCGTGCGCAGCAATCACCGTGATTTGTGCAAGGTATCCTTTCTCGTTTTTTGTGTGCAGAGCTTGCCTCGCTTTGCATGTCTGAAGCGCGCCCCTTTTTTGTGAGCGAAGGCTGTCTTATTTTGCATGGGTCAAGTTGCCTAACACCATATTTTTTTTACCTAAATGCAAAAAAAACAGCATACATCAAGGGCATGTATCTGAGACGGTCATGATTGTGATAGAGTGATTTGATTAGGGGAGTGAAGGCTATAGATCCCTTGTTGCGTATTGTCGCTCATTGAATTCATTTGCCTCTATGGTTAAGTGGCTTAACCCCCAACTATGTTGTGGACATCCTCTGATGGAGTGCCTCTTTTTACCGATGATAGTGTCGTCTCGAGCCTTGACCATCTTGGAGGGACAAAAAAAAAATATATATATTATTCCGTTCACTTATATTATAACATGTAGAGTACCGTTTGAATACCTAACATTTGAAAAAATCTCTCGAGTATTGGAGTTGTCTAGAATATGTGTGTATCTTTTCATCACAAAATCGAAATGGAATAATTGAATAATTCGTTGGTTAATTTTTCAGATTATGTCCAACGGTGAGTACAAAGCTGCTCTTCATCGGGTGTTGGCAAACCCATACCGCGAACCTCGGGTGTCAGTCGCAGTGTTTTTGCACTCAAGAGGACACATATGGCCCATTGCCGGAGCTGGTCTCGCCGGTGAAACCGGCACTTTACCGTCAGTTTACTCTTGCAGAGTTCATGCAAAGGTAAAATAAAGGAACTAATGACAAATCTTTTATAAATCACTTTGAGCAGTACAAACATCAATGACTAAAGCTTACAAATGAAAACAATGTGGGTTCTAATCGAATCCAAACGATTTATGACCTACACAGATTTCAAACCAAACTTGATATTTTCTTATCCAGATTACATTGGTGTTTCCAGGTTTCCTCCGTCCCCAAACCACTCTGACATGTCTTCATCGTCGGTTGAATCAGAAAGCTCCAAACTTTTTGGAATTTTGACAAACCTAGATTCGTTATTGTTTGCCTTATGCGTCAAGGTGCCTTTGCTCCTCTCTAACATCTTCAACTTCCACAAGTCCTTTTTTTGCAGATTCTGAGACAGTTCCATCTTACCTCCTGTGGCGGGAAAACCTACTAACGCAGAAGCCTCATTCCATGAGTTCGAACGATTGCAGCCGTCATCTCCTTGGTTTGCAAATCTCCACTTGTCTGCAGCTCTAGTTGGACTTTGTGTAAATTGACTCTTATCAGTAATGTCAGTAGAATTCAAACTCTTCAACTTCCTAAGGTAGCCTCCGTCATCACATACAGGTTCAGCTGAAATCTCTGAAGAATGTGCTGCCTTAGACCTTTTATGATCGCATTCTAAGCACACCATATTTCTCTTAAAGTTGATATAATTGTAAGAACAACCCAAATCATATTAGCATGCTTAGCTAGGTCACGATCAAATGTAATGAGAAAAACTTACCTGGTGCAGCCATGGTGGTTGTTAATCATACATAAGAACTCTTCTACTCGCTCAAGACCTTGTGTTCCAATGGTGATAGAACCCTAGTTTTCAGAACGTGTTTTTGTGAGCAGGGAATCCTTATTTATAGATTTGAACTTCACCAACCTCCATCTATCATGGATGGGTGGTTACTAACTGCTGTAAACGCAGTGATCAGTTTCAAGAGTCGTGGAGCAATGTGGCATCCTTATCACGACCTATGTTTCCTTTATATTACGATGCTTATTTTCACATTTAAACTCGAAATCAGTTTGTATAACCACCAATTTGTATTTCAGCCTTATTCAACTTAGTTTAGTCCAATTAAGATTCTTACAATAATTGCACCTGCACGAAAACAGATCTCTAATCACAGAAGGTAAATTAGCAATACGGAACCACTTGAAACTGAAGCATTGATTTCCAAATCGAAAACGAATGAATGCGCATCACATTTGATAAGAGAAACTCACGTGTCACACTCCCACTCGCTGGGATTTATCTGCCGGTTTGGAGGCTTCTCTTTGCATTGCAAGCATCTACATCTGAAAAGACAATTACTCTCCAAATCTCAATAAGAAATGGAATTACAGAAGAATGTTAAGATCTTAGCAGCCATGACTTGTCACATATCCAGTCCCCCTTCTTCAACAGAAGACGTTCTTGATCCTCTCTATGTCGTGTCAGTCTTTCTTGGGAAAAATCATCACAACGAAGGCACTTGATATTTCTAGCAAAGTTTAGGAAGATGCATCTGCTGAAAAAAATATATTATTGAGGATAAAACAACTAAACTAGATTCAATAATCATAAACTGCACGATCAAGCTGTCAAATTACATGGGGCCAAGCCAGTCGCCTGGCTTCATTGGAACTTATTTGGCCTTATTCTTGTGGAATTGAATGGTCCGACACCAAAGCGACCCTCTTTATCCTTGTAGTTGTACACTTTGGGGGGATTGGAGTCGATGTCCTCAGTGCTGTACTCTATCATCTGTTTCAGTAGCCGTCTCACTGATTCTTTGACCATTTTGTTTAGACATGGCTTGTTCTCCACTGTACCAATAACGGGATCAAGCCCATACGTTAACAAGAAACGCATGACATCACCATCTTCCCATGCCTTCACGTATGTTCTCTCACAGTCTCCTCTCAAATTGCAGGAGCCGCAAACCTACTAAAATGCCTGTTCTTATTAGATATGACAATTCGAACTTATATCTTAAGCTTGAAGTACAAGATATTGAAAACGAGATAACTAATATGGATCAAAAGAAGACTGATAATATAGGCTCATTCAAATAAGAGGAAATTACTCAGATATTAAGCGCATGCATCTCCTTCATCAACACCCACATAAGCCCTTAGACGCTTTCCTGAGTTAACGACTTTCCTATCTAAGCTCGGGCATCCACATCTGGAAATGATCTGGATATCTTTCCTTGACAACATCCTGGCAACGAAGGGAATTTAATGAACAAAGGTCGAGAATACAAACATCGTATTTCAAGTCGAAGTCAGTAAATAACATCTCTGGCCTTCAGAAACAAGATAATCATCCTTATCATGCACACACTTGAAATGATAACTGCAAGCTTAAATGTTAATAGTAATGGCGAAACAAAACAACCTCAGTCATTTCAAACTCCACCTACGAATTCCGCTGCTAAATTTAACATGTCGTGCCGTGCATCCCACAGGGTTCAAATATCAAACAGGTTGCATCACAAGGGCCTCTTTCGAACTACTTCTTCACTACCTTTGAAAGAAAAACTCAAAAAGCGTTTCTGTGTCGTAAAAGCACTTTCTGGATAAGCACCTTTTCCAGGAAGCACTTGGGTGTTTAATAAGATTTCCACATAAACAGTCTCAACCAGCCCCAGTTGAAATAAGCAGAAAGGAAAACATTTCATCACAAGCGTTGTACTCAATGCCAGTCGTTTTTCAATCCAAATTAATTAAACTTACAACCTCAAACTTGAAAAGAAAAAATAATTTCAAAATTCATCCCTTTAAACCAAATCGTCGTCATTACCTTAAAAGGCCAGACCGGCCCCGGTCGGGTGGCTCATCGGCGCCCGGCGAAAATTGGGTGATTATGTTTGTGGGTTTTGAGTGTTTCGACGATTGAAGCTCTTTGACTTCGTTGACTATGAAGTCGAGCTTTGGATAATTGGGAGCTAGCGTTTCTCTGGGGCTGTGAAATTGGGAAATTTGGGAGAGGAATTTGGGGCTTTGAAGTGGGTTCTGAGGAAAGGATAGAGAGTGCCATGGCCGGCTCTGAGAAGCTTGCACATTTGGGGTTTTCTGATTTTGGCGGAGAAGGGACGGGATGACCGTTATGTTTGTTTGAAGTTTAAAACCCCGCATCAGGGTTTACATAGCGCAGCACTTGGTGAATTGCTACTTAGGACAATTTGTAGGAACGTCCTTGTACTTTACTTATAATTTCACTATCATCCTTGCAGATTATTAGTTTTCAGTTTGGTCCTCGTAAATTTCTTTGTTTTTTGTTGATACGACGATATTTGTGAATACTAGACTAAGTGACACAGTACGTCAGCTATATATATATATATATATATTTTTTAAGGGATCAGTTGGTGCTTTCGGCACAGCAGTCCACCTTTCCGAGAGCTGGAAAGACTCATATAGGCATTTCAGCCTCCTCTGGCCACCATCGTGCAATTCACCAGAGCCATAAATCAAATTCAAAACGTATCGTGTGGAATACGAGCCTGAAATTCATCATAACATGTCAGCTATAATTAGTCAAACTTGAAACCTCATACTCAAAAATTATGTCTTGGATTGGACGACCCTGACCTAATGACTCTTGGCCGAAAAATTATTAATTCACACATAAGCATGTACATCATGCACATATATCCTGCAAATTCTTCTTCTCGAATCCTTTTTTATAACACATCAATTTGCTCTCTCTCATCGGAAGATGGAGAATAGCAACTTAGAGAGGGGGCAACAATTAAACACTAAAAACAAATTACGATAAAATAAAAACTTAATCTAATTCCTCTTTTACACTTTTTGATCCGCCTGAGAAGTTTGCCCTAAACCAGTCCAATTTTTTGGCTGGACGGAAACTTCTTCTAAACAATTTCTATGTACAGTGCAAGAGAATCTTGATTTTTTAATTAATTGAAAGAACAAGCCAGTACATTCTCCTCCTCTTGTTTCTGTTCCGAGGTAAGCCGTTCGACCAAAATGTCCAACGCTTCCTTCATCCACCAATGTTGGCATGCCTCTCTTGCTTTCGTTGTAGTCATCTATATAAAAATATTTTGATCGCATAAGATTTACCGTTTAATTTGAAAAATCACTGTCTAATATGTACGTACAATTAACTCATTAAATAAAAATTATTAGTTTTATGCATATAGATCAAATTATGATTTACGTGCAGAATCATACCCATATTCTTTGTCGTACATTCTTCTCAGGCCAAAGATCTAGTTGCTCCTTGACAAACAAGGGAAACATGTACCCTTCATAATATGTCTCTTGGCTTTTGCTCATGAAACTCCATTTGCCCAATTGGCACTGCAATCATATATTACAACTTAAATTAGGACAAAACATTTGCCAAAATGGAATTTAATTTCGCGGTAGAACATTAATCCCATCATCAATGACAATAGTTTGACTCTCGCCTGCCCTGCTTCGGTCCCCAATCAAATGTGAAAAGGGAAGTGAAAGAACAAAGAAAAGATACCAACCTCAACATTGCCTAGGACCCCTGCTTCTTCTAGTGACTCTCTTGAAGCAGCTTCTTCCACGGATTCATCAAGTTCCCAACCACCCTAATTAATAGACAAAATACATAGTTGAATTTTTTATGGATATATAATAGGGGCAGAAAGCAATTTTTAATTCTTTTAGGGAACCAGCCGATGGCTTCGCCACATCAGTCGCTCTTCCGGGAGAAGGGAAAACTTACCTTAAGAAATAAATTTAGAAACAAAATAACCTCATGTAATTTATACCTTAGGGAACATAAATGCATTGCCTTTCTGTGAAGTGATCACAAGGACTTCCAATTCGTTGCTAATGGCACCATCACTGCCATCTTTGTATCTATAGGGAATGCATCTGCAACATTGAATATTAAACAAATTAAACATATTAAACATATTATTAATCGTGATTACCTTTTATTAAAGCTAAAATACGGGAAAAAGTCAATTGTCGTAACAATAGAAAAATCCATAAACCGAACAAAACTTAAATGGATTCATTTGACAAGTGCGAGATATATGAGTATGTCCCCACGGTGACGAGAGATTCTCAGATACAAGAGATATACAACCAATTATACATTAGAATTCTCTCTCTCTCTCTCTCTCTCTCTCTCTCTCCCCATCATGAAAGAAAAAGAACACGAACGGGAGGAGCCAACCACTACTTTTTCAATGTAACAAAACCATGTCAAGAAAAGCTCAACAACAACAGTAACAACAACAACCAGAAAAGAAGAAGAAGAAGGAGAAGAAGAAGAAGAAGGAAAAGAGCTTCACCCTACGACTTGCCGGCGGCCCATGTTGTACCTCTGCAATTCCCTTCCCGTCCGAGCAACCAAACAAGTCATCTTTTTGGAATCTAGGTTTGCAGTTCTGATCAACCAAATTAATTAATTGAACACAGAAAAGGCCAAGAAACAAAAGGGGAAAGGGGTTGTTTGGAAATATGGATTGGCTAGGATTTGTTGTGTTATTATATCCCAAATCCAAAAAAAGTTGATCGAGTTATATAAATATTGGAGGTTAAGACAGAAATGCAATTGTGCAATGTAAGTTCAGATTTTGGGGGCACAGAGAAAAAGCATGGGTTGGCAAAGACACACCAAGTAGATATATATAGAAAAAGGCTTTGATGGCCATCGTTTCAAGATAACAAAACTCCGTTTCTCTCTCTATCTCCACACTAATTTATTACTATATTGGGTAGGTCGTATCTCCGGTAATGTATCATATATATGAACCGTTGGGACAAATTTTTTTACCTGTATCAGGGAACACTTTTGATATAGATGTAATGTATATTTTTATGTGTTACGGAATATGAATAGACGACATAACTGATACTATATTAAAAAGAATAAATGCATGTAGCTCTCTCAAAAGTAAGACTCTTCATATATTTACTGTCATCTCATAGTTTAATGTTGATTATCAGGTTAACATTATAAAATATTATGCTAAAAACATGAGATGTCAGAGAATCTATGCAAAATCCCATTTTATGAGAATCTCTTGGTATTCTCTAAAGGATATGTATTATAATTTAAACAAAAAACATTACGTGTAAGCATAACAGACATGTAGAAAATTTCTCGTACGCTAAAGAGAGAGAGGGACAAACGTAGTCCAACTAATGCCGTGGGTGGGGACGACATTCACGTCGCCTTCTGAGACGGATTTGTTTCGTTTGAGTCTCGGAGGGCTTCTATGTCGTTTCCCAACAACAACCCTTTCTTGTTATTGGTTGAGTCCACGCGGCGAGAATTCATTGGGCCGGTGGAAGTTGACTTTCTGAGGACATGCTCACGTGTATAGATCATGCGCATGCCTTTTACTTCGGTGATGTTTTTATGTCTGTCCCTTCCTACTTTCCCGCACGCGCAGGAGAGTCATGGCTTGCCCTCCGGTTGTTATTTGAGTTGTTTCGTTACTAGCCTTCTTTCACGCGCAACAGAATCAAGGCATATTCCTTTTACTCGATTGTTTTTTTTATTTGCTTCCATTATTAGTCTTTTTGTATACGTTCTTGCGCTTGCAAGAAACTTTTCATGTTTTTACGGGCATTGTTATACTTTTGGACGAGAGCGTTGTCAAAAGTTTCAAATGATTGAGATCATACTAGTAAGAAATTAAATGAAGGGCACCAAGAGCATTCGTATATGTACCCTCTCCAGAAAGTTCAATAATTCGCAATGTTAAAAGGAATATGGCTTTTTTGCCATTCATTCTTACTGCATGCATGCATATTTTCAATGTTTTGTGTGTAGCTATAGTATATGTCATTAGGGTTCAGTCATCGAACATTGTATAAAATATTGAATCTATGTGTATGATTACGTATTTTACATGGATGAATAATGTTAATAATAAGCTGAATTTTAAATCCTTCGATATCATAAATAGTTTGTTACGTCTATATATCTATTTGATTGATGTGACATAGAAAGAGTCTGCAAGAAAAACTTACCTGAATCGCTCTGCTTCATGCATGCTTTCTTTAGATAAGGTAAACATGAGTTATTTTAGTTTCTTTCGTAGTCAAATACAAGTGTAATTTACATATTGATAAATGAATCTTTGAAATCCAATTTAAGTGAAGAAAATAAGGAACAATTATGTAATGGATCTGCCAGAAGAGTGCGCAAGCAAAATACGTATCAAATAGTTGTGGAAATTTGAATAGACATGGGAGTAGGTTGAGTTGTAGTAAAGAAGAATAGTATAAATATACAATGGATAGACTTTATTAGATCCTAACGGTAGTTTACATTCTTTGCCAAAATATTGAAAAGAAATTTGGGATCAATAATTTCCCTATCTAAACATATGCCACCACAAAAGAAATCTAAATGTCGCCATTTTATTGCGTTTATTCCACTTAGATTATGACACATTGCACGCTAACAACAACATAAATACAAGCAAAAACACTTTATATTTGCGTTTATTCTACATTGATTTTAACCTACCAAAATCAATCTCAAATGTATTAATCACTATTACTATTCGAATATTCAAAGTATGAATCTCAAGTTGAGGACGGAATAGATTTTGTATGTGATTATAAGTAGTTGAGCTAGTTTTTATATTGTTAATTGGTTTTATGGTGGAATCTAAACATTTTTTTCATTGCTAGCTATTTAAACAAGTAAATGAATCGTCACTAATACTATGATCCAGTGATGCTCATCTCCACTTATAAGTAAAGGATTTCAAATTCGACTTGCATATATTGTGAGTTCGATATCCAATTATGGCTGACCTAATATGTAACTTAATTTAAAGACTTAATTGGATTAATAGTCCCCTTAGTGATAGGGTAGTTGGAAGATAGTCCGTATGGTTAAAAAAAAAAAATTGATTTAAGCCCCTGTTATGAAGTCTAAGAAGATTTATTCTCAAATTTGAAAATTTCATCAACTTTCTGTTAATTATTAGCACGTGAGCCAGCCCTACGTGCTAACAATTAACAAAGAGTTCCGTTTTAGTTTAATATGTGTATGGAGAGTTCCGTTTTAGCCTAATATGTGTGGTTCACGTGCTAATAATTAACAAAAAAATTGATGGAATTTTCAATTTTGAACATAAATCCTAACAGACTTCACCACAGGGGCTTAAATTCTAATTTTTTTTAATCACATGAGCTCTCTTCCAACTATTTTATTACCACAAAGACTAATAATCCAATTAAACCTTATTTAAATCTTAATCGTAAATATTATAGTATCGAATAAATGAGCCAAGATGAAAAAGACGTGAATGAAAAATGAATTTTTATAAATTGAAAAGTATACGTATTAATCAAAATCCAAAACAAGTCGCCTTCAAAGAGAGACTGATAAGTATAAGCCTCTTAGGTTTGAACTGGTCGGACTCACATGGACTTGAACATGCTTACTCTTCCGCGCACACCCCAAGAATTATTTGGTCTCTGTTTTCTCCCCTTCCATTGTTTAGTCTCCAAACATAAAAAAATTATAAGCCTCAGATTAAACACATATAGAATGACCACAAGGACTTCCAACTTCAAACATAATGTATACAAATATACGTAGAAGCATATTCGTGACACTACTTTTCTTACATAATTTGTTTTTTATAGATTTTGTAGAGTTCACTCCATAATGTACTTTAACAATTCGAACCGTCTATTTTTTAGAATATCATTTATAGATCATCCTTGCAAAAAAATTAGACAAATCCAAAATTATTAAAACATTCATATGTAGTGAAGAAAATGAACGAATACGATTCTACAAATAAACCCTAAACTCTTAATCTAACAATGATATGATTTTAAATTTGGGTGATTTTTGGTAAACATGATCTTTGAGGGATGGTCTAAAATATAAATGGTTCAGATCGTTGAAATACATTATAAAGTGGGCTTCATAAAAACGTATGTAAAAAATTGTATAAAAAAAATAGTGTCACAGATCCATTCCATATACATACATACATACATACATACATACATACATACATACATACATACATATATATATATATATATATATGAAATCGTTAAGGAAAATGATCTTCATTTTTTTTTATATAAAAATGGGGATTAGTCCCACACCTAATCTCCATTTTTTTGAAAAATAAAATTGGGGATTCCTTTGCATAAAGTGCCTATATATATATATATATATTTGTAGGAAGCCTTTAAAAGGTATTCGCATTTTTTTTTTTATAAAAATGAAGATTAGTTGTGGGGCTCATACCACATCGAATTTTAACGAATCCGAATCGTTTTATTTTTTAAGTTGCGCCTCATAGGTCATTCTAAGAAATTTTGAAATTTTATCGTGATAATTAAATATGCAAATGATTTCGAATTGAATTAAATTTTTGCACGGATGATCTATGAATCGAAACTTATAAAATAAATGATTCGAATAGTTGAAGTTAGATTGGAGCAAGTCTCATAACTAATCACCACTTTAAAAAAAAAAAATAGATATCACTCCCCTTAAAAGCCTGTATGTGCGTATGCATGCGCGCGTGTGTGTGTAATGGAGCGGTTGAGGGTGAATGCTAAAGTTTTGTTTTCTTAGGTGTGGCTTTGTCTTCACTCTTATGTTATGCCATTTGGGTTGAGGACAAAATCAAGATGGTTGGGATTTGGATAAATACTCAACTTGTATTTAGGTGAGGGCCTTAATTAAACCATGGGGCATGACAATATTGAATATATGTAAAACCTAAGAAAAGTCTTAACCCTATTAAATTTGGCCCCCCAATGTCTCATCACTGGTGATCGGTCACATGGGAAGTTTCCTAACGACCATATACATTATACACAGTGGATATGATATATATGGTAGGTAGTAGTTACTAGTTTAGATGAAAGAATTCTAGGGTGTGTTTGTAACACCAATTAAATCGATCGGAGATGAGTTTAATTATATTGCATATACATGTTATAACATAAATGAAATAATAATATTAATGATGTGTTAATGTTCTACAATCACATCGAAAAACTTTGTTATCTACGTTAATGTGCTATTCGAAAATAATAATTAATTTTTTGCTCGTATATGAATTTTTTTTCAATGTGCCTGTAATATGGGGTAGTACGTCGCATGTTATTATACAATTGAATGAGATTTTTTTTTTCCAAGTGTCCCTCTAATTATATCATAACATATGACTATACCTGGCAAACGGGCCGTCTTTGTTGTGTTCGTGTCATACCCGTTTTTGGTCATGCCGTTAAGATAACGGATTTTTAATAGGTCACTCGATAACGAATTGAATTGTTAACGGGTCGTGTCGGGTTAACTGGTTATGCAATAAATTGTCATATCTAATATCTAAATTCGACAAATAATATTTTATCGTTTTCTTAGAGGGTAACGAGTGACCCGATAACGACACGATTTGTTAATGGTTTCTTAATGGATGACTCGATAACGATCCAAATCATTAACAGGTTGAACAAAAACCTATTATTTTCGTGTTATTTCATGTCAAGTTAACGAATCATATAAAAAATTATCAAACGTACATATGACGTATTGTCTCGTATTTTGAAATACACTAAAACATCTCTCCTCGTATACATATAATATGGGCATCACATGTACATAGACTCGCAACTCATGTGCAATAGTTTAATCGGTATAGTTTTTTATGTTTTTATTCCTAACAGCTCACATGGAAGATTGAGAATCTGAATGACTAGCGAGCCAATTATTATTCACTAAAATATATTAACATTGCTAGTTATAAAATAAAATGCATCAAGATCCACGTTACAATTAATTATTAACCAATCATACCACGTTCATTCAACCTCTCTCTTTTTTTTCTTTTTTTTTATTATTCTTTCTTTTTATATTTTATCGATTCATTGAAACTTTTGTCCTCTGCACTTCGAATTCAAATTTTATATTTAAGTGAAGGCTAAAAAAAGCAAGGTTCATTGTCACTAGTACATTTTAACTACTTTTTTTATTATTATTATTATTATTATTATTATTATTATTATTATTATTATTATTATTATTATTCTTTCTTTTTATATTTTATCGATTCATTCAAACTTTTGTCCTCTGCACTTCGAATTCAAACTTTATATTTAACTGAAGTCTAAAAAAGAGCAAGGTTCATTGTCACTGGTACATTTTAACTACTCGAACAAAGATAAGAAAAAGGTCTAAGATTTCTTAAAAGAAATTTGTTCCCAAGCCGAAATTTAAGGCCAACACAAAACAATGTGCTTGGTATACAAGATTCTCACTTGTTTTTAATGGTCTCTTAATCTATTTTTCGTTTTTTAAAATATGACTAGCTAGTGATTTCGTCATGCAATCCACCTTTTTGGGGATTAAGAAGAATCACATAAGTATTTCAACCTCCATCAACCACCATCGTGTGATTCACCGATATCATAAATCAAACTTAGAATGTGTCATGTGGAACACTGCTTGTAATTCGTGTCTAACCCCTCAGTCACCCTATGATTTATTGATTTATGACTATAAAAAAGAGGAGTGCAGGTTCTAAAAGGCGTGCAAAATCATTTCCTTTTTCTCTAGCGCACACCAAAAGTACTTGTTCAAATGTGGTGCTTAAATGTACGTTTTTGATGTGCACTAGAGAAAAATCACAGGATTTGAATCTAGGACCTTCTCTGCCTGTATCCTAATACCCGAATTATCTGCCACTTGCTTGTGTGTTCGTATAGGGCTCTCTAGAGTTAAGTGACTGGGCTTGAGTGCATGCTTACGGTTTCAATGTGGAATGGGCTTTGCTCCAATTTACTCATAATATTTTTGTTGTACTTACATGCTTGTGTAGGTTGTTTTGTTTCAATTTTGTGGTTTTCTAAATTTAAAATTTTGTGTCTATAATATTTTGTTCAACCTTTGTTTTGGTATACCTTGTCAATTAAGATGGTAGGAATGTTGCCTCATTTGACGAATTGGACTGGCAACGCTAACAAAATGAAACTACAAAAACGAGACTTCAACAAAAAAACTAAGGAAAAAGTGAAAACCCAAATATACTACAATCTACAAATACTTTTAGTACAATTCAACTTTAAATTTATCTTATTTTTTTAACACGATGATAATGGAGTGATAATTCATGATCATGAATTGAACTCGCTATTTATATAAAATCTCCCACTTACAAGTAGCTTAATTTTTTTAAAATGTAATATATTCATAAAGTCACATCAAATACATGCAAGTATTGCAGTTAGTCTAAAAAATTAGACCGTTGTATCCAGTAGCAGATCTAAGATTCGAACCTTGGGGATCCGAGTGGTGAATACAAGTTTTTTAGCCAGAAACAGAGTACGAAGCGCGCAAATAAAAATTCAGTTTATTCACTAAGACATTTTGTCGAACACTTAGACTTGTTGTCGTTAGTCAAACCATGTGTGCACATGTCAACATATATCAACATATGCCGATGAAATCTGATGACTGATAAGGAGAGAATTTGTTGAGTGTTGTTGACGCAACCTGTCGAGATATTTCTAGCAAATATTACTTCAAACACTTGGCAGACACAAAAAAGACCCATACCAAACATTCAAAAAATTCTCTCAAGAGCTTCACATTATATTTTTCGAACTCTGATCCTAGGACATCATGTTTGTACCCTAATTTCTAAACAGAAAAGGGAAAGTTGAAAAAAATTGTATAAAAGTAGGTTGCTTAAACTCTGCAAACACCAAAAGGAAGCAAGTCTAAAAGAACTGCGTTGCAAGTAGGAATAATGCGCATTTACACGCGCACACAACCGTAAACGCTTGCTTTCGTGCTTTTCCGTATTTAATTGACTTCATACATTTCTTAATTTTGTTTACTTTCTACAAAGCTTGTTTTTGAAAGGGTAATTCATACTGTATCGATAAGAATCCCTACAAATCGACAAGTATCTTTCCCATTAAGCCTTCCACACATGTTCCACAAGAATCATCTTCATCCGTGACAGAAGGATAAGACTCAAAACATTACCATAATTTCACTTTCACCAAAAAGAAAAAAAACTTTTATCACCACGTAAATGCCCCCGTTCTTTAAATTCTTGAATAATACTCGGGTCATGACCAGTTAAGACATTGTATTCTTACCCAATACATACACCACTTGTTATTATCTTTTTAAAGAATACTACTGATTCACGATCTTTGATTTTTAATAATAATAATAATAAGACATGTATTACGTGATTCCTAACGTCGTTGAGTAAAGATTTAGGATTCTGATTCACAAAACTCAAATATTGTTTAGAAGAGATTTAATCACGATTGATCTATAAAATTGGACCTTCTAATCAAAATGCTCTCTAAAATTAAAAAAAAATAATTAATTTAGTTCCCGAAAATAAGTCTTGTAATTATCCTTTTGTTAAATTTTCTATTATTTTTTTGATGTGGCACACTAACAGAAAATTTGATGGAAAACTAACAGAATGACCAAATGATTTGCGAAACCCATTTTTAGGAACCAAATTGATAAACTTTTTATTACAGAGACCATTTTGATTGAAATATCCAATTTCAGGGACTAATCTTGATAAAAATCATTTTCTAGAATGTTTAAGAAAGGCATGAAGTCAAGTTGCATGCATTAATTATTTAATTACCTTGATTTGGTGCATTATTGTTCTTCATTATCAAGTCAAGGGACGAACATCATTCAAACAAGCGTGGAAGGCCGGTGGCATTGTTTGGCCAGCCACCCAATTTCTCTCTCTCTCTCTCTCGGACTTTGCCATTGTTCTTTGACCACAAATGACCCAACTAATGTCTGGATTAGGCTACTAATCAAACTAGTACAGTCACGAGGATACCTACAACCCAATAGTTGACAAAGAAACCATAGGGGGCACTGATCCTCTCCACCAATAAGATTATACACAAAAATGATAAAAATAGTCAAGTGGGTCCAACCACTATGGCTAAAATGATAGTTCCAATCCCAAGTTAGTGAGCATTATCGTCACTTGAGGATGGTGAGCAAAAATGCACCCTTAACTTATTAAATTGAACAGCTAGAATGAAAGAGAAATGTACGTTATAAGATAAAAGAATATGAAAACCTTGTGTAAACACGTCTCAAATTGATTTCATTCGGAGGAAGTTACTAAATATCTTAACTTCCCTTTTCTCACCATTCATGAACAAATCTTGTCGCTTTTCGTTTCTTTCTTCCCAATATTTAAAGCAATCAAAACGTTCATAACTCTCCAATAAACAAAAAGAAAAAACAGATACACAAGGCCGAAGGTGTGATTTCTTAACGCCATAAGAAAACGAGAGCGTTTGTTGTGCTGAGTCTTTTTATGGAGAACAAGAACATCACCACCAAGACGACGGGCGAAAACAACGACGACAACGGGAGCATGGACGAAGAGGGGACCTACAGCTACATGGCTGTCCCAATTCACAGCCAAGTGATGAAGATCAAGCAGGAGTTTGAGAAGATCAAGCACCCGTCTCTGCAGCAGCCTGCAGAGGTGAGGCTGAGACGCGTGATTATGCGGGAGATTACCCGGCAGCGCTCGCGTTCGCCGCTGGGGCTGGCCACATAGGGATAACCTCGTAGGGGTTGCCCTGCCTGCGTCTGCATGGTGATGGTGGCGACGCTTTAGAGTTAGAACTTTTTCGTGGTTTTTTCCCTCCTACTGTTTGTTTTCTGGTTTTCCCTTTTACTGGTATTCTGGGGTTTTACAGTTTTACTTCTACTACGTTAGTTGTACAGGTAGAAGTTTGTTGTGGGAAATTTAAGGAATGGTGAAATTAATGTTAATTTTCTGCTTGCTTGGTCTCATCGTTTCTTAGTTTAATTTCATGATTATATACTTTTTTTAAATTTATTTCTGTAAGTTTTGCAGTTTCGGAGGATGATCAGACATCATATGCTTCGTTTTACCGTAGAATTTTGCGAATTAATCTGTGTTTTGGTTTCCTCATCGTATTATCTGAGAATATTCTTCGTCGATGCATAAAAAGTTCAAAACATCCTTTTTCTGTGATTAGAAAGAGTCATTTTCTTCAATTTGCTGACATTTTCAAGCATAATTCAACTGGTAAACTCATGGTCGATACGAAAACCGCCCCGTCACATCCAGTTCGACCATACTAAGAAAGAACGAAAAAACAGCTAAACAGAGTTGCATTGATTCATTCAGTAAGTAGGACGATTCGAAAAGAACAAAAGATCTGAGATCAAAACTAAACAAACCAATGTTTTCAAGCATTCTACAAATGATAATACTCAAATTACTAAAGAGAAGAAAGATATTGTGAACAAAGTAACTAAAAAGAGAAGAGGCAACAAACATGACCAAGAGTAAAAGAGTGTTGTGGGCAAACACGCCAACTTTACTGCAGTAATTCAGCCTTGAGAGGTGGCGGTTTCTTTCGATGCAAGTAACTTCACCCTCCTTGTGAGATCTCTCATCACGTCTATAATCACCGATTTTTTCTGAATTCTGAACTGGATAGCCAGCTGTGTAGAATCTGAAACACCTTTACTCAACAGGGATTCGTCTTCCATGATTTTGGTTGGGAAATGTCCCAGTGCAATCACACATAACGCAATAACAGTGCGAAAAGCAGCTACTTCAATTGCAATACCAAGGGGAGCTTCAGTTGATATAGATTTAAGTTTATTTAAATCTTGCTTCTGAACTGTTTCTATGTCATCAGCAAGAACAACTCTTAAGGCTGCCAACAAGCGCCCCTCAACCAGTTCCGAGCCCCCTAAGCATACCTATTAGGCAAGAGATGAGAAGAAACGGTTAAATATTACAAATTTGTGTACGAGAAGGTCTAAAAAAGTCTTTTCATAATTGTAGTATGACTACCATGATGAATCCGATGACGGTAATTATATATTTTTCATGGAAGCAGGTACCTTAAGAAGCGGAGCTTCCCCATCTAACTTTAGCTGGCATAAAATTTCTTTCTGCCATGGAGATGGTGCAGAGAAGTTGGGCGATGACACTCCTGCAGCCATACTTGCAGCATCCAGAAGTGCTCCATCATATTTGAGCTCAATACAATCATAGGGATTTGAAGGTATCACAAATCCATAATCCAAAAGGAAAAGATCATTGTTTAAACATCCATAGTTGAGTACTAAACCATCCTTCTCCTTGATCTCTGTTTCTGCTACAACCTGGATTGAGAGGAGAATCTCGATGAGTAATTTTCAACTGCAATTCCAATGGAGAATTCCGGAATGACATTAAAGAAACAACAATAAAATAAAACCTTTACTAGCATCTTCATGTTCCTATTATCTTGGTCCTGAACTATTGCGGCATTTGGGTTGAAACTATGGTTGCACATATCAATGAGAGGAAGCATCATCGGGATATCATTGTAGTTCCCACCTCGAAGCTTTTTACCATATAAACGGAATGCCCGAGACGAAACTGCTGACATTGCCCATCCAAGGGAGGATGCATCTACAGATTGGCCACCAAAAGGGTGATCGTTTGATTTCAGATTTTCCAGAGCACGTTTGACTTCTTTTTCAAAATCAAGAAGAAATCTGCATCTCTTGTTCACCTGCAGTAGGAAATCACTAAACCTTCAAAGCTTGTTGTGGGAACCGAGTGGTCATCAAGATCAAGATAAGAATCTCAACACAAGCTATCTGACTCATGTTGTTGAACGTGGACATGCCTCTAATGTCAGATATTGTATGAATCCCAAATCATAGGATTAAAAAGACAGCTTGAAGTGCAAATCTCTTCTTCAATGTCCACAAGTAAACAAAATCTATGTGGAACAATGCATAGCCAATAGCAAAAAAAGACAGCAACTCAGAGACTAAACCATGGTAAATCAGAGGACATGTCCATCTCTTTCTTTGTTGGATAAAGGTTTAGGGATCTCACAGAAAGTTCACCGGCAAATAAAACACATACTGCCTCAATGCATGCCCAACAATCCTCCCTATTGTTGGACACAATTCATAAAAAGGTCCGAGGCAATATCAAACTATAAACATAAACCTACATTTTCTTTTAAGATATCACAATAGCTTACTAGCCTATTTTTAGTTGCAGGTCTTATATTGCTTAGTATACAAGTAAATATTGGTATTTAGGTGGTCAAGTAAGATACCTGATAAAGAAGTGGAGCATACTGCAAATTCTTTATGTCCTCACCGGGGAAGAAGATGGGTATATTGAACGTTTCAGGAAGGCTGCTGATGTATGGCCACCAGAAGGATCCAGTTTTTGCTCTTTCTTGCAGAAGCTTCAAACCCAATTTCATTGCCCATAGTTCCTCTGCCAAATGCTTCCACAGTGTTCGATTTACTCATATTCAAAACTCACTACAGCCTAGTGTAAAAAACTTTTTAAGTTACCAACCTAAACAGAACAAAGAAAACCTAAATGCTATAGAAAAGTAGCAGGGTTTTACGTCAGAAAACATCTGGTTTAAAATATTTCATACACGGAAATATGCCCGAATAAGAACTCACCTACATCTGAGGAGGCATTTTGATATGGCTATCTACCGCTAATTACTCACATAGAATTAACAATTTTAACTTTTTCGACAAGGTGATATTCCTAACTGCGGGGATAAAGATTCAAACTTGGGTGCAAGGGACGTAGCACACTGCCGTGACAACTCATCTAACCCGCATTTGCGAATTAACATCTAAACTTTAGATAAACACAGGATGCCACTAAGCATTCAACATCCCGTAGAAATGATACTTCAATTCCGCGCCAGTTTAGTACATATGTACGTCAAAGTTCAAACCTTTACCACTCTTTCGAACCAAATGAATCAAAATATAGCAAAATGCGAAAAACCCATTAAAAAAAAAGCATATTATACAGCAAAATATTAATATATTATCACAAAACCAATCAAATGGGAAAGCTAAAAATGCTTACCAGGAACTAGGCGAGCCAAATCGTCGAGAACAGAGTCGACCCCATCTCCGCCGTCCGATTCAATTGAGCCAAATCTCAACGTTACGTGCTCCGGAAGAACAATTAGTTCGGAACCCCTTGGGATTTCCTCAGAAGCCACCAATCCAAGACCAAATGAACTATCTTGAGCTATCTTCACGGCCTCGTGCACGAACCCTCCTTCCCGACGGACCCACTTGATCAGGTCCGGCGGGTGTGGAGCCAGGCGCGCAGGATAGGAGGCAGAGGCAGCGCAAGTTAGAGGGCGGAAGGCGGTAAAGGAAGCCATTAACATCTTGGAAGCTGCCATGGTCAAGCCACACTTCATTCCTCCTTCCTAGTGCGGTTGAGGATCTTTGAGAGTTTTCGATGTTTTGGTCATGGATTAATTTCCTCGAAAAGTTATGGCCGAGTTAACTAGGGGAACATCGAGCGACGGAAAGTCGAGCGATATGTTCGGCAGATGTGTACCGAATGTAAAGAAAGTTCGGCAGGTGCCTACCGAATAAAAACTGAAACATTGGGCATTACCATGCCAAACAATTTTCATTACATATTTCTATGCTTAAATTATTGGACTCACATGTTACATTATTGTCAAATCCATTCTATTTTGAATACGTTATCTGTCAACTTCATGTGTGTGACCATTGTTTGAGAAAAGAGATTTTTTAATGTGCCTGAATATACAGTGGTATACCACATGTGATTATACAAGTGGAAGAAAGTTTTTTTTGTTTTTTGTTTTTTAAAGTGTTCCTCTAACGTATGCGTGAAAGATCCCAACTCATTATACTGAGTTTAAATCAAACTCAAAATTTTCAACCCGACGTGAAAGATTCATTGAGCGTTCTCAATTCGGTAACTTGGAAAGACTCAAATTGTGATAATTCGACCACCATATTAGTGAATGACTTTCCTTAAAAGAGAAAGGATCATCATTTTAGTTTTACTCTTTGTCCAGTATGACATCTCAAACTACACGAGAATTGCAAATTTAATTGTACTTTCAAATTCGAATCCCCGTCCCTATTAGTTTCCATTGCCAAAGGAAGAGACTTAAGCCCATTCAAACAAAAAACATAAAAGGGCAAAAACAAAGGGATTATATCCGAATTAAGTACAAGGATGAAAATGTTAATATGATCAAATTCTTATTTAATCATAAAAATCCTACCAATTAACTGAACAAAAAAAAAAAAACAATGGCAATCGCAGATGAGATGAATCAATCCAAAAAAAGTGGGAGTGTCATCAATTAATTTGACGTTGATGATCAACCTGAAGCCGGATCAATGTAATGCGATCCCGTCATCATCATGACCTTAAACTCCTCGAAACTGATCATACCGTCGCCGTCACTGTCGACGCCGCCGATCATCTTCCGGCATTCGTCGATCGAACATTCGTCTCCCAAGCTCCGGAGCACTTCGTACAATTCCTCCGCCGAAATAGACCCGTTCCCGTCAATGTCGTAGACGGAGAAAGCATCTTTGAGATTTTCGAGGGCCTCGGCGGAGTCGACCCCTTTGGTGTTGAGCTCAACGAACTCTTTGAAGTTGATGAAGCCGTCGCCGTCCGAATCGACCTCGGAGATCATGCTATTGAGCTCCTCGTCGGAGGACGGCTGCCCCAGGCTGCTCATGATGGCTCCGAGCTCGGAAGACGAGATCTTTCCGTCGCCATTGACGTCGAATTTCTTGAAGACTTGGTCGAGCTCGGCGATCTGGGCGCGCGAATGGAAGGAGGGGGTTCGCGAGTGGGCTGAAGCGGCGGCGGGGTGGGCAGCGGCGGAGGCGGCGGGGTGGGCAGTGGACGCGGCGTCGGGGTGGGCAGCGGCGGCGTCGCGACTGGATTTCTTCTTCCGGGAGAAGAGGGATTTGAAACCCATCTGGATTAGAAAAAACAACCGGAAACCGAAACCGATGGAAGGAACAAAACTCGAGATTCAGATTTGGGGTTGCTGAATTCGAAAATTGGGGAATTGGGATTTGATTTTGTTTTTGGGGATTTTATATGAAATTGGAGTGAGAAAATGTGTGAGGAGAGAGAAAAAGAGGAGAGAGAGAGTTTGGTTAGGGAGATGGTGGGGGGAAACAAAACGGAATCCAACTGAATCTCTCTCTGTCACGCCTCTTTGTTTTCTGTTGAGTTTTACTCTGATGAATCCTTGCTAATTTTGGAAGAGAGAGAGAGAGGGGGAGGGAGAGGGGAGAGAGAGAGAGAGAGAGAGAGAAAAGGATTAGCGCGTGAATTGAAAATACAGTAGTTACAGTGCACTCCAACTCAATGACTCGGTGCACGCAACGGTACCCACACGGCACCCACTCAACGACCTCCTTAACTTCCCAGATTTTTTTCTTTTTTGGACCGATGCCAAAATTAAAGAGGTGCGTTGATCTTCGATCGATATTCTAATTTAATCTCATCGATGTTTACGTGGCACCAGAATCTGCTTACTAAACATAAGAAGGCGATTTAAAGCTTCTAAACCTTGAGCCAACTTAAAGATAAAAAGGTTGAAAATGTTTAAACCATACCATAAAATAAATAACTTACGCATAGGTGTTGTTAATGTTTCGGGCTAGGCCATTGCGGGCTTAGCACTATTATGGGCCTGTTTGAGACAAGCTTGGATTTTAAGTCTCGGCCCAAACCATACCTATAACTCAATTGAAACAGGCCTAAACTGCGTGTCAACTGGCCCAGACTACAGCCAGGTCGGCCCGCTTTAGCATTGTGCTTGATTCCGTGATAAAATGGTAAAAGAGGCATGTAATTGTGTGTGGAGGGTATAATCAAATCAGTGGCGGAGCCAAAAATTTAAAACGATGAAGTCAAAAAATAGCTTTAAAAATTCGATGATACTTTCAATTATAATTGTCCATGATGTATTCTTATGTTTTGGAAACGTTGTATTAGAACATCATTATCAATAGAATCAAATACATATTTCTCAATGTCCACGATCAAACTATCATTGAGATATTGGTCACCATCTTATTACGATGTGGATTCTTCACAATTTTCATCACTGGAAAAGCTCTTTCAAGTGAAGCAGTCATAACAGGTAAAATCAATGTTAATTTCACTAGCAAGTACACCAATGAATACTGTTTATCCCTCTTTGTCTCCACCAACTTTTATGCAAGGCTACTAATTCCCTTCAACCAAGAAAATTCATTATGCAAACGCGCGTCAAAAATATAATTCTTAAGTTCATCTTCAAGAAGTGTGAGCTTTATATTAGAAAAATCTATTGGATAAAATTGAGCAAGATGAACCATCTTTTGGATATAGCGCATGTGTTGTGGTGGAGGAGTCATGCGCAGATGAAACCCAAAAGTAGTGGTTGTGATGTGGTAGAGAAGCAACGTGTAAGTTCATGTTTCCTTTTTAAAGTGAAAAGGAAAAACGATGTAGTTTGGTTAAATGAAAAAAATATTACTTACAAATCATTTTATTTCTTAAGGATAAGTTTGCCAGGTTATTGGGGATAAAGCTTACAGAACCAGTGTGCGTGCTGCTGTTGTAGTGTTGTAGTGCTGTTATTAAGGACATCTTTACAAGTTGATGCAGTGTTATTGTGCTGCTATAAGGGTCAAATTTTTTGAAGTAAGGATAAGTTTACAAGATCATTGGGGTCAAGGGATGCCAATGCCTCCGCATTGACTCCGCTACTAAATCAAATCATGACAATTGTTTACATTTCTTAATTACAACTAATTATCTTAATAAGCACTTGCATAATGCGTCACACCTCGTGTGTGAACATAATTTTTATTTTTGTTTTAAAATGGAAAGGATAAAGGGAGTAAAAGAGGAGCGTGAAATTAGAGAGAGAAGTTTTTATTTTTTTATTTTAAATTGGAGGATGTTAAGATTGTATTTGGGTGAGGTTTTCAAAAAAACTGTAAAATTTATTTTGTATGAATTTATTTTATTGTTCCTAATTTTATTTTATAATAAAGGACTAAATTGTATCTTTACGTTCTTTTGGTTAATGAAGAGCTTTTTATTAATATATAATTAAAATAATTAAAATATATTAAGTCTGATGTGATACCAACGGCAATGCACTTCTGAATAAGTTGACATGAAATCTTAAGCTCCCTAAGAGTCAACCCTCTCTCTCCCTCCGCACTCTGCTTTTTTATTGGACCAGAAGAAACACGGTAAAACAAATGAGTGGAAACTTAAAAAAAACAAAACAAATTATATTATAACACTTAATATATCAGTCCGTGTAATTGACACGCTAAAAAATTCCTCCCACACCTCCACATGATGTCCTCCCAAAAGGGGTCCCACTTTACAGTCTAGTTTAATGGTGGAAGCAGAGGCGGTGAGGTGGGGTTGGCTTGTATGGAGAGAGGTTATGGAAGGATTCATATTGAAATTGACTCGAAGATGCTTGTGGAGATTTTAACTGGCCTTATACTGCCGGAGTCTAGCATTGAAGGAATATTATGGGACATTGAGTCATTGAGTATAGTAAAAACCAATTGGGTTATGTAGAATTTCTTTATACTCCTCGGACCTATAATGAGGCTGCGTATTTGGTGGCGAAGTTTGTCATGCGTAGGGGGGGTTCTCATTTGTGAGATTGCTTGAAACCGGAGTGGTTATTTAATACTTTGGCTATTGATGTAAACATTTCTATACGTAGACCTGTAAACGGGTCGGGTTTATTGGGTTTGGGTCTGGTTCAACCTGACCCGTTAAGTTAACGGGTCATCCGAACCCGACCCGTTAAGCTAATAGGTCACTCGTTTCATCTGTTAACAATTATTATTATTATTTTGCATAGAGTTTATTTTTTGTTTTTAAGACTTGACTGAAATTACTAAAACATCTTCAACTAACGGGTTGTTAACGGGTTCACCAGTTAACGACCCGATCCGTTAAGCATCCACCCAAATACTAATATTAACGGGTCGGGTCGAATCCAAAATGTCAAGTCTATCTATAGTATCTAATAATATTATCCTTTGACAAAAAAAAAAATATAAAAAGAACATCATTAATCAATCAGCACTAGTTTAATCCAAGATAAAAAAAATTAAAAAAATTCAATCATTACTGCCCAAACGAGGCAGTGTCTGAATTTCAAGACAATCATCATCACCCATTATCTCTCGGTAGAGTCGTTTACACAGAGTAACACCAGGTCGGCTCATCGTCCTCCGCCCTCCATTGATGAAGCCCAACAGAGACGTATCCAAAGACTGAATCTTTTCAATCACGATGGACTCAAAGTTCGTGCGTTTCCTCACCCACCAATCCTTCTTCTCCGCCGTTCAATCCGGCGACCTTGCGGCGGTGACTCAGGTGGTGGAGAAGCTCGCCAAGGACGACCCCTCCTCAAAAGGGTCGCTGGTCTCTGATCTGATGGCGATGCAGAACGACGCCGGCGAGACTGCGCTGTACGTGGCCGCGGACAATAATCTGGAAGAGGTGTTTGGTTTCTTGCTACAGTTCTGTGGTGTCGAGGTTGTCAAGATCAGGTCCAAGCATGATATGAACGCGTTTCATGTCGCCGCCAAGCGTGGCCACTTGGGTAAATTGATTTTTAACTCTCACTGTTCGTATAACTTTGTTCTGGGATTGAATGAATTGGTTTCTTGAAATGGGTTTTATTGAGATTATGAGTTTTTTAATTGGGGTTGATCCTTGTATGTGCTGGATGATCATAATAATTACTGATTGTTTGTGTACAAGTTCAGTAATTAGTGATAATTTCCTTCCTAAATTAAATTATTTGATGGATTAATTGGAGTCTCTGTGCTGCAACCTGAATTCTTGCTCTGCGTTATGACATCAATACTTTCCGGCTTTATGAATGGATTGAGAATTCTTATGTAAGCGAAATTCGTACTTGTTGAACTCTTGTTAGTAAAATGATATAACTGGTGAACTTCATTTGCTAAGCTTGTAAACTCTTTTCTTAATCTGCTTTACATTGACTGGATATGCATAGATTTAATATATGAGAAGTTTACGACATTTTGGCCATTTGAGGTCGAGTTTGGTATTTGAAGTTTACGACTATGGCGAAAGGATTTTTATTTTTTGTATTTTACTTCGGTAATATGTTATTGACTGTTATTTTATTCAGGTATTGTGAAGGCACTATTGGGACGTTGGCCGGAGCTTTGTAAGCTGTGCGATTCTTCAAACACTAGCCCTCTTTATTCAGCTGCCGTTCAGGAGCATTTAGATGTAGTCAACGCCATCTTGGATGCCGACATCAGCTCAGTGAGGATAGTAAGGAAAAATGGTAAAACTGCATTACATACAGCTGGAAGGTATGGCTGGCTTCCTATTGCGAAAGCACTTATAGAACGAGATCCGGGAATAGTATGCATAAAGGATAAAAAGGGTCAAACTGCACTCCATATGGCTGTAAAAGGTCAGTGTACTCCAGTTGTAGAGGAGATATTGGACGCTGACAATTCTATACTGAATGAACGTGACAAGAAGGGAAATACAGCTGTGCACATAGCCACAAGGAAATGCCGTCCACAGGTATCTTCATATTGACATTCTATTTATGAAGAATGCATGAACTCATGAAGTCCTAGTCATTATGTTGAAATTGTATGTAGGATGAAAATATATCAGCTCGTAAAATCCTAGTCATTAACTATTTCTCCCTTCCGTTGGATTTATCTATTACTTTGCTTTATTTACGGGGTAACTGTAAGTCTAAATTGGGTTTAGGAGCTAGTTCTTTGTCATGGAGATTCCTCTTTCGGCATCAGGACAGTACAGTACAGCTTGTCAAGGAGTCTGTGCTTGAGTTGTGTGTGCTACAACCAAGACGGATAATATCCATGCCTTTTTGGACGTGTAGGTTATACCTACATGTGGACTATAGAGAAGATGTGAGATGACATAGAGTTAAGATGGATAATGGGTAATTATGTGAGAATATACCAATTAAAAATAAAATATTGGGATCCTGTTTTGCTTTATTGAAACTTTTGTGATAAGTTTGTGTTTTCTTCTTCGAGAGGAACCGGGAAGCACTTGGTGGAATTTCTAAATATAGTATTACATCCTCAAAAGTGGTGAATCCAATTGCATATGTTTGTCTTTCTATGTGTATATTCATCTTTTTTTGCTCCTCCTGTGATGATATTTTGTCCTCTTTCTTGCAGATAGTGAACTTTTTGCTGAGCTATACGGCTATTGATGTCAACGTCATCAATAATCACTACGAAACTGCAAGGGATTTGGCCGATAAACTACAGTACGGAGAATCTAAATTAGAAATTACAGAAGCACTGTCGGAAGCTGGTGCCAAGTATGCAAAACATGTCGGCCAAGTGGATGAAGCAATGGAGCTGAAAAGAACTGTGAGCGATATCAAGCATGAGGTGCACTCACAGCTCATACAAAATGAAACAACCCGACGGCGAGTTTCTGGCATCGCCAAAGAACTAAAGAAGCTTCATAGGGAAGCTGTCCAGAACACTACCAATTCTATCACAGTGGTTGCTGTTCTGTTTGCATCAATAGCTTTCTTGGCCATTTTCAACGTCCCCGGCCAATATGTACAGTCTGGACCAGAAGCAGGGAAGGCTTACATAGCCGATGAAGTTGGTTTCAAAGTGTTCTATCTATTGAATGCCACCTCTCTCTTCATCTCACTGGCCGTTGTTGTGGTTCAGATCACCTTGGTGGCCTGGGACACGGGGGCTCAGAAGCAAGTCGTGTCGGTGGTTAACAAACTAATGTGGGCTGCCTGTGCATGCACCTGTGGGGCGTTTCTGTCGATAGCTTTTGTTGTGGTTGGAGAGGAGAGTTCATGGATGGCCATCACCATAACCGTTGTGGGAGTGCCAATTCTTATTGGAACTCTTGCAAGCATGTCCTACTTTGTTTTCCGACAACACTTTGGGGCATTCCGGCGGGACTCTCAGAGACGCATCAAACGGGCCAGTGGAAGCAAGTCCTTCTCGTGGTCCGTCTACTCGGCAAATATCTCAGATCTTGACGATGAATATAACTCCGACCTTGAGAAAATCTACGCTTTGTAAGCACGAATACGCCATATAGGGAGTTGTTTACTTGTTTGTCCGTTGAAGTAACAGTTATTGTTCATATTTGAAGCGGTGCTGCTGTAATCGACATTTGATTGTACGCTATGTATATTGTATGTTGTATTTGTAACTACAGATTCTATAGCCCTTGCGCAAAATATTATCTCAAATACTTAATCATACTTAAACTAATTGTATCGAATTTCTCTAAATTGTCACCATATTATAATCATGCATCTTTTCAAAATTTTGGTGTGCCAGGAATACATTAGTACATTAAGTGTCATAATACAAGTAGTTGGACAAAAAATTTCTAACCACATATATGATGACACTTGATGTACCGAATCTTATTTTTGGCACACCTAAAAATTTTCTCCTAATGAATCTGTCCTTAAAAATACATATTTTGAGAAACATTCACACTTTCCCAATTGCTTAACGCAATAAAATATTACCATCTTATATTTTACCTTCAAAACCCTTTTAGGAAGACAACTGCTGCTCTCTCCACTTTGTGTCTCTTGTTAGAGTATGTGTGTGATTCCTACAGCTTAGTGCCAATCTCTAAGGTCATCTCCAGCTGAAAAACGGCCAAGGGGCTCCCTTTAGCCCTATAGTCATGCAAGAAATTATATTTTAATGAACAGTGCTATGTCATATTTGGGAAATTTGGAAAAATAACCAAAATTTAAACACTATATAGAATTATAGCTAACTTTTTAAATTTATGATATGTATAAGCAAAGTTGATATGAAAGTATTAATATACTCTTAATGATTAAGACTTTTTACATAACAAATTCAAAGCCTCATCTCAACAACCTGACAATTCCAACCCTCTCAAAAAACTCAACCAATTTCTGATTATCAACATCAAAAGCTAAATTTCCAACAAATACCTTGGCCTCCTCATGTGGCTCGACATTTGAATCGTCCTCTCTCTCTCTCTCTCTCTCTCTCTCTCTCTCCTCAAAGACCCATTTTCCTCGTTGCCGTCGCTCTGTCAATGGTGAGCATGTTGTCCTCTCCACCCCAATCCAAGGTCTGGGCTACGAAGGCTACAGAGGAGAAAAGGGTTTTGCTCCTGAGGGACAGCTTCTTTGTCTTCCACACTCTAAAGTTCACTCCTTGTTCTTCTTGAAAGATTATATTCATACAACCCTAATTACTTGCTCCATATTCTTTTATTTTTTTAATATTTTTTAGATATTTTATACACCACTAACACTTGATAAAAAAAATATTAAAAAATTAAAAGGATGTGAGGGAAATAATTTGGAATGTGTGAATATAATATCTATTCTTCTTTCCCTTCTGTAGACCAGAAAATCACACAAATCCCATGCTTCTTCCGAACTTAGCAACCAAGATTCAAATACGCATAAGAAGTTTCAGTCAACTGAGGAAACCTTCAATCAATTGAACCACATTCGCTTCACCCAAGAACCCACATTTATCCTACTATTTCCTTCTATTTTTTGGATTAAATTTTGTGCTGAAAAACAAGAACAATCAAGTGTGAAGGAAAACATTGAAGATCGGGAAGCGTAAAGCAACAAAATCATTTGGGTTTTGAGAGTCTTTGGATTTGTTTTGTTAAATGTTATAGTCATTAAGGGTATATTAGTACTTTTATATCAATTTTTGGTTATAGTTATCATAAATTTTAAAAGTTGGCTATAATTCTATATGGAGTTCAAATTTTGGTTATTTTTCAAATTTTCCTCTCATATTTTATACCATCTCCAACTTAGGGGGCTAAAGGGACATAGGCCAAACATAACCCTTTGACGAAAAACCATCTCCAACCGAAGGGGCCAAATGGCAATAGACCAAACATAATTTATTATTTTAATTAAATTAAACTACTATATTAAAATAAGATTTTCAGACATATTTTGAGTGTCATTTGTCGCCAAATGAATAAGCCTCCGGATTTTTTCTCTTTATATAATCTCAATAATTTTTTGGATAGGATTTCGAGTGACATGTGTCACTAACGTAAGTAACTCTCCAGATTTCTTATTTTTATGTAATCTCTATAATTTTCGGATAAGATTTTGAGTGACACGTGTCGCTAAAGTGAGTAACTCTCCAGATTTCTTATCTTTATGTTATCTTAATAATTTTTCGAATAGGATTTCGGGTGCCACATGTCGAGATGTAATTGGTTATGCAAATTTTAGATATGATTCTTATCTTCAGCTTTCAGTGTTGTAGGTATTTATAGGAAAAAAAAATCAAATTCCAACGGTAACCTGATGGCAGCATGACGTTAGCTAGTCATTGCTAACTGGTGTCATGCTGACGTCAAGTAGCCGTTAGCATTCAAATGGGTTGAGCAGGAGGGCTGGCAAAATGTCAAGCTTGACATTCTGGAGCTGGAGGGCTGGGTTGGAGCTAGCTGGAAATGGTCAGCCCGCTAGCTTGATTTAGGGGATTGGTCACGGTGGGGCCCACAAGCCCTTTGGCCTAGCCTTGGTTGGAGACGGTTTTCATGTCATTCTTAGTTATTTTCAGTCATATGGACCTTTGGTCGGGTCGGTTGGAGATGGCCTAAGTGTTTCAAATTGGTATGAAGTCCGAATACAATTGTTGGAGTTCCAATTATTTTGGGACTGAAACTCTGTGGTTTGCTTAGTTTGAAACTCGAGAGCTGTACAAGGATTATGGTTTTTCTTTGGCCACTGCTCCCACAGAATACACACTCACTACCGTAGAAATACCTATTGCTTGGCTGAGTATTGAGATTTTGCAAGAGAGTAGAAGGTTTGTGTTTCGAGGTTGGCATGCAAGTAGTTGAAGTTGAAGGTAATGGTCGCTTTCGATCAAGACTTCCGCAGCTCCCTAACGAAATCATGTGGTTTCAAATACACCAGCCAAGTCTCTGACGCGCTAGCTTCAAGTGCGTCTGCAAGTCCTCTTCCTAAAAGTACGTCTAACGCGCTTCATGTGCAGTGAAAGTGTGTTCCTTCATAGGAAGATGGATTGTCTGCCCTCCAATTTTCATACTCTTCCCATACCCTCCTGTGATGTGTGGTCACAGTTAAGCCATTTAGTGTGGTGTATGCTCATCACCCTATTTATCACCCTTAGATGAATTTAAATTTCGAGATTCGTGTAGTAGATAAGCACAAATCTCAAAATTCAAACTCATCTAAAGGTGATAAATAGGATGGTGAGCGTACACCACATAAATGGTGGTGAGCAAAAATGTACTCTAGAAATAATAAAACAAAAAGTAATATGAATATAAAATGTTGACGTGGTTTAACCATGACCACACAAACAAAAGGGCATGAGGAGAGTATGAAAATGGGAGGACACAATCCACCTCCCCTTCATGGAGCTTCCACAGGGGATATCATGATAAAATACTGGTATTCGATCTTGGAGTGGAGAGATTCAGAGCCATTCCTCTTCCTAAAGACGATGCTAGCGACGGATACGTATGTAATCCTGGGACAATTGTGGACATTGGTGGATGTCTTGCTCTAAGAAGCCTTGGAACTCAAGAACATTGAGGACGACGTTAAGGGTACGGATTTTGAAGGACTACCAAAATCAAGTTTGGGTTAAAGAAAGTATCAAGTTTCCGTATCACTGGGGAGTCAACATTCAAGGGATTTAATCCTTTGTATACGATCTACACATGTGAGCTCTTGATTCAATTTTTTCCGCGGATTCACTTTTATGATATGAAAATTCAATGGCTACAAAAGTTAAAATAATTGTAGCAGTTGGATCAAAATTCGACGGTCCATGTTATCTGATCAGTAGGATCACGTGGCATTGCTCCAATTCCATTAATTAGAGTCTTGGTTGAATAAAAAATAATTTATTTTCAAAGTTTTAATCATAAAAAATAAAACGGGCCAATGACTCATGCTGAAAAATCTCTCTCGTGTACGTGTCCATGAAGAAAAATAATATATATCTCGCCATTTTCGTTGTACAGCAAAAGCTCCTGGGACTGTTGTTAGCGCAGACACGCTTATCGCTGCGGCAGACGGCGATCCTCACGGTGGCCATAAAACCGAAGAGAAGAAGGGATCTGGTAAAACTTCCTCTACTAATTGGTCGCTTTGATATCTCCGTTTCTCTGTTTTGATCTTTTTCGTTGATATGTTAACACGCTGAATTCGATCTCATTGAAAACTCCATATTTCATAAGATCTGTTTGATAACCATTTCGTTTACATTTCGCGTTTTTATTTTTTTTAAATTGAAAACTGGAAACGCGTTTGGTATTCTGAGAGTCAGAAATTTGGTCGGGATTCGGAATCCCCAGCCGAAAAATCACCATGGAAGTAGCTGAAGCCAAAGGCGATGAAGTTCCGAAAATTCAATTACTGGCTGCAGAGCTCCCAAGTGAAATCATATGGTTTCGAATACTCCCAAAGCTACCAGCCAAGTCTCTGATGCGGTTCAAATGTGTTTGCAAGGCGTGGCTTGCTCTCATCACCCGAAACCCTTCCTTTCTCATTGCCTACCGGAACTTGCATTCCAATCGAAACACCAGTCTCCTCCTCCTCGATCTCAGGCACATAGACACGAAGCAGCAACACATTATGTCCCTCCAAATCAACAAAGATGGCAGCCCCTCAACCGCCGGCGCCACCCACCTTCTAACACTAGAGCCCCAAGAATACAGTCTCCCCATTATACTGTGTACCAACGGCTTGGCTTGTTTTATCTTCATTCGTGAGCACCGCATTCGTGTATTTAACCCCTGCACCCGAGAGTCTATGACCCTTCCCTCCATTTCCAATTCACCCACCAGCTACCAGTCTACTTCAGCGGATATCAAACCCTGCGGAGTCGAGGTTGGATATGGCTTTGGATTCAGTCCTGTTAGAAACGAGTACATGGTTGTCCAAGTCAAGCTATGCAGGTTTTTACACCAAGAGCCTGCGAATTTTTATAGGGCGGTTGCAGTTATTAGCATCCAAGTTTTCACACTGGGTAGTGCAGAGTCGTGGAGGTGCGTAGAGGTAGAGCACGATGATCTGCCATTTGATCATACTTTTTGGCACATTGACATGAGAAGTGTGTGCCTTCATGGAGCCATACATTGGATACACCACGAAGAGAAATGTGTAGTGGTATTTGACCTAGAGGAGCAAAGATTCAGAGTCATCCCATTCCCTCGAGAAGTCGGTAGTATCCGCCACCATTTTTGGGCAGTTGTTGATGTGGGTGGATGTTTAGCTCTCACATATGACATGAGGAGAAGTTCGACTTCATATAGTGCAGCGTCAGAGTTGTGGATTTTGAAGGACTACCAAAATCAAGTATGGGTTAAGGAGGTTTTCGACGTTGCATACCCTTACAGTTGTTTACGCGCAATCCACACCGGTGAGGTCTTGATAAAATCCGGAGAGCTATCTCAAGCATTTCTTCATTTTTACGATATGAAGGATCAAAACTTCCGGTGCAGTTCAATTGTTGTGCCTGAATGGATGCGTAAGAAGGATGCTTGTATTAGATGGAACGTTCTTTCTTGTTATGATGAAACAATTGCCCCCGTGAAATGAGAACTCCAAGACCTAGCGGATCGATCGAGGACTTGATTCGATTCGAAGCGCATCGCTTCTGGTTCACGGCGCAACAGAAGGCTCTGATTTCTGGACGTTCCTCCCTTTCCCTTGTATTGTATGGGTGGATTAGTCCTTGTCTTGAAATTTCGAAGTTGTAATGCAGCATGTGTGTTGCTATATTACTTATGTTGTTATCTTAATTGGATTTGATTTTTGAAACCATCGGTGTTTAAGATCTCTTGTGGGAGAAAATTCCATGCTAAAACATATTTTAGAAAGAGGTATTTGTCTATTTGTCCACTGAATTTGTATAGAGCTATCAAATTTTTTCTTACACTTTAATTTTAAGGAAAACTAATGAAAATGGTTTGAAAACTTTGAGTTTTAACGATAATGACAAAATAAAGGGTAAAGTGAATAGTATCAATATTGATTTTGTCGTGTAAAAATGTGATTTTTTGTTAAAGTAAACAAACCGGGAGCTTTTCGTTAAAATTCTCTTAATTTTAACCAATTATCCCTTAAACTTTTATTCTAGTCAATTTCCCAACCAAACTTTAATTTTAACTGATTACACACCTAAAAAACTTTAGATAATCAATTTCCCCCTCTGCATTAGATTTAAAAAAATAAAATAAAATTCATTCATCTAATTTTTCCTTTATTGCCTTCATATAGTTATGTTTTGTCTGCTTGATCAAGATGGTTAGAAAATTGGAATATTGAATATTTATAAAAATTCGAGAGTAATCGGCTAAACTAAAATTCACGGGGAAAAATAGCTGAGTATAAATGTTCATGGGCATTGGCTAAACTTAACGTTCAAGCTTCGTACAAATGTTGGGAAAAATTGACTTATATGCCTTTTAGAAAATCTACTAAAACAATCACTTTGAATTCGTGAAGGTCATTTTTAAGATATTTTGGCCGACGAAATGAAAGAATTCAAGAACTACAGTTTGGCGAAAACAATCGATTAAACATAAATAATAGACATTAAACATTTTCTTTTTCTTTTTTTTCTTTTTTTTTTTGAAAATTTCAGGATCAGATCAGAGGAGTACAAGAAGAAGTAGCTCTCGACATTTATAAGATTGCTGTAACAGGTGGGTATTAAGAAAACAAACTGCATCTTCTAAGAGAAATACCTCCCTCCTTTCTTACCCCCATGTGGTTTTCGATAAAAAAATAACACAACCACGTAGGGGCGCATCCCCGCTCGCTTACACAAGTCCGAAAGAATAGCTCGAGTTTACATCTGAGCTCAACTCAATTCAAAACCCAATTTTTACCATCCCAACCTCCATGAGTTTTAACAACAAACTACTACGATATACAATTTTACAAACTATACCAGATCCCGCCGTCCACGGCTCCTATGCTTCCTCCTTTCTGAGATGAGTACATATTAGCCTCGGCCAGTGTCTAGGTGCAGCAACGTTATAATTGTAACTGCCCTGGGGCCCTCCGAGATCTGGAAGGAAGCCTATTCACATCTGATGAAGGCGATCCGATATGGCTTTGTTCTTCAGGTCTTTGCACATCCTGCATGTACAACAAGGCAGCAATGTAATTCCAACTAAACCCTATTACCTATATAACGATAACGAATCTTGCCTACCAATACGGCCCTAAATTTAACATATGCCAAAAACACTCATCGAAATACTATTTGTCTCAACAGCAATGTTCCCCAAATGGAAGAAATTCAACAAACCTTTGGTGCTGAAGAAGCTGTGGAAGTTGTGTGTGATTGTGCCTGCACTTTTGCATGCTGACGATGTTGCTGCTGCATTTGCTCAAACTGCCGTAGTCTTAAAGCAAAGTTTATTCCATTATGAGAACTCTTACTGTCCTGGTTTATGTCCCCATCTTCAAGGATCTGCGAACCACTTGGCATGTGGTGTAGAATCTGATGGGGATTCCCTGAAGAAGTTCGTCTGAGTTGCTCACCGTTGAATGCGTATGAAGGGACAGTTTTTAAACGCGTCCGTAGAATTTTGAAGGCGGCACTTTGCTGCAATGAAGCATCAAATGAAACTTAAACACGTAACAAATATCAATCACAAAAACAAAAATTATCGCAGTGCACAGATTGAAAGAGTTTCAAAATACTAGGCTTTGATCTCAATTGTTTATGCTTAATGATAGTTTAATTACTGAATACCACCAGAAAACAATTTGGCACACAATCAAAATTATCCTTAAACAGCATAAAAAGAACGTTTAGTTTATACCTGAGGAAGCAACATCAGAAGACCATACAAGGTTTTTAACAACCACACATGTCTTCCAGGTTCAAGAAGCTGCAAGAATCAAAATACGAGCTCAGGCACTCAAACTCAGATGCCAGTTTGAGAAAGCAAACACAAAATGACAACGGTAAACATGACGGATGCCACAGGAGGACTCCAATGCTAAGAAAAAGAGAAGCATTCAATACTGCACCTGTAATCTAAGATACGCAAAGATTGGAGTTTCTAGTAACCGAATCAATTTATCCAGCTGGACCAAAAACTTGACATTAATATCTTCCTCCACCAGAGACTGAATCACAGTACTCGCATGCTGATACGTCTGTCATGAAAAAGACAACACGATATGTTCAAGAAGAGAAATCCAATGCTCACACACAAACACAGATTTTTAAATGAAGGGGGTTGCCATAGGTGACAAAGCTCTAGAGCCTCACCTGAGCTAATAAGCAGAGGCTTATAATTGCCATGGGTGAGTGGCACCATGAAGCATATAAGGAAACAAATAAGTCCTTCCCAGAAGGATTCACAAGTGATCTTTTCAAAAGATCTCGAAGCTCAGCCAACTCGGATGATGTAAGTAAAATCAAGTTCAAAGCCTGAACAAGGAAAAGGAACACAGGGATAAAAAAAAGATTAGGCTAGACAGAACACAGAAGAAAGAACTCTTGAATAAAGAACACAAGTATACAATAAAATAGGTCTTTTTAAATGCCTCAGTCAGGAGAAAAACATTTTAATTCTGGGCAATACAATGTACGAGCTCATTTATCATGTCCCAAGAGATTGTTGCTTCATTTGGGTCACTCATGCACACGTTACTCTAAGTAGTGTGATAAATAACAACCTGAACCATAACAGATGCAAAATCCAGGTCTGACTCTGCTTCTAGTATAGTAGACAGTTCTCGGTAGACCCTTTCAGCATCTAAAAGCACACAAAGTCGGCGAATAATCAACGCACCACGTCTTGGGGAAAGGAAAACAAAAAAAAGACAGGAGTTAAAACAAGAAACATATTATCACAGATTTAAAATTAGCTAAAGCACATGGAGGGAGGAGAGAGGGAGAGAGAGGGGGAGAGACTCACTTTTCTAGAAGAGAGTTATCCACACGAAAATTATGCACAAGGAACACAACAAGCTGGTGGAAGTGTTGTGGATCTTTTGCTATGCATGCATGAACTTCTAGGACCAAGAGAACCACCTGGACATAATCCAGACTTGCAACATTAGATACACACATGGAATCAGTTAGCTTTTCATGCATGTTTCTGGACACCATAAAGCAATAAATAACCTACATTCTGGCATACTAGGAGACAGCTAAAGCCCATAATGGGAAATGAAATATTACACGATAACTGAATAACTTTATTTTTACAAAGTTCAAAATGCCTCTGGACAAGTAACTAAGAAAGAAAAGTATAATATACATAAGTCAGCAGATGATAATCGCAAATCACAGAGAGAGAATGAACGATAGTAACAACACTATTATTTGGTGCATCACATCGTAGCCCATTAACAAAACAACTGATAATAATCATAACTTCAAGGGTTCAACCAAACAGAACAAATGTTTACGACTTCAAACACATTATGGCCAATATCAATAATTGATACCAAAACAAATATAAAAAATTGAAAGGATATTAAATTTCCTTTTAATTTCGTGAGGGGGACTACAACCTTTATGACTTCAAACACGGAGGAACTTTCTTACAATAATCACTTAAAATTCTCTTACCATATTTTAAAAAGCCAATTTTCAAACACAATACACCAAGTCCATTTCATTGTAACCATCACTATTGGAAATATAAGTTTAGAATAGCTTTCGCTTAGCACTATTCTTTTTCAATCATCTTTTTTCCTTTGACAACCTTAAGTAACAGTCAATCAACAGATCGAAAGATCCATATGAATTATATGTAGAAGATAACAAGTGCCAAAATACAGAAACAGTGGGAGTTGACAATAACACCTTAAATGAAAATGACAACCAAAGAAAGAATAGAAAATATAATTTGGAACAATAAGAGAAAAAAATCCATCAGAATAAAAGGATTACCTGATCAGAAGCGTCTGAGAGTGCTTCCAAAAGGGTGTCAAATATGTCGTTCAGAAAAGTTAGAACCTGTTTCAAGTAAATTTTAAAATTATATATTTCTAACAAAAAAATACAGGCCCTGATAACAGTAACCTATGATATGACAAAGAAACATTGCCCACACTAACTAAAAATCAGAATTTAGAGAAATTTCCTAACAACTATTAACCCAGTTGTGGTACCTCCTCCCTTGATTAAACATTATGGGAAGACAGGTAGGAAACAATCAAGCAACTGGAAGTACAAACAACTCAAGAAGTGCTAAATTACCTCAGCGCGATGTCTGTTTAAAAGGTTTGAAATCCAGTGCAGTGCTTCGATTCTAGTAGCCTCCCATTCACTAGATAATTGCCTGATCAGAAAATATTCTCAAATCAATACAAAAAAATTAAGCATAATAAATGTTTTATCATAAAAATATAAAACCCAACTTCAGAATGGACAGCAGCTGCACAGCAAACTGAAGCCCTAATTATACCCATAAAAAAAAAAAAAAGTAAATTCTAAAAACATATAACCCTAGCTTGTTTTGGTTAGAAAAATTACACCTCCTTGCAATAGAGAGGATTGCTCCAACGTCAAATCCTTCAGCTGGATCAGCCTTAATGGCACGAATCTCCTCATTGGTTTCACGAGCAACCTTTAGTTGAGAGTGGCAAATGGAGTTCAGTGGAGGAAACCTATTGAGGCAGTGAAACCAGACATATAGGAAGAGGAGAATAAACCTACCACTCTAATTTTCTCTTCTTTATCAGATATGCAGGGTAAAATCGCTCCCAGAATATCAGCATAATAGGGAACAAGCTGGTCCCCACCAAGTTTTACAAATTCATTTATCTGCACAGCAGAAATCACAAGTGTAAGGCTTTCAATATAATACAGGTCAAACAGACCTCTGAATATAGAAAAGCCTTTTTTTTTTATATTTATTTATAAGAATACCAGAGGACAATGATACTAATGAGTAAATACTTCCCTAGTTTACTCATACTTACCCATGTGATAGCTGTTAACCGAGTAAATTCATCCGGTGAAGCAGCCCTCTGTACCAGTATTTCAGCCATGCGACCATAATCTACAGACTTCAAGAGTAGCACTGCTTGAGTCAGAAAATTACAAATGAACAAGATATATACTTTTATCAATTCAGTAAAAGGGAGAAAACTGATCATATGGAAAAGACTGGCACAGGTTCTAAAAAAAAGTAACTAGTGAAACACATACTAAAAACATCATTGCAGGATTGGTTCCTCAACAGTTAGAAGTCTTACTGGGGAGTTCTTGATCTCTTGGAGAAACTCTGAAAGTGCTGAATCAGCTTGTTGTCTAATCTCATGGCTTGAATCACTTAACATATTGAACAAGCCTGAGATTTATTAGCAAACTGTGAGTTCATATGCAATTATCGGAAAAGATGAGAAGTGAGAGAAGCACATCAATCTTTCACAGTATAAACAATTACCATCAAGAAAATCAGGAAGAAATCCCAGCATGTCAATATCTGGAACACTGTCTAAGACAGTGATCCATCCAACCAAAAACTGACGAACATAGGGATTCAGGACATTCATACGCTCCCTCAACAGTGGAATAAATTCTTCAATGCTGTGAAAGGGAAAGAACATTAAAATAAAGGTACATTGTCAGTGTTGTAAGAATGTTTTGAGAGACAAATCCAGATCAAGAATATTACCTGAATTGATCACTTTCAGTAACAATATCCTGCTTCCAAATAACAAGTTGAAGTTAATATAACAGAAATAAATGCCTATTTTGAAGACAAACAATTGAGAAAATCTGATGTTTTAGGGGTAGACAAAAGCCTATATTTTGAAGTTTATGTACCTTTACAAGCCGATCTAAAAGATGAGCAGCACTTTGTACATTAGCATCCGAGTCTGCTGAAAGCTTACACAAGGCATCAAATATCTGATTAAAGAATATGATAAAATCTCCCCTTACAACCTGCGAGCCAGTAAAAATCAAATTAAATTAAATCAAGGCCAGGTGAGAAAAACAGAATAATAAGTTAAAAATTCAGCCACCTTTGCAATGTTATATAGCGCTTCACAAGCATAATAACGAACTCTGCTATCTTGGTCCGAAAAGGAATTAAGCACAGGTGGCACAATTTGCTGGCAGGGTGAATCAGAAGCAGAAGAAATATTCAACACCAAGAAGAATTTGTAATTTAAATCAAGTCAGAAATGCATATTATACCTATGAAACTCATACTTTTCAGAAAGAGAAAATCCAAAATTTGGCATCATGCTTCCCCCAACAAATCACTACTCGTTTCAGGCTTATATGTAAATCCTCTATATTCAGCGGGCATTCAATTCAATTAAGATAACTTTTGAAAGACTTACAAGTTTACAAGTTTACAAGTTAAAAATATTTCTATATGAATCGTTGATAATTCACTTAGGTTCATCAAGCTTAGTTATCCTCATCTTAGTTTGATTGCATCTTCCACACAACAACATTATGGTGGGTTAACGATCAGTGATTTAGTCATCTAGAGTGAAAGATTAGCACACTGTGCCCATGTTAATTGCTAATTTCAATTAGCAAAACTAAGTATCCTATCTCTAACCCTTGCTATAACTAACTTGGGAAACTTAATTATACATATATCAAGGATCCATGCCCTTTTCTTGTAAATTAAAAATCGATCAATGTGTACCCAAACCCTTACCTCAAGATGCTGAGCCGCTTCACTGGTCAACCCAACAGTTGCAGCAGCTAATCCTATCAATCCTCCCTATACAAAATTCAGCAAATATATTCAAAATCCGTGCATTTGAAACTTTAACATGGAAAAGTATAAGCACACAAATTGAACTTCAAATTAGTCTATAAAACAACCAACTGGCAAGTTGACATTGACACCAACACCAATACCTTCCGGTGATTCGCTTGCGGCGAGTAAGTGAATTCCGTAGTGAGCAAATTGATCACAGCCGTAATCTTATCGTGATCCCCAGCCGTCGTGAGCTGTTTCACTATTCCCTCAACCTGCACACGAAACAAATTAAAATACAATTTCAAGATCTAATTGCAACAACTCGAAACCCTAGCAACATAACGAATCCATGCAAGAGGGAGACCTCAAGTGCGGCATTCTTGCGCTTCTCGTAGAGCTTGTCCGCGAGGTTGCGGAGCACCCCCGCGGGAATCACCAAGAGAGCGTCGGCCATGTCAAACCCTAGGAATTACAATTTTTTCAAAGAAATGAATTCACCGATCGAACAACACAGAATTCGGGAGTCAAATTCTTCCGGATCTTCTCCTGCTCCAATCGGAACATTTCTCTAGGGTTTTCGCCGGAATCGAAGACTTCAGGAATCCGATAACTCCGGTGGATAATCAGATCTGCAGAAATTTGGAACGAATCGGAAATTGAAGAAAACAGCTACGCAAAATTTCTACGGAAGCTTTTGCTTTCCTTTTCGTATTCCCTTTTCGCTTATAATTTCTAATATTTTGTTTTCTTTAATTTTTTTTCTTTATTTGGTTTTTGGGCTGTTTGTCTGCGCCTTCTAGTCTCAGTCGTGGCAGTCCTCTCTTTCTCTCTCTCTGTATTGACTATTGGGGGTGGGGGCGATCTCGGAAGGTGCTGCTAACGGAGGTTGGAAATCTAGTTGTTGGTCGAAAAGACGGATGTACCCTCGTTTTTAATGATGATGGATAATCGGCTGAAAATGTCTGCATTTGGCTTCTCGACTAGTTCATCAAGTATTTATTCCAAATCTGCCTAATCACGACTTAATCTAACAATTTAATTCTTTTAACTTGTTGATTATGACTTGTAATTTTTAACTTCATATGTCACATCAGATGGTACATTGACGTAATACGAAAAAAAATAACAAATTTAGTCACAAAATTTAACACTCAATGGTGTTTCATAAGTAAACTATTTTCAATGTATTTATTAAAATATTATCTTCAGATTAGTTTTTTAATCATTAAGATAAGTTGATCCACAAATCTAAAGTTCTAAATAATATTTTATTGTCAAAATCTTTAAAATAAAATTATAATAATTATATGATGTTTCGAAATACTTTATATTACAAATTTTTAACCACTTTAAATTTTAATTATTGTTCCTCCAATTAATCCCCTGAATTGAATAACAAAATCCAAATCCAATATTGTATCACGAGGTCCAAGATCTAAAAGTGCAACATGAACACGGAAAAGTGTCTACTTTTTAAGTACTTTTTGAGAAAACTAGGTAATTTGAGTTTATTTTCTTTAAAAAGAAAAAAGAAAATTGTTCCAAAAAAAAAAAAAAAAAAAAAAAAAAAAAAGAAACTAAAGTGTCATTCCTTGTTCATCGCTGCATCGCTTTTGCAGAAAATTACAACATAATTTAAAAGAAAAAAATGTTGTAAGTAAAAAGAAAATTTTCGCACACTGCATATGGTACAATGAACAATCAAAACCGATCAAAAGAAAAGGGACTAATCAGCGATTCTTCGAGTTCTCGAAAGCCATGGTAAACAGCTTCAGTCTGGCTTTGTGGAAGGGCCAAACTTCGTACCTCCGTCATGTACCTGAAATTTCACGTACAGCAGGAACAAAAGAACTTAACCTCGGAACATAATCATAGATTGAAACTCTTAACGATGTTTAGCAAAGAAAATGCTCACCTGTTTGCCGCACTTGAGATCTTATCTCGAACCCCTTGGTTGAGGACTGCTGTTTGCTCCATCGAGAAAGTTCCACCTAGAATTAACGAAGCTCCAGTAGCACTAGTACCCATTCTCTGTGCAAACACAGACATTGCCCACTCTCGCAGTACTACTAGCACTGATCGGAGAAGGCGTAACCTAAGGTTCGGTGAAGGCAAAATAGCACCACTCGTCAACAGTTGGTCATAAGTGTTCAATACAGGCTCAGTTGCACCCTTGCATGCAGCAAGAAGAGCCCTTGCCACATCTTCATCCCCAACCGATTCAACCCCTGATTCCAGTCGATCCTACAAAGACATGAAACAAAATAAAATGAAAAATCATGTAACTCTTAAATTTTTTGAAGTAATCAAACTTCTATAGCTACTTGTGTGCGCACGCATATGTGTTAGAGTTTGGGCGTGCGAGTTTCTCCAATATTCCATTGCAGCTTTCTCGAGGTGCAGACACAATGTGTCTAAGGGTAAACCAGCTCCATCTCCAGGATAAATGTGAGAACCAACTCTCTTCAAAACTGCACAAGCTTCAGCAATGCCACCCCTTGAAAGAGCTTGATCAATCAATCTAGCCCAAGTCTCCCGTATGATACTACTATCAGCATCACCAGAATAGTATGCAAAGTATAGCATTTCTAGACATATCTGTGTGCAGCAGAGGAAAAGCAAAAATTCAGTTATAAATGAAAACGAGATTTCCCCAACCCATTAAGCAGTAAGGTGCAATTTGAAATAACAGAGTGATTGACAAGCAGAAGAAACCAAGTACCTCCCAAAGTTCAAATGCAAGAGCGTATTCATTGTAGAGCTGAGTTATATTCTTTAAATCTAATGATAGCTCCTTGGCCTTTTCTCGTGCAATAATTGCAAGATTGGCATCACCAGAAGTTCCACTTCGGACAGGCTCCGATGCATCAGGCAAAGCTTCTATCCTGGAAGCAAAAGCCTCAAGTTTCTCCTTGATCTTCATCTGAAAACGAAGGACAGAAAGCTTTCCTTCCAACAAATCTAACAACCCATCATCATAAGCACTTCGAGCAGAACCTACCATGCCATCATTGTTACTTGCATTTTTTGCCTGTAGGACTGCATTACTTAGGTAATGATACCTGGAATTGACAAAAACCATTACTTAGGACAACGGCTTGCACTAAAAACTCCCAACACAAACACAAAGAGACGCAAAGAAAAACCTCACAAACTATTTAGCCATATTTTCTGGTAAATATAAAACCCTGGGACAGAGTTTGGAAAAGGCACCACAACAACTCGGGTCTCCAGAGAGAACTAAAGAAGGACAAATATGCTAACCTTTGATCTAGAGTAGGAACATCCACCGTGTCATTTGAGCGCCTCTCTGCCAGTCTTAGTAATACACGAGCTGCAAGCAGATGCTGCCTCTTCAAGACATAATACCGTGCCAACAGTTCAGAATATTTGGCTTGATGGGATGGGATGCTTGTTCCTGAGTGACCAATTGGAGAACTGGCTGATGTTACCCCAGAAATAACACTTCCTAGAAACGGCACCAAATCAGGACCTCCATACTCCAACAATGCATTTTCGAGGCCCAAATCAATCACAGCACGATATAAATACTCGTGAAATAATCTGTCAGGGGACTGAATGCCCAGCTGAACAATCTGGGAAATATATTTGTTCCGAGAGACCTGATCAAGGACAGATTGTGCAGCAGGCCTCAAAGGAGAACCAAACTCCCTCTGGAAAGGCTTGCCTTTCAGAGAACGCAATGCACTGATGACAATCTCATAGCACTGTTCATGTTGAGCAAGTGCATGCTCTCTAACTGCTGCATCAATTTGGGCATTAAAAGCATCACCAGCTGGGTCAAGAGCCTGTGCCTATTGTAGAGGCAAGCGAACCACTGCTTCATAAAACCTGCAACATAATCAATTTTAGGTCTAAGACATAATGACCTAAGTATAGACAACCAAACAAAACAGCACTGGGCAGCACTGGGTTTAGTCCCAAGAAATTGACCTCAAATCCTCAAACCGTTTGCAAACAGTTCGCAAATCAGCAGATTCTGGAACTTTACTTAAGAAATTGAAGGCTTCTCTAGCAAGACTCTCCTTCTCAGGATCTGGAGTTACAGCAGCTCTCTCAAGACACTCCACAGCTAGAAAAAACTTGTAATCAGACTCCTTATAATAGCTTGGACAGCCTTCCCGTAATCTCCCACTAATATCATCTACTGCCCCCCTGCCATCAGGACCGGTATAATACTGGAGCAATGAATGACAAGAAAATATCAGAATGAAGAGTTGCAATAAATAAATAAACCTGATAAACAAGCGTGGGAAAGAAAAGGAAATTTTGCCAAACTGAGATTCCTCAATGTTAAAAGTAAAATTGCATTACTTCCACAAGAGCAGATATTAGCCTTGTCGCAAGGTGGTCACCTTCCTCTGAACAAACAATTAATTTCTGTCTTGTGTTAGCATCAAGCCCCTGAACCAGGCATGTGACATGGTGCTGTGAAAGAAGCTGGGGCAGAAACAGGGCTTCACTGGATCTAAGAAGTAACTGCCTGATGCATTCCATTGCCCTCACCTGTAGGATAAAAGATAAATAAAAATTAGGAAAAGGAAAGAAAAAATATTGTATAAACAAACACCTTGGTACATTAAATATATAAGAAAACTACCTCCATTGCTGCTAGTTCAGCAGGACCATATGGTAATCTCTGCCTTTTATTAGACATACCACCATCACTAGACTCAGTGTTCCTTGAGTAAGCACCGAATAAGTTCCTCACCATACCACGGCCACCACCACCTAATTCTGAACCAGCTCCATAAAGAATAGAACCAGTCAGATCTCCTAAACCAGCAACACAACCATAAAGTCCCCTCCTTTGGCTCTTTCTGGACCTCAAAAAATTCTCTAGCGAACGAATCTTGTTTTCAAGGACTTGCATAGCCTCAAGAGAGAGTCTGCATACGACTAACCCATCTTCTGACATAGTATCTGCAGAACCTAAACCACCCTTTATAACCATGACAGGAAGTTCCCACAGAGGAAATAGTAACCTTGCAGCGCACAAACAGAGCCCTTCATGTGCACCTGAAAACACAGGCTCAGCCTCCTGAACAACTTGCCCCATGCTGAATCCCCCAGCAGTTGTTCTAGTACTAGATAATGCACTGCTACCCCCAAGTTGTGGCATCCCAACTAATCTTGGGTCTTCAAAAGCTTCAGCCGCCTTCTGTGCAACAACATTACTTACAAGAGTTTCTGAATGTACTATCCTAGCTGCAAGCATTAGACACATTGCAGCAGCCTCACTAGCTCCAAAACGATTGAAGAATTCTTCTAAGATTGACCTGGGGGTGTTGGCCTCAAAAAACCTCCTCAGAATGTCCACAGGTCTATTGAAAACTATTTCCGTCATTCCCATAGTACTGAAAACAACAACGCACCTCCTTGGCATTATATGTTGGATTGAAAGGTCTCCTCTGGCCCAAAGCTTTCCAGATACCTTTTCACAGGACTCATCCAAGCCTTCATATCCACCGTATTCGATTTCTGAATATAGGGACAGTACAGTTGTTGCAGTATCAGGCAAGGGGAAAACATCTGCTACAGAAAGCATTCGTCCTTCAACTGGTAAAGAAGATATGGATTCCCGCGATGCCCGAGAACTCCTTGAACTTATCCCTGAAGTACTTAACCCAGTTGATTGTGCGATTGAATCGCGGCTCACAATGAGAAGAGAAGATGTGGTTGCTGGAGATGAATCAGAAAGGACAAGAGTACCAGCAGAATAATGTCCTGCCTCAACACAAGAGACATGCTTCCAAAGGCAAGTCCACCACTGACCCCTAGTGGAGGAGAAGGCCTTGTCGTCACAACTTTTAAACAGGTAGGTTTATAATGGTTTGTATTGAACCCACCTAGATTACTACTAGATGGAGAAGTGGTAAGATACATGCTTCTGCCATCTGACAAAACAACAACAAGGTGTAGAGACTTGGATTCCAGTGTAGACAATGGTGATATGCAGACTATTGATGACTTTGTCAATCGATTTGAACTTCAAGGTCCAGTTGATTGTCTACCCCCATATTGATCCCTCTGATTTATCAGATTCCTTTCTTCTGCCACTTTCTTCAATGGCCCATCAGCATTTTGCCCCACAATATACACCTGAAGTTTCATTTCTTCAGTCCGCGCATACAGAATGTTTCATTATCAAAAACCATTTCAACAATGGGGTCAACAGCTCCAAACTTAAAAACATTAGGTACTACCCATCTGAAAACAAAAATAAAAAAACACGTCATGTTAATATGTTATCTTTGAAAAGAATATCCAACTTCAAACTTTTAGGTGAAAATTGGAAAAACCACCAGCATAATTATAACTTTGAAGAGTGCAAAGAAAGGAAAAAAATAAGATAGTCCAACCAACCTTGAGATAACACTTCCTATACCAGCAGTCAGACAAACTTTCCGATAACGCTTTTGCCAGCCTGATCCAGTCATATAATGTAGCTCATAAATGTGGCCATCGTGCCCAGCAAGGAAAATACGACCCTTATCGGTACATGTGATACATGTCATTGTGATTCCGTCAGATGGTACTGTATACTCTGGCAATGGCTGTAGTGAGATTTCTGCATATGGATCTGTGCCATCAGCCCCTCCAGAGCAACATACTCCTACAAGATTTAACTGATAAAAGGCAGAGACGATTAAGGAAAACTACAAACTTCAACCTAGAAATTGTTAAAAGCTCTATGCTGCAAACAAATTAAAAGAAACGCTTGATGGCAAGTATCAAAAAGAAGATACGGCTTAAACAAAAGTCAAGGAAGTCAAAAACAGAAAAATAAAAATTTGTACCTGATTATTACTGAATATTCAATTCTCAAGTTAAATATCTTCTAAAAAGAAAGGCAGACCGATACTGGAGGCTTCTGCCAAGCCATACCCGTGTCTCCAGATTGTATTTTCCAGGACTCAAACTGCGACCACCAACTTGCTTAGGGAAAACTCTATCCTTAGTTTAGATAAACAAGTATGTCTTAGTAATCCAACTTATAAAAATATCTAAGTATAATTAAAAGCAATGTATGCCCACTGGTAATAATTTTAAGCAGTCATCACTAACTTCACAGGAAAAGAGTAAGAAATGAAATTCTAAAGCAGCAATTAATCTTAACACCACAATCTATGTGGGATCAACTAGGCAATGCCTGGAATTCAGTTTTCAGTTGTAGGACTTGTACCTATGGGAATATAGACATAAAATAAATCAGATAGTAACCAACATACCTCAACAGGGGTTGCTAAAATCAAAAGATACTGAATAGCTTCAATGAAAACACCAGGTTTAGATTTAGCAAGGCCAACAGCACAAATAGCTTGATCCTCCCCACTATATTCCGGACATTGTCCATCCCTGATAAATAGAGAATGTCAGAGGGATTTAATCGAAAGTGTGGAGATGAAAACCATGGACCAGTGGTCAAAAAGCTACAAGTATGATGCTAGTTATGTTATCCACACCTTGAAATTCTTTACTTTCATAGTTATTCTATTAGTAGTATTATCATTTGACTATACACTCACCACTTGTCGACACGCCAGAGAAACAAGGAGCTATCTATTGATGCCCATGCCCTACGAATCTCAGGAAAAATCCCACATAATGAATTTCCTTCCCCACCAGCTGCATTGTATCTTTCAATAAGTACCAGAGGCAACTCCCAATTATCCACCACCTCAACCAAAGGTGGCCACTGCAATGGAGGTAAACATCATTGTAAAGCTTTGGAGAATAGAACTGAATTCGAGTCATACTATCTAAACAAAAATATGATACCACCGTAGTACCAGATTGTCAAATACTAACATGAAAAAAGGCACTACTTACGAACAGAAAACAAGTTTGAATAACACATCAAAAATGACTTTTATCATAATTAATTTATTAAAAATAATGTAAAACATTATTAATGTTATGATCAAGCAACTTAGAAAGAAAGATACCCGTTCACTGTCAGAAGATTGCAATTAAAATGGCACACATGACAAATACCATCCGTGCTACACAACTCTCACACACATTGCCTAAATAATACACTTAGTGATCCACCAGTGCGGTAGCGCTGAATAACAAAAAAAAATACAATAAATTCAAGAAGTCCTATCATTACCAAGTACAAAATTAATGCCGATGCTTCAGTTCAAGAACAATGATCCAGTTCAAGGTTATACTAACAATAATTGGTATGCAACTATACTTGGGAATATATTGGTATGCAACTATACTTGGGAATATATACTTCACAAAGAACAAATGCAGCCATACGAATAACAAAGCCGAAAATCTTACAAGAGAAACAATCAGCCTAAAACCAACACGTTGCAATCTGAGTCATAAATATAAAACTTCTACCACAAAAATCGAAGCTTTTAATTCGCATAAATTACGGAAATTGCCTCTCTGGGATGAGTAGAATAGGGGTGACTGGCGTATCGGGAAGCTTCTAGGGCTACTTCAAGATCGAGCTGCGACGCGACTTCACGGCCAATGCGGTCGCCGACGACGAGGCCTGCATGGGTGACATCACGCATAACGATTTCATCCTCCCAGGACATGGCGTCCGAAACCCTAGCACTTCGAACGGGCAAATTTGAGAGATTGAAACTCTTCCAGGGTGGTAAAACTGAAATGTTGAGCCGGTTTTCCCTCCCTTTCTCGGGAACCAAACAGGGGAAGTCCTGAAATCGGGAGCAAAATTTTCACATGGCTACGACTGACATTAATTGCAGCGCGGGTGGGGAGATTTGTAAAACAGGGTTTTGGGGAGGCTTTCTTTGTGGCGGGCAATTTAAAAGCTGCTTTGGACTAAACCGGAGGATCCGGTTCAGCATGATTTTCATGGGTCTCGCAGTTATGGTAAGGAAGATTATTATTACATAATTAAATATGGATTTGGATTATCATCAAAGGCGAATTTAAACCGTACTATTATTAGCTCACTCATTCATTCTCTCAATGCAAATAATATCGTTTGTTTAAAAACAAAATAAAAACACATAAGACTTCTATTATTAGGACGGACTATGAATATATGTATCTGGTATAATCATCAAGTGATTATATTAAATACATGTAAGAATTGTATTCAAACAAGAATTTTAGTCGCTTGTTTATTTTTAATTGGGTGCCTATTATGTTTTTCTATTAGAACAAAAATGTTATTCCTTGTTTTATTTAAGAGATCAGTTGGTGATAAAATAACGACAGTCTACTCTTTTGAGGGTTAAGAAGACTTGTAAAGGCATTTTGAGCCTCTTCTTGACTACTCAGGATCAACAATATGATATGAAATTCACCCCAAACCACTAATCTACCTTGTAGCGGTTAGCCTCATTCCATTTTTGTGTCGCACATGTGAGACATTTTTTTCCTACAAAGATTAACAAAGCAGAAAATGGTTTAACTCCTGCAGTGCTAGTAAAGATTGGTTGAACCCAACGCTGCGTTTTCCGGATGAAACTTGTCGCACAAGGTCCGTAGATCTTATCGGCGACATTTCCCTTTTCGCAAAGGTTTGGAAGCCAAGGGCTTCCAGTGGCACATATAGCGGCGTACAAGGTATTTGATGGGCGGATTACGCAAGTTTGGCTTGTTTTTATGTCAACGCAGTGCTACGATACACTCAATCAATTCCACTGTTAGTTTTGTGGCATGTCACGCAGGGTAGCCACCCACCACTGCATTCGGATTTAGTTAGCCAGCCACCGGGAACTATATAAAGGTTCATGTATTATCTATTGGTCTTCTAGAAGTCGTCACGTTGCACCTACACGAAAATGCAGTTGCAGGAAAATGGAGAAGGAAGAATCGCACGGGTCGATTCGACTTGAAGCGCGCAAGATGTAAATATGCAAAACAATCGTTGAACTCAGCAACGTCGGAACAACAACATGAATACATAATATCCAAAACAATCGTTTTTACTTGCTCGGAAAGGAACCCAATGCAACAGATTAACAAGATTTTGAAGCCTGTTACCTGTATCTCCATTTTTTGCACAGGCGTGAAACAGCACGGATAAAAACTGAATGAATCAAAGGCGACTCCAAATGGCCGGAAAACAGACAAAATGATGTCCAGTTTACTATGCTGTAATTCAAATCGATATAACTATTTAAAAAGCTTTGCAGACTTCACAGTTTCTATACATACGGCACTTGCAGTTTCCCATCGATCCTTTAAACCGGTTCATTTCCCTTAAGAATGTTGAACTTGCAGAGAGGACATGTTGCATTCATTTTAAGCCATTTCACAATGCACGTCGCGTGGAAATGATGGTTACAGGGAAGCGTATGAAGCTCTGTCCCATCCTCATACGGGCTGAGACATATACAACACTCCTGAAAAGAATAAAAGCAAAAAACCATAAATCTTTAAAGCCTTAATTTGTCAGAATTTAAGACGTAGCAAATGCAATAATACGCATATGTAGACATATATCTGACTTGCTAAGTAGGACAAATGGACTTTTTCACTAATAGACTGAAATGTAGTTGCAATGCATGATAACGTGATGCCATAACATACCGCGTCCTCAGATAAAAGAACACGCTCAACTGCTAGGTACCCACTGGTTGTTTCTACCGGAATCATTTTCCCAGCTCCAACACTAGGTTTTTCCTCACAGCTCGCTCGAAACCTGTATGTTGGCAGAATTCTAAGATCTGCTTCGGATGCACCTTCCTACATTGTCACACCAAAAAAATAGCCAAGAATAAGCAATGACAACTCCACTATTTTGTCAAGAAAATTTTGAATCATAGTTATAGGTTCTCTCTTCATACCTGTCCTGCAACGGCGTAAAGAATTGCAATGATGCATGGCAAACAGCAACAAAGAGCAACTCCAATCAAACATGCCAGGACAACACAGAAGATGGCAAAAAAGACATCAAATGCCAGAAAAACCACAGCCAACCTGTGCAAATTCAGAAGCAGATATAGCAGTTAGAAGTTGACGGTCACTATAGTACTTAACAGTGAGGTTTTAGACGTGATCTGCTTTCCTCCAGCTTCTGTATTCACCGCTTACATTATAATGTCATTACTCCACTTCTGGTGAAACTAATAAATTCCTAAAGAGCCATTTGTTGAAACAGATTAAATTACCAAGTCATAAAAAAGGAAATATCTCCATAAACACAGCCAAACACACATGATGCCTATATTTTCAGGTCAAGGAACAAGTCTCAATAGATTGATTACAGAAATACCAGTACAAACGTGGAGCATTTTGCAGAAGAACTTCACCGCCAGAGACTACCCAATAGAAACCAACTATCCACCAGAGAAATGACACCATTGTATTCACCGTTTCACATCGTTTAGAGACGCTAGGCCATATAAAACAGTTTATAGTCAGCAAAAATGATGAAAACTCTAATTGCAGATAAGGCTAGGGCCTGGAATCAAATACCATAGAAAGCAATCATAACAGCGGTCAAATCGAACAAGAAAGCATATTTTGCTTGCGTCATTTCCAAACAATATGAATACTAGAGATAATTATGAATTATGTCTAGATTGGAGTTTCAATGGTCGAGTTAAGTTGGGGTTTTCATAACAAACACAGAAACAGCCATCATAGCTGCAATATGTAAGTAAAAAAGGGAACGGTAAAGGGCAAAGGAACAAGTAATGCAGTAAATATAGTGACTCGGGCAACATAGAAGATTACGTATAATTGGACTGCAGGATTAAAACAATGTTATAGGACCGTCTCTTGCACTGATCAACTTTGACACCAGTTTCCAGTTTAAGGAGCTTTTTCAACTTTCTTCTTTCTTTTGGGTCAAGTTTCAATCCCATTTCTTCAAACAGATGCAAATAAAGTAGTCTAAGTGTATTCACTAATCTCCAATTTAATACATAATATTACGAAACAGCAGCCCATTAATCAGAATTACTAGTCAATTAAACTGCTTTCTACCGTCCAATTTGAACTCCATAAATTCAAACAAAATTAGTAGTCACTTGGTACTACGACCTAGTGCTATTCCTCTTCACTTCAGTTGTAAATGAATAATCTTATGTTCGATTCTCGCCAAATGCAAATTTGAATCACATTATTACTAACCTGACTACCACTCTCTTTAAGCGTAAATAATATTTTTTGTTCAAAAAATAAAAAGCAAGAAAAATGGAACCTGGAGCGAGTGGAATTCGGCAATTCCCCAGCTGCTTCTTCATCGTCCGTATCAACAGTATCGATATCGACCTGGTGCTCCTCCTGCTGGGCCTCCTGGTTCCTCCTACTAAGCCTCCGAGCAATATTATTCCTCCTCCGATACTCCACCCACACCAGCACCACGTGCACAATACACTGCAGCGCATACCCGCAGATCCACAGCCGGATCGGCGTGTTAGGCTGCTCGTCCTTCGTCCACAACAGCATCACCACCGACACCACCACGAACGCCGTGTTCCACATCATGTCCAGAGCCACTACCGGCTTCGAGTACCCCCAGTCGGCGCGCCGCTCGTCCAGCTCCCGCGCCGCCGTCTCCCGCACCAGCATCGACGGCCCCCTGCGCCCGGTGGCCCGCCCCAGCAGCATCGCCAGCGTGGCGGACCGAGTAGTCGGGGAGCCGAGGTCGGACGACTCGCGGCCGCTGCTCCCCTGGCGCGATACAAGAAGCGGCGCACGTGACTCGGCCTCCGCCGCCGCCGCAGCTGAAGATTCCGACGACATGCTTTGTGATGGAAATTGAAATTCAATTGGCGATTACTATTGGGAGAAAAAGAAAGACATAACGATTAATTTATAATTTCAATAAAATTTGTGGAGTGAAGAGTGAATTGAGTAGGATGGAGAGCGTGAGTTGACAAAGATGGAGGAGGTGAGGGACAATTTAGGAATTTCCAGAGTTTGCGAGGTCTCGAAGTCTCAGAATCTCCACGACGCTGTGCTTGTGCTGTTGAATGGCAGGTGAAGGTTTTTAATGGTTTTTTGGTAATTTTACGTACATAGAGTCCTCCGTTGAGTTTGTTTTTTGCGCCAAATGCCAACGCACGACGACGCCACCGCGCCGTTTTGAAATCAACTTCTTCTTCCCTTTATTTCAATTTCACTAGATTTTAATTCCTTTTTAAAAATTATTCCTTTTTTTTTTCTATTTTGAATCACACTTTTTTCTTCTTTTTTTTTTATACATAAATCCAAGCAAAAATGGAATGCATTATTAGCTATTTTTTCCATATATGCTATATTTTTTTTTCAAAACTAATTCTACTATCCTGTGAGAATAAATAGATGTTGAAAAAGTAAGTGTTAGTAAACTATTGTGCAAAAAATACAGCAAAAGCAAAAAGAGAGACCGAGGTAAGATTTTTAACATGAAAGTTTTATTAATTGGTATCATTCACCTGCTGCCTATAAAAAATAAAAATTTAGAAGTATGGGTGAACTGTTTTTGTTTCTACTATTTTACACCCATAATTTAAAATTTAAAAAAAAAAGTTTTTTTTTCAAAGACAACTTTAACCTCAAAATTAAAAAAAAAAAAATTAAGTAACTCTAAACCGGCCCTTCATGTGGCTCTTTTGGTTGAAAATTATGAACACAATTCCCATTTGATAAAGAAGCAAAAAAACAGGTGGTTAATTCATGACTCATGCTTTTTATGCATTTTTGCTGTGAAAACCCCATCCAATAAATGAAGGCGATCTACATGCATACACATATTCATATTTTGAACCTTCTAAATTCTAAAAGTCCCTTTCATCCAATTGAATTCATGATTTTAGTCGATTAAAATATTTTGAAGGAATAAATAAAGGAACTAACTACTAGCTTTCTTTTGTCACTCAGAACTACAGTCTGGTGATAATTCTCTTCACTTGAAAGTGAGAGGTCTTAGGTTCACATCTCATGGATGGCGAATTCAATATCAAATTAAGTTACCCATTGTATGGTTAGCCGAACTCCCTTTCTCTTAATGTAAAAATATCGATGTACTCAAAAAAAAAAAAAAAAATCTACTAGCTTCCTTTCAACTCACCTACAAGTCAACGCGGTCAACCAAGCAAGCAGCAGTTGCAGAGTCCAACCCAGACAAGTCTCCAAAAGGATCTACCACCACGTGCTGGTAGGGTTGGACAACACGAGGTTTGTTCTCTGATGCGCGTACGTTTGTTCTCTTCACACGTGCTCCTCTCGTGATCTGCCACCATCTGAAACGATCTCAAGCTAATAACGCTCTGTCATGTGCTTAATATTCTACTATAGTAGATTATTAATTTGAGACACTGTCATAGTGACGTTCCAAGGGTAAATAAGTCCCCGACCATCGGGGACTGCCTACAGGGTAGAAGCCCCCTTGTTTTGCTCGTGCATGGAGAAATTTTGACAGATTGAAATGACTTGCCATGCAAGCTTCTCATCTGCCATTGCCCAACTGCAGCAGAAATAAACTGCTTCTTCAGATTTATTCCGAACGCCATGGCCATCCAGTAATCTGTGAGGGCAGTTTTCCTTCAAGCAAACGGATGCGCGAAACGATGCCACTTCAAGGTGATCCTCAAAGTCTTGGATGTTCCCCTCAGAAAGCTCATTTGAAAGTTCCGCAGATAATCTGCGGAGAAGCCGAGAGCCTCTCTCAGATTTGCAAAGCTGATCGTCGTTTCCCGAAGTGCTTTTGGCCTCTTTCAAGTTGCCAGTTTGAACAGGGCAGCAATAAGCAAATTGTACTTGATGCTTTTTCTCTCCTAACATAAGCATAAGCTCGTCTTGGTGTACTACCTTCGTTTTTTTGCTTTTCTCCATAACCAAAACCCCTTCTGCTGCCCTTTCATCGCTTACTTGCAGTCCTGGAGGCGAATTTCTGGTTCCCAAATTCAAACCGTGTTCATCTTCTGAACTTCTTTTCGAGAACTTGAAGTTTGGATTCGAACAGCTTCGGATGAACACGTTGGAAGCTACTGCTTTCGCGTAGTGGGTTGATGGAACTGACACGGTCTCATTGTTTGCAGGGTCGTAACACTGAATTCCCAGCTCCGACTGGATTTTTCCTTTTAGAATCGCCATCCTCGGCTTCTCGCCATGAACAAGTATGACGTGCTTCGGGGAGAGAAATTTTACAAGATCCATAATTCCTTTGGCGTCTGTGTGAGGACTGAAAGACAACTGATGAATCTGGTAATTCCAAAAGAATGTATAAGAGTTATATATGTAAGCAACAATCAAAATATCAAAAACCAAACACTCCAGAAAGTGATTTTGGCACGCAGATAATCACACTCTGTAACGGGACTTAAATCGAAACTTAAGGAATATAAAGGCGAACCTGGCATCGAACATCAATTTGTGTGTCCTTGTCCAGATCAATTTTGGTGGGTTTTCCCGACATCAATTTATGCCCTATGGTTCCAGCCACACAATACCTAGAAAAGAAAAGAGGAACAATGACTAAAAAGTTCAGATTCCAACCCAGAAATTTAGTACTGATATCTGAGAATTAAATTTGATATTTAAAACATATGAAACAGAAAGAGGCAATTACCCGGGAAGTGTAACAAGATTCATCGCCGAAGGAGCCCAGTGCTTGAAAACCTCAAGTGAAAAGCCACCACTGATCATCCCTGGTGTGGCAAACAGAACACAGGGTCCAGGAGCATGCATCATCGAACGATCAAACTTGTGAGCTTTAACATTCAAAACAATAAGAGTAAGATGGAGGCCTCAGTAAACAATTAGATATCAAGCAATGGAATAATATTTTCCAGAATCAATTCTCGTAATCATATGTGCATAATAGTGCTGAGCAGTTCCCCCTTTTCATGAATGTCTTATATTGGTACTTGACAAATTACTCACTCTTAATCTGTTCTGCTTCAATCCCAAAGAGTAAGATTGTATTTTTTTTTTTTTTTTTTTCGATTACGCGTTACAACATCGTATCTTGATTTCTCATAAACTACTACTTTAATCCTTCCGCAAGTCAGATAAAAAAAGTACCGTTCTTAAAATCAAAGGCATTATGCGTGGAGTACGTTTCTTTGACTTTCTGACTGGTCCAACTGATAAGCATCCTATAATACATATTGGCTTGAAGGGTCAAACCTGAAAGAATTAACATCGTCAGTAGAAATTTGATACACCACTATATACCAATAGGAAAATGAAGGCACTCCCAGAAATTGAGAAACTGTAAAAGATTTTCAGGCGCGCCGATAGGTTTCTAGAATCATCTCAAAGATTCAATTACCCCTTGTATAGGTCTCAAAATATTCTGATCCAATTGATGTAATTATGCAAGCAATGAAAATTACAGTTCCTGCAAACAGTTAATAGATGTGGAGAGGAAAGAACAGCAGCTAGTGCAAACCTGCTGAGAAGTAAATAGGAACCTTTAGATTCATGCGCTCCCAGTAATCTTCCAACAAGATACACAGTTCCTACAAAATATTAGATTACTTTCAGAACAAATTTCACAACCAGGGCTCAGCATTGGCTACCAAAACATTAGCACAAAAAGAAACAGAACAAGATAAAACATAAAGATACAAGGAATTAGAATTGGTGTGGCATAATACCTGAGCTCTTCCAAGAGCAAAAGTTGGAATTAGAACTTTTCCACCGGCAGCAACACATTTATGAACCTGAATTAAATTACATTAAAAATAACCAGCAAAACTGCCTTTAAGGGACAAACGCAAGAAAACTTTTGTATCCAATTTTGACTGCCACCAGGTTTTACAAATGAATGCATGCATGAAAACATGTATGCAAATTGCCGCTTAAAGCAAGGAGTTGCATATCAAAGGACCGATAGTTTGATTATTATGACCCTCGTAATTCAAGTTAAAACTATAACATGAACTGTTGACACTTCTACTTTATCATTTACTTACAGCTCTGAGAAATTCTCTTTCCCGGGCATATTTTGAATCGCGTATGGTTGTTGCATACGTGGATCTGTGACAGGAAAATATTAGGAGAAGCCTACTTATAAGCAAGTCCACGGGAAACAAAAATTTCATGCAGCATAAGTTTTGTACCCTAAGTTCATCAACAAAGGAGATCCAAGAAAAAGTTGAATGTGCAGCAGTTGTTGAGGTGCAAAGTCCAAACAATATACAAAAGAAAGACATCCCATACTCTGAAATAAGAAGGTCCAAATTTAGTCGGTCAATTTGAGCTGCTCCAAGATGCCTATCTGGTGTCATATTATAGTCTCCCGTGTACACCATAGTGGCGTCTCCCACCTTTGCGTAAAACATTGCGGCTCCAAGAACCTTAGAAGTATAATAAGTTATTAGGACTCAAGGAATGACACATCAAATAGTAGAGCTATAATTCAGTTGCGGTACACGAAAACATGGCTATCAAGACACAGTGCATTCAATATGAGAGATAAACAAGCCTTACATGTCCTGCATAGTATGCACGGATTTGAAGGTCTTTATCAACCTGCACTGTCTGCTTCAGATCCACTGGTACTACTGCATTGAGGAGCCATACAGAAAACACCCCCAAAAAAACAAAAACAACATGTATCGGTTCCAATGTTCAAGGAGCTTACTACAAAATCATATGAAAATGTTATGTACCTTTCTTCATGCACTCGGCAATGTGATAAGACGAAAACTGCTCTTCCTCGCCCCTTCGCTCCACCATCACTTTTCGATAGTCCTCCAACATTATAGGAGACAATGCCTTTGTCGGATACTGCAGCACAATCACGAAAAATCATTACAACAACACCCACCAAAATATGAATTCACGGAGACATTTCATCGAGCACCTTACCGTCATGTAAATTGGACCCTGATAACCGCAGACTTCGGTGAAGTAAGGAAGAGCCCCAACGTGATCTAAGTGACTGCGTCACCCAATTGCACAAAATCAACAAATACTGAGTTAACTCGAATAAACCATCAATAATTATAAAAATAAATTAAAATAGAAAAATAAATTTGAGTTCTTACAAGTGGGTGATGATGATGCAAGTAAGGGAGTGATCGAAGTTCGACTCGTTCTGCGATTTGGGAATGCGAGAGAAATCGGGGTAGCGGCGGTGGTCGAGATAGCCCATGTGCATTCCGCAGTCGAACATGATTCGCTTCCCATTGATTGTCACCACCACGCAGCTCTTACCGACCTCTTGCCCGGCGCCTGAGTACAACAGAAAATTCAATTTAGGGCAAAAAAATATTAACAGAAGAAAGAAAATGCAGAGAGAGTATTGGGGAAGAAGGTGGAGGGGTAGAACTACCGAGGACGAGAGAGTCGATGGCCATGAGAATTGATATGCGCGGCTTCTTGGCGCGCTTTTCAGTTCTGGGCCGGCGTTTGATTCGTTTCGTGGTGAGTGTAAATAAAAAAATAGCCGGAAAATAACGAAATATATTATATGTATACAATTACGGGCTTTTATAGCCAGGGGCCCATAAAAGTTAGACACCCAAGCCCACTTATGAAAGTACACACCGATTTTGATTTTTCTCGGTGGGAGGTGCCTTTGAGTTTTGGTGTTTGACTTTTCTTGCACAAGGCAACATTCCAATTAAATTACTCTAATTCTTTTTTTGTTTTGTTGAAAAATTAAGTTACTCTAATTAATTATAAGAATCCGAACTTGAGTGCAGAGGACCGCATATACTACTCTTGTCAACTGGTCTGACCTAGATATTCAATCATCTAACATTGTTCAGTGATTTGAAAATATGCATGTACAACCGATCATCTTAGTTTAAGCTATACGTCGCCCTTCCGGTGAAGTTGGGGCCAATTTGCATGGATAGAAAGCCACTCTGGATCTCACCGTGTGGTGTCCAAGGGCAGGACAATTCGGATCACTCAAATAAAATCCGATGGCCTACAACCCTCCTCACACAAACCAAAGGCTCCGCTTACTCTTTTACACAATCCAAGTGTCTGAATTTCCTGATCCTTAGACTTCAAACACTAAGGTCCGGAGAGTATCCAAATTCATTTGCGTGGTGAAACCAAAACTCAATTGTTAGAGACATACCGGTAGATCCGTCCCTTAAAAATCCGCTCGTAAGGGAAGAGTGCCCAAGAACTTTAACGCGTCTACAAGAGAGAGATATATAAACCAACAGTGGAGTATAGATGAAGTAACACAAGCAACAAAAGATCTAATCTTGATCTGGTTACAAGAATATTAACAAAGCCCTTAACCAACAGCAATCACACTAGCTTCTGCAATTACAAATATAAACTGTAAAACATACAACAACGTAAACAAAACCCAATAAGCTACCTATACAACACAACCATTGCCCACTCACGAGACGATGCGACAAAAGGTAGGTTAGCCCAAAAGTCAATAATCTTCTTCTTCCCTTTCTCTTTTCTTCTGCTCATCTCTCTAACAAGCACGGGTATAACAATCTACGTCAGAGGCAGGCATACCGACAACTTCTTTCTCCGAGGTTGCTCTCCTTTACCAGCTTTTGGTGAACTCAGTTTCATCGGCATGCCAGCTACTATCTTATAATCAATCGCAGTAGGGGGGAAGGGACAGGATAAAATAAAATTAAAAAGTGGAAAAACGAAGGACGAACAACAAGGCCTCTGAGGATTAATGCCTTTCTGCAGCTGCAAATTAGGATTTTTGTCATTGGGTGCTGCGTGTTAACCCACTTCGTGCGAGACCCCTGCACAGTATGTGAAACTTGTAAATCTCTACCAGTTTGGTGAGAACAATAATCACAACAGAGACAACACTATCATTTTCTTTGCTTCAACCGAAGCAAGGCAAATGGCATATCTTCAATGGTACAACCGAAGTTACCAAACAACTAATGTGATCTGAGACATCACAGGTGGTAAGCGATTGAAATTAAGTACCTTCCAGAGAGCACCTGAGCACTGCTGACGGAACTTTTAGTATGACCAAACCGCTTGGCCCTATTCTCATGTTCTTTGTCCACACGCATGGCAGCTACCTCCTTCTCCATGGCAGCAACTTCTCTTCTCATTTTCTTTGCTTCAACCTCCATTGCTTTAGTCAAGGTATCTACCTTCTTGGCTAACATCTGAGAGACGATAATCATAACCAAACACTTAACCAAGAGTGTACATTACAGAATTAGGAGACTGATAGAAAAGAGTACCGACCTCAATAGCATCATCCTTGTCTTTCAGGCTTTGATCTTTCTCGTGACCAGCTTTCCTCAAAGCCACAACCTCTTTCTGCAACAAATCATACAAAACCCCTGGGACACTATCCTCCGTATCCACTGAGAACTCAGGCTTATCATCTGAATTTCCCTTCCAGTTATTTTGTGCTTCGCCATCCTTTGTACCCTCACAAGATTGGTTGACGGAGAGACTGGGGCTTGTACCATTCAAGTTAACCTTACCCCTGTCCAATGATCTTGTACCACCATCAAATGATTTTGATGTACCTTTAGCATGCTTTAACACTGAACTGGTGCTGGAGGTCAAAGACCTGACAGGAGCTCTCTTGGATAAAAAGCCATTGGAAGTTAATTTTGGAGGGTTATCAGCCCCACCCAGGGACTGACGTCGAGAGGGTCCATTGCTTGTACTTCTTCCCTCTGCTGTACTGCGGCTAAGACTGTTACCTCTCACACTCTCCTCAAGCACTTTAAGTCGCATATGATATTTTTCCTGTTAAAAGCAGAGAGAGAACTTTTACTATACATAACACCCCAAATTTAAACTGAAAACAGATCTGGCATTGGTTGCAGAACCAGATTATTACTTTCAATTGAGCTTCAGACTTGGCAGCTCGCTCAGTTATGGCAAGCTTGTCACGAAGTTGCTGCATTTCTCCCTGTAAGAACACAGTTTGGTCATTACAGTAAAAGGTGGAAGCCAAACACAGAATTCAGAAAGCCAGTAAGAAGCCAAAAGCTAACCCCAAAAGGAAGATAGAAAACACTACCTGCAAGAATCTCCGTTCCTCCAGCCACTGTTTTACAGGCATCACTTTGTCATTAGCGTCTTTCCACTCATTTGCTACCACTACAGCTACTCTATTTGCTGTTACTTTTGCACGGGCCAACTCCCGGTCTAGAGTTTTTCTTTCCTCCTGAGAAAGAAAACCCAAACCTCTTCAATCTTAAGAATGCTTTCAACTGCATATTACAGGTAAATTCAGCATTTAAATATGTTTGGCGTATTACATTCATCTCCTGAAACTTCCGCTGATAATCCCTCACAGCATTTGCCGCTGCACCACCAGCAAGAACAGCCTCTTCCAACTCCCGCACAGTCTGAGTAAGCTTTTCAACCTCAGCAACCTTTTGTCTATGCATCTTGTCTAAAATCTTATTTTCTTCCTAGCACACAGAAGCAGCAGAAATACCAAATAAATCATACTAGTCAAACAACAAGAGCGTGAAACTACAATTATAAAATTCCAAACACTGCTCCCAAAAGGGAAAAAAAATGTCTAATCCGCTTAAAAAAGGAAATATCATGCATTATCTTGCACTACCTGACAAATTTCTATCTGTTTCATCAACTCTTGGTTTTTATTTTGAAGGTCATCCACCATGGAGGCCTTAGCCAAGGCAACCTGAACGGTCCTCTCGGCCTCAAGTAAAGCTGCTTCTTTTGATTTGGTAAGGCGGTCCAGAGCTTTGTTATCATCTTGAAGCTTCGCAATCTGTAAGAATTCAAAATAACTAATCAATTACACCTACAAGTACCACATGAATTGTGTTCTCTTGGTAAGACAGAATGTACCTCTTGCCGGGCAAGCTTTAGCTCAGCCTCCAGAGGTGCAAGAATGGCTTCAATCGGAGGCATATCATCATCCTTTTGAGCAGCATGAACCCTACGTAGAGTAGCTTCAGCTGCAAACTGAGCAGCCATGGAAGCTTTCTTCTCATCATTGATTTTCTTTATTTCAAGATTCTGCAAAACATTTTTCGGCGATGTAGAATTGTGATAACAAGCATACATAATACAAAACCAAAGTTAGCAACACTTAAAAAAAAATTAAGAAAAGATTCAGATTCAAATCATACTTTGCTTTCTAGAAGTGATTCAGTTAACTTCAGCTTTTCTTCCACCTTCGACAGCTCATCAGTGAGCTGCAATGTAACAAAAACATAGACAAGAAGAAAATTCAGCAACCATTTCAGCGACATATTTATAATTGCCAACGCAATTACCATACAAATATACATTACTATATATTCCATAACTTCACTCGAATTAAAATATATTTACCCCGGAACCAAAAAAGGAATGAGAACATGTTAATTTCTGAATAGGCAACTAATATGAAAGTTATAGCAGGAAGAACAAGTAGTACTCCAGAAATGGGATCCAAATAATAAAGTAGCCACTGCCCATCAATTAATAGAATTTATATTCCATATTAACCATAGTAATTAATCTAAAGCGTCTACTCCGAAAATTTCCAATACATATACCACAAAATTGATGGGAAATATTGGGCTAAATGTAATGTTCTACAATTAAGGAAAAATTAAGACTAAGCCAATGTTTAAACATAATAGTTGTATGCACACTAAGGAAAAATCAGAGTAATATAAAATAACGAAAATAACCTCTTCACAAGCTTTTTCTCTGGCTCTATCAGAGAGCTTGAGAGCCTTGATCTGAGCCTGTGCCTCTCCTAGCTCCCGGTCCTTATCTGCAAAACACACAAAAACGACAGTCAAAAAGGGCAAAACGACACCAGGAATCTAGGGGGAAACCGACTGCAAATCTCGAGAAAAGCAGCGGATCGAGCCGCATTCGCACCTCTGACTTCATTCTCGAGCCGATTGAGCTCGACCTTGACCGGATCCGAGCCGTGCAAGAGGTTTATCAACTCGTCGCCATCCATACTCGGTTTCCTGAATCCTCTCCTCCGCGATGAGCTCTTCCCCTCCTTGAACGATCCGGACACCGTCAGCGGCGGCGGTGTCGGCGTAGCTCCGTGAAACGGTCCGTTACTGTAATCCGTCATCGGAGTCAAACCTCCGTCGCCGGAAAACTCCTCCATAGCCCGATCTGAGTGGCGCACGCTCCTTCACATCCAAATGTAGCTCGGGATCCGAAATGCCTAGGGTTTCAAATAGCAGACAAAATACACAGAGGCGCAGATGTACAGAGAGAGATGGGGATAGAACGAGAGAGTGTTGGAGCTTTGCAAAAAATGATGTGATTTTTTTAGATAGAGAAAGGGAGTGGGTTTTGCTCTTTGGGTTTGATTTTCTCTCTCTAGATTGTGATTTAAATCTGGTAGTGGAGAGGAGAGAGAGATATTAGATTTAGTTTCTGATTAATTAAATAAAGGAAGCTGGAGAGGGAGTGGGGAAGGGACGCTTTGCTGTTAAGCAGACACTGATACTGCATGACTCTCTTTCAGGTGAGAGCTGAGAGGATCTGGCTTTAAATCACACACGTTCATCATATGTTGTGCAGTTAATTTTTATCAAGTAATGTTTATATTCAATTTTAAATAAAAAAATTTACAATAATTTCTGATCGTATGATCTACAATAAACATGTATAATTAAAAAATCTTCAGAATCCTCACAAAGAGAATCCAACGATAATCCTGTTGAATCTCTCAGTATTATTAAGTAAACTTGTTTGGAAATTTTAATAATACTTGATTGCTTTTCGTGATTTTGTTTCTTTTTTTCCTTTTTGGTTTTCTTTTGGGTTTTGGGCCCGTTGGTCCAGCGAGGCCGGAAGCGTAATGCGCACTCTCACGCAAACAACAAGAAAGGCCTGCCTACCGTATACGCACAGCATAAGAGTAAGACCCGCGCATGGTAGCAGCATTTACGTTTTTTTCTTTTTTTTTGGTCGATTCGACTGTAAGTCAAGAGAGTTGTATGAAAAATAAAAATAAGTGTATAAATAGCATTATTTTTAATTTAAAAGATTTTATTGTATTAAATTTATTATTCACCCGTATTTTGATAACATCAAATGATGGTATAATTGTCACACTCAACAGTTTTTCTCCTTTCAATTGGAGTCACACTCAAAATTATATCATTGCATGCTGTTAAGATTGAGGCACATTCAGTTTTAACAATATTTAGGGCAATGCATAGAAAGAATTTTGTACCGTAAACCTCTTTTCAACAAATGGATGTAAAATGTTACGAGCCATTTGGATCAATCAAACATCTTACAGAATATCATGAACAAATAATGCACATAAAAGACGAATATCACGGGTGCAATGTCTAATTGGGACCAGAAACATAAATTTAATTCAGAAAATCACTCATTGAAGGAAGGTGAGCGTCATTGGCCACAAAATTTTAGGAAAAAACCAACGGATTGAACGCCCGGATCTTTTTTCTCTCTTGAACGTGGGGATATCTCCGACGGCAAGCTTCAAACACAAAGATCCGAAGCGAATCTCATTCCATAACTAATAAGCTATAGATTATAAGTGACATTGGAGTACAAAATATATGATAAAATTGGAGTATTGATTGTGGAGTCAAAAATAATCAAGAAGAATACGGAGGTGACACGTGGATTCTAAGGTTAAAATGACAAAATTCCCCTCGAGGAACATCGGAATTCCTACGCACGAGCAGTAAACAATCATCCCACAATCAAGTCAAAAGTGCCCAAAATAGGTATTTATTCAAAACCTTTTTCATACATCCTTATCAAATCTTCTCCACAAGGTAACCCCCAAAACATTCATTTCAAATTATATTAATTAGCTAATTAATTTATTTATTACCAAATTTATTTATTAATTGGCTAATTAACTACCAATTACACCCAAAAATGCCACAAAGGGCCAGTTACCATCTTTCCAAAGGGGGCCAGTGATGCCCTATATATACTACCTCATTTTCTCTAAAAACCTAAGTTCCACACTCTTACTAAATTCTCTAAATTCTCTAAACACTTTTCCCTCAAAATTCTAACTTTGACATCGGAGGTTATTCAGCTAAAGCCCCCCCTCCCATTTCATATTGGGCGCGTGAGCCTCTTTGGCCTTGGCCAAAGGTATTATTTGTTTTGTAGTTGCAATTTTGTCCAATAACAGGGAAAAAGAATTTTGCATCCGCATTGATCTATGGACGTTGGCTTTATTGGAGTTTTAGTCATTGAAATAAAATTGCGTAAGTATTGGTTCAATTCACATTGTCCATTTATGTAACATTGTTAGCACTTACTTCTAAAATAAACGTTTAAGTATCAAATAAAAACCATAAGTGTAATGAAGTTACCTACCAAAGTTCATGAATCAATACTTACAAATTTTCAATAAAATTAAAATTTAGAGACGAATACTTAAACGTAGTTTGTTTGACTCTTTAAAAAAAAAAGTTTGCTCATTTCACGTGCATTAGCACTTTACATTGCAAATATAAGAATTGATTCATTGGTACTAATGGTACTTTCATGACTTATTGGTGCACAATAATTGGATGCGATTATTAGTGTACTAAGGAGTAAAAAATTTACATTATCACTTGTAGACGTGCCTTTGTCACATGATAAAAGAATACGGAAGGACTTTTAAAACGTTAAATTTGTATACGATACTCATGACATCTGTTTATAAAATTTATATACTATTACTTAAATAATAACCTGAGCGACATAACACTTAACCGTATGTTATCGTCTGATACGAGAAATTTCTGACAAATAGTATGAACATAGATAGGTCTAGTAAGGCATATTTTCCCAAGCAAGTTAGAGACATGTCAAGTCTTGGTTTACTAATTAGGCACAAATCACACTCAATAATTAAAGATTATGGTATTGTTTAGGCAGTACATCTCTTTCCCCTTCACTTTCACTTTCACTTTCACTTTCACCCACCTGCTCAAAAGCCATGTTTGACTTGCATTTTAGTCCTGCCAAGTGTCAACTTACTCACTTAGGATGGTGATTTGAGGTGGAATTAGTAGAAATGCAGAGAAATGCGGATTTGCATGCAGCCAAACAAGCCTTTACCTGGTCGGTGCTCAAATTCTCTTAACATTTGCGCACTTTTTTGGAGAAAAATAGGGTTGGATAAGAAAAAGAGAGAAAAAGCTGCCAGCTTAGCCTTTTTGATAACGTTCTACTGTCTTTAAAGAATCAACATGAAATTGAAGGTCGATTGAGATATGAAATTTGAGCTTTTTTGGATAAAATAATTAATTGGAAAATTTTAATTATAATTTTAAAGATTTATTGATTGATTAATTACAGCTCTTTTTTATATAGTTTTTTTTATATATAAAAATACAATTATTTAATACACATATATTTGTATACGGGTAGAAATTTTGAGTCAAGGCATACAATGAGTCAGACATAATACGAAAACATTATTTACAATGTCAAATATATGAGATTTCTCAATTATAAATAGAGAGTAATACAGTTTGATCATATTTTTAATTGATATTAAAAACTACTTTTAATATTGAGATACTTTTAATTAATTAAAAAATTAAAATGCTTTTTTTTCTAACAAAAATATTTAAAAATTTTGGATTTCATGAGGCATATATATATATATATATATAATAAAATAAAAAGGGATTGGAAAGTGATTGTATGGGCTTTGTGTCTCCTGCTTGGGGTGTTCAATGCCATGGTGCTGCGGACCCTGTACCGACCACCTGTACGGCCTGCGATGAAGATTTAACGACGGGACCCATTTGAATACTTTCAAAAGTTTTTGTGTGTCAATTTGGTAATTAAGCGAAGTAAACTTTACTTCTCTAATTAGGTGACTGTATTTTTGTGTCTCAATTTGGTAATTAAGCGAAGTTTTTGTGTGTCAATTTGGTAATTTGGTAATAAAATAATAACGTTACGTGATTGTATTTTTTATAAATCAATAAATTATTCTAAATCTAAGACATTTATGTCCAGAGATAAATACTCTTAATCGTTACAAGTAAAATTTTCTTTCTTAATTAAAAGTTAGTGGTGCATGTGCCACTTAATACTACGGTGGTATTCATCTTCACTTGTAAGTGAGAGGTTATAGGTTCAATTCTTGCCAAAGACGAATTTGAACCACATTATTACTAGTACATTGTGAGGCTAAGCTCACCTCCTTCTCCTTAGTGTAGATAATATCGTTTGTTCAAAAATAAAAAATAAAAAATAAAAAACAAAAAACAAGGTTAGTGGTGCATGCTTGTAGCTAGTCCCTTTGGATCCAATCCAAGGCCATATGTGTTGCAAGAGGAATAGGCCCCGGATTCAGACAAGAAATGATGGTTAATTGCCGGGTTCCTTCCCAGTTTCTGGTGTTGATCACATCCAAATCTACATAAGTACACAGTTTGGATGCTTCAGTTTCGTGGCTCTTGCTCGTGCTGACAAAAAACTATAGGGTGGTAATTATGTTCATGCACTCTGATGTGAATTTGATTTATCAACGATCATGCACATATTGAATTAAGGTTGGAACTCTTGATAGGTAAAGAAGAGAAGGGTGGAAAATATTTGTTTCGACTGGGTAGTAGAAATGTTTTGTGCATGAAGTTGAGTTTTAATGTGTCAGTGCGTCACTGTATAGTGTACGTATATTGGTATATTTGTTGACTAAAACGATATTGTCACATTTTAACAATTCTTTCTCTCACGAAGATTGGAAATTCATTCCACAGCCAGATGGGAGACTCTTAAACAATTTGTAGTTGAATCTTTTGTTCACGGGTTTTTTTATTTTTATTTTAGTTACTATAAGCTAAGTCCATTCGCTGTATTTGGGGTTAAGCAAATCCGAAAGTCATGGCTTTTTTTTAAGATCAAAAGAGCAAGAATGAAGGGAAGTAAAGCAAAATTTAGTAGTTATTGTTGGAGAATAATTCAAAAATAAATAAAAATAATAGAAATAACAGAACTTGAAATTTTAATACTTTATTAATTAAAAAAATACTTGATGTACATAATGAAATACAGAAATAAGTACAATAATTAAAATGATACTAACTTGTAGCTTAATTGATTTAAAATGCAGAAATAAGTGCAAGAATTGGAAAGTTTGTACGTAAGAGAAGAGGAAGAAAAAATGATTTATGATGGAACTAAGACTTTAGTTATATAGACTATTTTATACCTCTTCAAATACCTTTTGGACGTATTTGAAACTACACAACTCTTTCCAAAGAGTTGTGTCTATTAATCAAAACGTTTTTTAATTAATTTAATTTAAAAACTTAATTCGAAATTAAAATTAATGATCAAGCCCCTTGTCTTGATTAATTTATATTAATATTATTAATACTAGCATATGGACACACACAAAGTGTGAAATTTTTATTTATTTTTGTTTTTGAAACAGGAGAGAGGAAGAGAGTGATAAAGAATGTGGAAGTGGGAAAACAACAAAATTTTGTTGTGTAAAATTACATTTCTGTCTCATATTTCTTATTCATGTTCTGTTTTAATTAGAAGGTTAAACTGGTAATTTCATAGGATTTTGGTTGACAATGAGTATTTTATTAATTAATAAAGATTATCATCAAGCCTAATCCACACAATCATGGCCCAAACCTCAATCCTCATTGTAAATGGTCCAACAACTAATCACTAATAAAGGTGACTAACTTAATATAAGGATCTCAAGTTCCGTTCCCGATATGGGACTAAAGGAGCTCAAAAACTCCAACAGTTCTAGTAACTGATAGCCGCCAATAGAAAGCATATGTCTAACAAACGTCATAAAATGGTAAGGTGAATTTAATAGTGTTAAATATAAGTCCCACATTTTGTCAAAAAAAAAAAAATATAAGTCCCACGTATGATAATTAAGAAAATAAAATACAATAAATAAATATATGGTTTCATTCATTATAACACCGAAGCCTTTTGTTTCAATACTGAGCAATAAATGAGTAAACTAAAGAAGTATTAGTGCGATTAGCAGTGCCCCAATGACCCGTCTTTCCGAACTGATAAATAATAGCCATGTGTGGGCATTATATTTTCACTCTTGGTATTATATCTATCGGTATATGTTGAAGGGTAATTGAGTGCTCCCAAAGATAGATTGCTATTATATCTATCACCGACCATAACCTTTTATTTTTTTTTAATATTTTATACAAGAAGGAGAGAATTGAACTTAAAATGCTGAAAACAAATATGAATGTTCTTAACTACTTGAATTATAAATCATTTATCATTACAAATTTAAAATGTATTCCCTTTAAAATATTTTTTCGACAATAGCTTACGTTGGAACTCCAAAATTTTCAACATCAATGCTCCTAACGATGCTAAAATAAATAGTTTGAATTATAAAAATCACATATAACAAACTTGTAGCTTAATTGATTACATTACACTCAAGATCACATTAACTCCACTTCAACAATAAATAGCGAAGCCAAAATTAGGTTAAAAAGACATCGAGGCCCAATTATTTTCATCTATGCAATGGCCCATTTTCTTTCGTTTGAGAAAATAGACATTTATAAAAGTTTTAAAAGAGTTCTATGACCGCCTAAAAAAGAATTTTGTGTGATCAAATTGTTACGCCTTAAGCAATGTAACAAAAAAATATAATTACTATTAACACTTTAAAATTCTCATAAACGTTTTAACTTTTTTTGTATTTGAAAAAATTACATTTAATGAAAATGCACAATAAAATTTTAGAAGCCATACAAATATTTGTAGCATGGGTTGTTTGTGAAGATGAAACTTTTTAAAAATTACATTAACGTTGATGCACCACTAACCATGTCACTCTAGCCAATAACCGTTTTTTCTATATTCCTCCATCTCTCTCTCTCCTCAGATTCAATCTGCTCACCTAAAAACCCCAGATCTAACTTTCTCAATTTCCAAAGGCTCAATCCTCGATCCAGATCCAAACCTCCCCCCAGAACCCACATTTTCAATATCCGATCTTCTGACCCATCGCTTTTATACGATCCCAGACCATCAATGGCCAGATTGGAGAGCTTGATCGGGCTGGTCAATCGCATCCAGCGAGCCTGCACCGTTCTAGGAGATCATGGTGGCGGCGACGGCATGTCGCTCTGGGAAGCTCTTCCGACAGTTGCCGTCGTCGGAGGCCAGGTCTCTTCCACTCCCTCCATTCCATTCGTTTTATTTTTTATTTTCTTAAACAATCGCCTGGGTTTCTGATTTTCCAATGCTATAATATATATTGTTTTATTTTTGGAAATTAGAGTTCCGGAAAGTCCTCGGTTTTGGAAAGCGTCGTTGGGAGAGATTTCTTGCCTCGTGGATCTGGTATTTCTCGCCTTTTCGCCCTTTTCCATATAAACAAAGTTTGCTATTGATGTGTATTTTTTTTCCTTCTTTGGCTGTGTTTATAGTTTATTGGAATATTTAACGAATGCGAGATGTAATGTGGGTTAAAATTTTTCTGCTTGGTAAAGAATTGAACCTGATTTCGAGCAAAGACACATAATTTGCACTAAGCTCAATGCAGTTGAGGCTATTATTTCGTGTGTCCCGAATTGATATAATCTAAGTAGAGGGGTGCTAGTTATTTCTAGCTAATTAATATTCTTAATTAGAGCGACCTCCATCATTCCGTTGATCATATGTGCCGTTCCATTTGTAGCTTTGTGTTGCAAAAATTATGCATTACTTCTTACATTAACTTTATTTGGTCGAAAGGTATTGTGACGAGGAGACCATTGGTGTTGCAACTTCATCAGATAGAAGCGAATCGGTCTGAATATGCAGAGTTTCTTCATTGTCCTAAGAAGAAGTTTACTGATTTTGGTATGTTAGCTTTGAAAGCGAGGTTCATTTTTCTCTTGGACTGAAGATGAACTGTCCGTGATTATGATTTTTGAATTTAAGTGATAGATATGCAACGGTTTTATTTCTTCTTAGTTCTTATGCCGAACAGTGAGTTTTACTCTTTGCTTGTGCAGCTTCTGTACGTAAGGAAATCTCAGATGAGACTGATCGTATAACTGGGAAGACCAAACAAATCTCTAACATTCCAATTCATCTCAGCATATATTCTCCAAATGGTATGTATTTAATTTCTGGTGAATATCATGGATTTGAATGCCATATGTTTAATTTCCTTCTAAATCATTATTTGCTTGCTAATCAATTTTCATCTCGAAGGAACATAGTTGGATTACATGTTATATATATATTACTAATGGAAATTAGATGCAAATGAAATTTAGATTTTTGCTATCAACTGTATGTATAGATATTAGATAGTAATGCAAGCCACAAGCTAGGCTTTCCTATGAAGGTTCTAGTTGGAAATCTGGAAAGTTTACTCTGTTAAATAAATTGAAACTTCTATTCCTTGTGTAGATGAGAATGTTGTAGAGATGAAAGCTGGAATTTCAATATATTGCGTATAGTTATGCAGTATTTTCCTTTTTTGTTTCTTCAACCTCTTGTCCTGATTCAAGATATACTCCGTAACTCCATAATTCGTTTGTTGACCGATATTGTTAACAGTGCTGGTTGGTTTGAATTGCATGGTACTAAGTGTATTTTTTGTGCCAGTTGTAAACTTAACCCTTATCGATCTTCCTGGATTGACGAAGGTGGCTGTAGGTAATCTCTCTCGCGCAATTCCTCCTATAACTATCTCTCTCCCCTCCAAACCCACCCCCCCCCCCCCCCCCCCCCCCCCCCCCCCAAAAAAAAGTTTGGTAAGAGCTTACTGACAAACTTCTGGGTATTTTGTAGAGGGACAACCAGAATCCATTGTAGAAGATATTGAGAATATGGTCCGTTCTTATGTTGAGAAGGTGAGGATACTTCAGAACATTGTTTGCAGGATCAATTTATTATTTTTCTTTTATTAATACTGCAGTCTATCTGATGGACTTCTCTGATTTGTAGCCTAACTGCATTATATTGGCTATCTCTCCTGCTAATCAAGATATTGCCACTTCAGATGCCATCAAACTTGCAAGAGAAGTCGACCCGTCTGGTAATATGAACTATGGACAGGCGACAATACTTTTTTCGCCTTAATTCATTGTTTATCAAAAGGAGGACTGGTCTACTCATTGCATTATGTTTGACTTTTTTAGGTGAAAGAACATTTGGAGTGCTAACAAAACTCGATCTGATGGACAAGGGAACCAATGCTCTGGATGTAAGGATCCAATCATACTCATTTCATAATTTGATCAGAAAAATATAAGTTACTTGATTATAAAAAAGAAATATTTTAACTTTCATGACTTCATGGTTGTTACCTTTTGGTTTTCATGAATATATAAGTGGAATTTTTAAAGTGTGTAATCAAGATTCCTTACTTCCGGTGGTGGCCATGGCCCATAACATCAAACTAATCTGTAGTTTGTATGAATGTTCAAGGTTATAGAAGGAAGGTCATATAGACTGCAACACCCATGGGTAGGAATTGTGAATCGTTCACAAGCTGATATCAACAAGAACGTTGATATGATTGCTGCTCGTCGTAAGGAGCAAGAATACTTTGAAACTAGCCCTGAATATGGGCATTTGGCGCACAAAATGGGTTCAGAGTATCTTGCCAAACTTTTGTCTAAGGTATTAACTATTAAAATATTAAATATTTTTCGTCATCTGGGCTGGTATGTTCACATAGTAAACTAATGAAATAACTGTTCCATTTCATCTTCTTATCAGCATCTGGAGGTTGTCATTAGGCAACGCATACCTAGTATCATTGCCTTGATAAACAAAACAATTGATGAGCTTAATGCAGAGCTGGATCGTATTGGCAGGCCAATTGGTGTAGATTCCGGGGTAACAATGCTGACTTTTTGTGGTTAAGTTTTCTGTTTATGACAGGTTTGACTGACTTATGTTATTATATGTACAGGCCCAGCTGTACACTATTTTAGAATTATGTCGGGCATTTGACCGTGTATTTAAGGAACACCTGGATGGAGGGTAAATTTCATGGCCTTTCTGTGACTTGTATTGGCTATTTAAGTTTAGATTTCAATATTCTCTGATTTTTCATGTTGAAATTATGTATGATTTAATTGATCAGCTTACCAGGGTTTCTGTTTTGAAAGCATGTGCCCTTGATTCATTGATTGAGTTTTTGAACCAAACACCTAGACATATCGAAAAAGAATTACTATAGTTCTATGAAGGAACATTTCATTGAGTTTAAACTGTATATTACGTTCTAAATACCTAACTGTCCAGTACTTCACAAGAGTAGAGGTTACCTTAAAAGTGGCTGGCCATTTGGGTTTCGTTAGATTTGTTTGGTAATTGCACCCTCTGCAGTGGCTGGCCATTTATTTACAGGCTGTGGACCCATATAAACAAACCCTTGAGAGAGATTCACTACACTTGTACTTGCTCTTGGTTTGAGTATCATGAAGTCAAGATGAGTTCTGAATTTGATTTAGAGCATTTCTATCGTAGTGTAATTTTGATATCTGCAAATAAGCATATCAATCATTTCCTAATATATGCATATAATTTAATAATAAGTTGCCATTTCAGGCGACCTGGTGGAGATCGGATATATAAGGTTTTTGACCATCAATTACCTGCTGCTTTGAAAAAGCTTCCGTTTGATCGTCATCTCTCTGTAAAGAATGTTCAAAAAGTTGTTAGTGAGGCTGATGGTTACCAGCCCCATTTGATTGCTCCAGAACAAGGATACCGAAGACTCATTGACGGATCTATCGTCTATTTCAAAGGACCAGCTGAAGCCTCTGTGGATGCTGTAATGCTCTTATTTCTTTCATGTTCTATATATGATTCTAAACTCAAAGTTACAACATATGGAATATATAGTTTATCACAGAAAAACTATGTTAAATATTATGGATATACATATAAAGAATTAGTTCAATAATTTTTCTTGTTTCTGGACTGGGGTTGTCTAAATTTTCTGTCCATCAATTGGGAATGGTGCATTTCTATGCTTGCCTTGTATAAGTCTTCTTTTGGTCCAAATTTTTACGCTATATGGCGGATATCAACGTCTCCTCTGTTTATCTGAGTATTCTTTTCACTCCATCAATTTCTCACAGGTGCACTTTGTTTTGAAAGAACTTGTACGGAAGTCAATGGCTGAAACAGAGGTAAGTAAATATTCATGAGTTTTAGCACTTTATGGCAACAATCAACATGTGGGCAGGTTTAAGTTTAAAAAATGCTACTTTATGGAATTTGCAGGAATTAAAACGATTCCCTACACTTCAATCTGATATAGCAGCCGCTTCCACTGAAGCATTGGAAAGGTTTCGTGATGAAAGCAGGAAAACTGTTACACGACTGGTGGAAATGGAATCTAGCTATCTAACGGTGGAATTTTTTAGAAAGCTTAATTCTGAACCGGAAAGAACTCCAAATCAAGCAGGATCGAAGGCGGATAAACACTCAAAAGAAACGGTACAAAATATGGACACTTTTGGAGATAATTATCTCAGGAGGATTGGTATGCAAATTTCAAAACCCCATTCACTGTGTCTTATTGTGTAAGGCGTGACCCACTGTTCACAGTTTCATTAAGTTATTATGTTGCTGAGATGTTATATATTTGTACCAGCATCAAATGTCAGCTCTTACATCAATATGGTTTGTGAGACTCTGAGGCTTTCGATTCCAAAGGCTGTTGTTCACTGTCAAGTTCGAGAGGCCAAGAGAAATCTGCTCAACCTTTTTTACACCAAAATTGGAAGGCAAGAGGTGAGCTTCCCACTTTTCAATGCCAGTTATTTTTTGTGTTTCGGGGGTGATAAAGTAGTTTTGGAGAACTGAGGATATATAACCATATTTTCCTCTGCTTGGGGAATGTGCAGAAGGAGAGACTTGGCGCAATGTTGGATGAGGATCCGGCACTCATGGAGAGGCGAACAAACATTGCTAAACGCCTTGAACTCTACAAGTCAGCTAGAGATGAGATCGATTCTGTCGCATGGAAATGATGGAGCCACATAACAGTGTATGAGGCTCATACTAGATCGAGATGCACGCATCTTTTATACCACTCGAGACAACGCAGACATCACAAACTTCCGGATTTGGGCCTGCATGTTCTTTTTTCTACTTGAAATAAGAAAAACTCACAGGTACTGCAGGAACTTCGATTTGAAGTTGCACATGATTCTTTTACCCCGGCCTTCTTCTTTGTTGAACTTAACTTCAACTGCCTGTACTATTATATATTTGCAATAGACTTGTTTGCAAAGTCAACAATTATATCTGTTGTTTCGATGAAATGAGAGGACAAAATTATAGGATTTCGATCTTAATCCAAGCAATTTAGCAGATTGCAGACTTGTCCCTTCTGGTAAAATGATTTCACTTGTCCGAAAACTTTCACTCTCCCTGTCGCGTATAAATGAAGATTCAACCACTTCGAAAAGGAGGTCTACCTCTACGAGGCTCCATGAATTTGAACCGCTCGTTGGTTCCAGATCGCCCAACGTGGAACAATAACTTGACCATCAAGTTTCCGCAACGCAAAACGAATAAAAAAAACAAAATAGAGAGAGGAATCCGGCCCCCAACTTAAAATTGCTCCAACAATATAACCATAAAATGTATAAGGGTAACGGAAAACACAGCAATTCGAAAGAATGAACAATATTTTGAGATAAATAGTTAAATACAATCAGCGAGTGCACCCCAACATCTTTAAAGACGTTATCTTTATACATTGCGGTACAAATCTAAACACGAAAAATACATACATACTCCAAAATACCCAAGCTTAACACGAAATGAAGCAAATAGTTTCCGAGGAAGAAACTCACTACTAGAACGGATTCACGAAACAATTTTTTCTTCCAGAGTGGTTGCTGCAAAAAAAATCATGTAATTCTGCTAGATCTGCATTGTGCGGCTGGCCCAACTCGAAATAATTTTATCAGTGGTCTGAATCCTGCTTGCTTGCTAAGCGCAACTCATACAAGTCATTAAGTATCCACTCTTCACCTGTGTGCCCACCCAACACCAGGACCCTTGTCCCTCCGACCACGCAAGTGCTATGGCCCCAAGCAAATTTTGGCGGTTGCCCTGGAACGTTGAGAATTCTCCATGATGGTTTCTCTTCCGAAGGATCCAAGAGGAAAAGCTGAGAAGGAGAATGCAGCCCCGCGATTGAACCGCCAAATATTATAATTCTTCCGCAAGGCATGCTGACTGCAACATGGTCAAGTCTGGGAGGGGGAACCACTGCACTCTGGCTGCCCATGCTGGTGAACGCATCACACTCCAGTTGCCTCCACTGGGGGTTTTCATCTTCCAAATCAATGGTGTAAGTCTCCCCTGATCGTAACCGCAAGTGCCCACTGTTGGCAAGTCCACCAAACATGAGAATCTTTGATCGACCATAAACAGAGAGGGAATGCCCCAACCTAGAGGGAGGAGCCCATGAAGTTGGAATCTCTCTCCATCTTGGGTTGTCTGTTGCCAGATCCAATAAGTACGTGTCACTAAGAAGGACCCCAGCATCTGTGCATCCACCCGACACAACCAATTTCGAACCTTCTAATGTGCAAGAGCTGTGCCAGGATCTAGGAGGAGGGGGAGTTCCACCAAAAACTTCTTTCCATGTTGGCTGCTTGGCATCCAAGTCAAGTACGAACACATCATTGAGCAATCCTTCCCGCCCACAGCCTCCAAATACGACCAACCAAGAACCATTCAACCATGAAAGGGTGTGGCCCCAACGCCCTGGTGGCGATGATTTCACACTTACTCGACACCACTCAGGATTGGCAGCATCAAGATTGAGAACAAATGTGTCGTTCATTGGCTGCATATCAACTCCTTCACCTCCAAATAGCACAAGCCGATTTCCTACAGAACAAGCACCAAAATTGCATCTTGAAGGCTCTACGGCACCTCCAACTGTAAATTTCCTCCAAGAAACAGCCTCAAGGGTTGTCAGTTCCCTAGCTAGACGCCCCCACCCTAACTTGTTAGTCATGAGTTCCAATGTACCGGTCACTTCTCTTCCCCATGCATTTTGGCATACCATCTTCCTCACATGCTCATTTTTAGTCAGTTGGCGGATTCTTCTACAGACAGACCCAATGGATGCCACATCCCTCGGAGTCAAGCGTGACAAAATGTTGTGAGCCAAAACTTCATCAGAGAGCTGAAGAATCCCGCATATATCGTGATACTGGGTGAAAGGTGTTTGTCCAGTGATGAGAGGATATTTACCAGATTGATCAGACTGTAGATTGCATGTCTGTTTGTAAACTGGATATGATACACTGTTGAGATCTATTTTTGCTTCAGAAAATACTTGAATGCCTATGATGTGAGTGACGGTTCCGTTATCATCGTGTATAGGTTTCAGTCTTAGTCTATTCACCAAGGGAGTGCCATCCTTGCTGAAATTCAGAAGCTCTCCTTGAAACTCAACTCCTTCCTTGAGACACCTTCGAATCTCCGAAACCACAACTGGATCTACAAGAGGATGCCGTCTTTGAGCATGAGGGTCCCTATATTGCAGGAATCGACTGAAACGAAACAAAGGACGTTCGATTCGTTAATACAAATTTTGAAACAGTTACCAGTACAACAGATTATCATGTGACAGATATGCATACGAAAGCATAACAACAACAAAGCCTTTTCCCACTAAGTGGGGTTGGCTATATGAATCCTCGAACACCATTGAGCTCGGTTCTTTGTCACGATATAAAAGCATAACAACAGCCAACGTTAATCAGCTCCAGAAACTTCAAACATTGTCTCCCAATATCTTCGATATACGTTTCAAGTTCTCCGGTTAACTATCATAACAACAGGGGTAATGCTAGGGAGACACCTAACTCAAAGAATTAGATCGAAATTAACACATTACAGCTCTCTTCAAAGTTTCAAACTTTAGAAAGGGGATTTTGCAGAAAACTGCAGAATTACTGATACCATAAAATCGTTATCGAATTCGGCATTTGAAACGAACTCAATTAACCCCCAAATACACAAGAAATTTCAGGCAATTTCTTCAGCAAAAACAATTAAAATTAAATCGTATCATCATGAAACAAAAAGTTTGACTTTGAAGCAACATTTAAATTTTCATCATTTTTGTTCTACATTATGTAATTGCATATAAAATATAAAAAAATTCACTATTTCCCCAAATTCTCTTAAACAAACACTAAAAATCAACTCTTGAAGAAATTAGCAAAAAGGGAAAAAGGAAACTGAAATCAGAAATCGCTACCAGTTTCGGCCGAGGACCTCGTGGGCACAATAGCCGGTGAAGGTCTCAAAGACTTTGTTGACGTAAATGATAGGACTGTCGGGCTCCAGAGCATCCGACACCACAAACGACGCCGGCCTCATTGGGAACGCCGTCGTCCACGGCTTCAGAGCGAGCTGGCTCTCGTCGTCGTCGTCGTCCTCTTCTTCTTCCTCCCCCTCCAGAGGCTCCTCGTATCTGCTCCATTTCAGCCGCTTTCCAAAGCTCTGCACCTCCTCCTCCTCCTCCTCCACTTCGTATTTGTTCGCCATAGCCATTCCTTCAAGCTCTCAGCGTTTGTTTGTTTGTTTGTTTGGTGTGCGTCTAATCAAAATATCTCGTTTTATTTTTATTTATAGCTTCAATTCTGAAATTTTTTTGACGGAAGTGCCCGTCTCAGTTTCTTAATATTTCCAAAATGCCATCAAGATGTGCCGAACCACATGGAGCCTGGTAGCAAACAAAATAAGTAGCCGATTGCCGAATCACATGGAGGGTGGCAGTACTGTAGTTTGAATGAGATTGGAGGGTAGACAAGAACGGGGAGTGGGCAACACGTGGCCAGCGGATATTTTATCGGAAAATATCTAGCCTAACTTGCCACGCTATAGCTTCCACGTCATAGGTTTGCTGTAGAAGATATTTTCGTTCCGTTTTCAGTGTTGGGGGTCCCGGTATCATTTGGCGGTGTCAAATATCTTGCGTATCCTACGGTCAGACCGCAAATGTCCGTTGAAAGGAATGGATGGGGATTCAGATTCTCTGCTGATCTCTCTGAAATCATCCAAGCGCTTTCATTTTAACCGTTGATTTAGAGACTTACCAGTTTTTGCTTTAATTTTTAATTTTGAATACATCGATATTTTTTAATTAAAGTAAGAGAATATTCAGCTAAGTTACACAATGGATAATCTAATTTGGTATCGAATTCATCATTCACGAGATTCAAACCTAAGACTTTTCATTTTAAAGACCGTACTACTGAGTGACAATTTTTGCTTTACTATTAAACATACAAGCATACAGGTGTGGACACAATATGATTCTTACCAAAAAAAAAAAAACTCGCAGTATCAACTTCATTTGGTTTTCTCACATTTATCTTAAGGAAATCAGTTGACAGATGGCTTGGCAAACTATAGTGTTGATCATGTTGAAGTTTATTGGTAGGCTTTTTTTTCGCCATGTGCATTTGCTCATAATCTTATGGGGCTTCCAAATTTTCGTTTCTCATAGGAGTGTCTTTATTGATTTTTTGTTTCTAATGGTTTTGTACTTTTTGTTAGGGTATGAATTTATTTCCCCTCTAATTTACTGTATCTTTAGTTTTTTTCTTGTTCAATATTCTCAATAATGTTTTTTTTCTTCATAATAACAATGCTGTAGTGAAAGCAACATTGTTGTTTTAATTTAAAAAAATTTAACCAATCCAATAATGTTTTTTTTTTATGAAAACAATATTGTAGTGAAACGACATTGTTGTTTTAATTAAAAATAATAATAATGAATCCAAAGAGGAAAATAAAAAATAGTTGATGACGAGGTCGAAAATGTAGATGAAGATTGCGAGACCAATTAGAGTTGTGTCAATATTGGTTGAGTTCATATAATTGGCCCGATTCGGTTTTTCAACTGGCATTGGTTCAAGCAAAACCTTCCAAAACCGACTTTTCAATTTGGTCCGGTTCGATTTGTCGGTTGATCACTGCCCTTGCTGGAAGAATGCTCTTTTGATGGGTCCGGCGAAGTCCCACAACTCAAGCTCGAAGAGAATCCCATGAATCAATAACAGTATTATAAGACATGTTTGAAAGTGCTTTTCAAAACAGCTAAAAATGCTTTTAAATAACTTAAAGTGTTCATGTGAATGTTTGGTAAAAAAAGTTAAAAGTGCTTCTAAGTTGTATTTGAATCTCTGTTTTTAAAGAAGCACTTGGAAAAACGCTTGGAGATAAGCACTGCTACGTTAAAAAGATTAGTAGAAAAAGGAGAAAAATCAGCAAACAAGTAGCTAGCTAGCAACAGACCTTGAAGATAAGCACTTCCACATCCTGGTCATCAACCATTGCATGCACAATAAGTGCTTCTCCTCTCACACTGACTATATAATTCCAACACTGCTATCTCCTTATTATGTCCGTACTCCACACCCTTGTCATCTTCATCGCCGTCATCATCGTCGTATCTGAGTGCTCTGCGCCGGGCGGGAGTACTCAACACCCTTGGTCTCAAGACGTTCACATTCAAGGATTTAGAGGCAGAGCTACTGAAATATCTGCTAGATGCGGCTTTGGAAGAGGACGAGGAGTTGGTGGTGGCGTTTGGAGAAAATGGTAACTTGGCCGGGGAGGAGACCAGCGGAGCGCCGGAGTCCATCTTCCCAATTGGAAATGCTTCAACATAATAACGTGGATTTCCAAGCGTGAGTGCACAAGCAGATAAGTGTCACAAGAACATGTTGATTCACAATTTTGATTCTAGAAGATAAGGTGTGGGTCCCACGTGCGGGTGCGATAAATTATAGTATACTAATTTAATAAGAGGAAATTCAAGTAGAGTTGCTGGACCACATCATCTATAACTACTTCTCTTTGATAAGTCTAATAAAAGATTTTATGTAGTTCGGTCTCATTTGACACCACACTAGTCATTTGTGCGAGAAATGTTCTAGTTAGACTGTTTTATCGAAATTTTTCTTGCTCAATATATTTTTTGTATAATTTGTTTGAGTTTTACATTTTTTGTTGTTGATGATATTGTATGATAAATAATGCCATGTCGGATTGATTGTTACTAGACCAAACGATTATATTTGGATGCCACTCTTTTGGAGTTTAAGCATGCACAACGCTCTTTTTTTCCTATCTCGAAGTTTTGTTCCACGTTATTTTATATTGATACTGTACTCTGCCTAATGTGTTGTATTTTTCTTTTGGTAGTTTCTGTATTTAGTAAGTTGTTGATGCTAGTGATTTTTTGTATTTTATACTCCGTAATAGTAATTAGGTTGAGTGTCGTTTACAAAACGCATATATAGTTTATGATATTCACGTTTAAGTTTGGATAATTTATGTTATTAATGTGGGCAAACTCACATTGAAATTCTAGGGCGTAAATAGCAAGAGCCCCAAATCAATATGGGCCAACTCATGGCCAAGACCATAAAAAGGGCTGATGTGGATGTTGTTTCAATGAGTACGAAGCAAATTTGAGGCGTGATTTTTAACTTTGTCTGTCGTTCAACTCACAAGTCCTCGATCTCAAACGTCGAATTCAATTGGGTCACTAACACTTGTCGGTCCAAACCCACATTGTCACGATTTAATAATGTTTGTTTTCACTTATTTTAATATTATTTTTCATTTTTTAGTTACATTTCTTGCCCCACAATCAATGCTTATTGTTGGATACTTGGATTTCAATAGTTAAATCAAAATGCTTAAAACAATTTGGAAAAATAAAAAAAATTGCTTGGGTGAGTCTTCTCGCAGAAGGATGGATTATAATAACTTTGTCTTGTCCTCCCTTTTTTTTTTTTTTTTTTTTAAGGGGCCTCAACTTATCATCAAATTTGCATATAATTTATATTCTAGCTGATTTATTATTGCATTTCTTGTAAACAAATTAATTATTGACCTTAGATGGTAATTGCTTCCATGGTTTCTTTTTGGGGACAAATTTATGTAAATGTTAAATATGGATTATTTGTATATAATTTTACATAACTATATTCTACTTTAGTAGATTTAAGCTAGACTCACGGTGGAAGGTATACTTTTTGATATTCACAATATGTTTTGACAATTGAAGTCTGTAATGTTTTTTTTTACTCTTTGTATATACGATTAAACCGACATACACAATCGCTTTTTATGCAGCTAGAAAAGGAATTCTTTCTTAGTGTAATGGTGCATTTAATTTTTTTTTCCTTTATTTGATATTTTAGCGCTATATGCAAATTTTTCTAAAAATAAGGACCTAAACTTTTGAAAAATAGCCAATTTACCATCTAACCACCATAGATCCCATCAAACGGTCGTAATTAAATATAAAATTTACCATCGGACGTGTAACTGAAAATGACACAGCCGGCGGTTTTTCACGGCCGCAAGGACGCACGCGAAGGTAGCACTGCGGGCTTGACCCCACAGGCCCGACACCCTCTCTCTATCTCTGACTCACTCGTTAACTGCCCCGACTTCAATTATTTCTCTTGCATTAAAAACAAAATCAATCATTCATTAAAAAATAAAAAAATAAAAACGTTTTTTTTTTTCTCGGCCACGCGTTATCCTCATTCCTCACCCCCAAAAATTTATATAAACCCTACTCTCCCTCTGCTCGTCGCTAGTAATCAAATTTTCACAATTCAGACGGCAATTGATCATTTTTCTCTCTCAATTTGTCTGTTTCGTTCTGTTTGATCGTTTTCCGAAACCCTAATCCCCAATTCTAAGGTTTCCCCTCGCGGATCTCCCTCCATTTGTCTCCACTTTCGCCCTCCACAATTACTGCAAATGGAAATTCTAGTCCTTTGAAATGGGAAATTAGGGTTTGATAGTCAGCTGGTGTGTGTATTTTGCGTCGTTGTGGGGGTGGTTTTTGGTGGCCATGGCTGCTTTGCAGAGAGTGGCGCAGTCCAGCGTGAGCACTACTGCGAGTAGTTACGGTTCGTGTAAAGGTGGTGGTGGTGTTTTGTCACCGTCTGCCGCTGAAATGGCAGTTCCTGATCGGTTTCCGGCAGGCTTGAGGGTTCTAGTGGTCGACGACGACACCACGTGCTTGAGGATTCTTGAGCTGATGCTCCTCCGGTGTCTCTACCAGGGTATGCCGTTGATCTTCTAGCTAGGACCTCGTTGATTGGTTATGCTTATGCTTTATTTGCTTTTAGTTGATTTGAGCTTGTTATTAGTGTGAATTGGTCGTGGACTGTGCTACTGATGCTTGCTGTGTAGAAAAAACAAGTTATTATCTCAAATATTAAGGACTGTTTCAGGTCTGTATTGGATATGGATCAGTTGCAGGGCTAATCTATATGAAATTGAACATATATTTATATATTAACCCTGTAATTTTATTATGGAGATCGAAGCAGCTGGATTAATTAGCTGTTGTAGTCTGTAAGTCTCTACCTCAAATGCGAAATGAGGAATTTGAGAATTGAAACGAGGTAAGCAGTAGGTGTTTAAGTAGCCATTAAGCATACCCTTCTTCGTTACTTGAACTGTGACCTTTCCGACGAGTCAACTTGACCTGTTTTAATTGTTCTCATGGTTCTGTTGGTTCGTTAATATAATTAGAAAGCTTTTGTGCTTGATTTATTATATTGGGAAATCACGGTAAACCTATTTATTTAGGCCAGCTTGTGGAATTTCTGTTCATTGTGTATTTAACAAGCAAACAATGTCAGGATAGCTGAATTATGTAATGTAGGAGCAGAGTAAAGCTACGTGACTTTTGTTATTTTCTTTATGCTTTTGTTTTTTTTGCTGGCAGTTACCATCTGTTCCGAGGCTACTGTTGCTTTGAATCTTCTACGAGAGAGGAAAGATTGTTTTGATGTGGTACTGAGTGATGTCCATATGCCTGATATGGATGGATTTAAACTCCTGGAACACATTGGTCTGGAAATGGACCTTCCTGTTATCAGTGAGTATATTAATTTTAATTACTTCAATGGTAGTCGAATTATGCCATGTGTGTATTAACATGACGGTGTATTGTTCAGTGATGTCTGCTGATGGGAGAACAAGCGTTGTTATGAGAGGAATTAGACATGGGGCCTGTGATTTTTTAATTAAGCCTGTACGTGAGGCAGAACTCAAGAATATTTGGCAGCATGTTGTTAGGAAAAAATGGAATGGAAGTAAAGAACTTGAACATTCTGGGAGCTTGGAAGATAATGATCCACATAAACGAGGAAACAATGATATTGAATACACATCTTCTGTTAACGAAGGAACAGAAGTTTCATTGAAAGGTCAGAAGAAGAGGATCAACGCTAAAGAAGATGATGATGGTGATACAGAAAACGATGATATGTCTACATCAAAGAAACCTCGTGTAGTATGGTCAGTTGAACTCCATCAGCAATTTGTCACTGCTGTGAACCAGCTTGGGCTTGATAGTATGATCTTTAAATTTTTACTTTTTATTTTCATTATATTACATATATACATATTATACGAAGGTGTACCTGGTTTACATACGTTGACATCATAATATGACTGCTCAATCTGGCTTTCTGTTACTGATCACAACTTTTTGTTATATTTCAGAGGCTGTACCAAAGAGAATTCTTGAAATGATGAATGTACCCGGTTTAACTCGAGAAAATGTTGCTAGCCATCTGCAGGTATGGTGCTTCCCCTCATATTGGTCAGATAGCTTTGCATGATTTCATATTGTTGTCTTTGTCACTGACAAGAATGACACATAAAACAGAAGCATTTAAGAATTCAACGCATAAAATAATATGTGATTATTAGTACTGTAACTACAATTATGCATTATGCTTGATTCAAAATCATCAGTTTACTTTAAAAACCTAACTTGAATTATGAGAACAGTAATATTTTCCATATGCACATGGGTCTAATACTAATGGGATGGGCGCATCTTTTCAAAATGAAATATAGAATTGTGTTTTCTCTATCTTTCATTTACATTCCGACTTGGTCTTTTTATATGCATACAATTGACTTGAGTTCTTCATTTGTTTTCCTAAGAGAATTATTTACTTGAAAGAATTAAGTGGTTGTGCAGAAATTCAGGTTATATTTGAAGAGATTAAATGGAGTAGCTCAACAACAAAGTGGGATTGCAAATGCTTTTTGTGGTCCTGCAGACTCAAATGGGAAGTTGGGCTCGCTTAGTAGATTTGACTTCCCAGCTTTGGCTGCCTCTGGACAAATTCCTCCGCAAACACTAGCCGCCCTGCAAGCTGAGCTTTTAGGTCAACCTGCAGGGAACCTCATGCCAGCAACGGATCAGCCTGCTCTTCTACATGCATCCCTACAAGGAGCCAAGCGTCCCCCTGTTGAACATGGTGTGCCATTCGTGCAGCCTTTTATAAAAAGCCAATCAAATGTTTCCAAACAGTTTCCACAACCCGTCATTTCTGCTGAGGATGTATCTCCAGGATTTGGACAATGGAGGTCTAATAATCGTAGTACAGTGGCACCCAGCAATTATCATGGAGGGTCGAGTGCTCTGAATAGTAACTTATTGATGGGCGTTGTGCAGCAGGAGCAAAGGCAACATGATCGAACACAGCAGCAGTCTGCGCTAATCGAACCTTGCCGTTCGTTTAATGTGCAGCCATCTTGCCTTGTGGTCCCCTCTCAATCGTCAACTGGTTTCCAGGCTGGAAATAGTCCTGCTTCTTTCAATCAGAGTATTAGCTTTAACAAGTCTACTGTTATTGATTACAGTCTGCTCTCGGATCAATCTAATAATTCCTTGAATATTGGACATATACCAACTGGAAATCTTAAAATTACCGGCACGCTTGGTGGGTACTCTGCCCCAGGTTCTATTTCTCCCACTTCTTGCATAGTTAATGCTGACAACAATAGCACCAGTTACCAGAATTCAACTGCGACATTTAGTGATTCCAGAGAGTTGCCGGGGGTTTTGCATAATACGTCAAACAGCCAGGGTTTTTATGTTGATAAATCAGGGGAAATGCTTGATCAGGGACCCCTTAGGAATCTTGGATTTGTGGGTAAAGAGACTTGCATTCCAAGTCGATTTGCAGTTGATGATTTTGAATCGCAAATGAGCAACTTGAACCCTGGAAGGATCCAGGTGGAGAACAGTGGTGCCCTAGTCAAGCAGGAGCCAATTGTGGATTATGTGGATAACGAGAAACTAGGCATCCCAATATTGCAGCAATATTCTTCAAGTGATTTCATGAGTCCTTTCACTGATTAGGTAACTACTGTCCGGTATTATTCTATTTTTATCATGATCTATATTAGCAACATCTGAAAAATAGTGTGTGTGCGTGCGCGTCTATGTTTTATCCACTAGTAGTTCTTTGTTCGTCGAATCTGTTATCCTAGAACCACAAGCTTGTAGATGTCGTCGTAATCTAATTCTCATTGTTATTTGCAACAGGCGTTTATTTAGTGGTTAGCTCAAGTCTCTTGATTTCCGTGACGCGTACAGATTGTTTCATTATCAAAATGTTCAGTAGAGATTGCAGTTGAAGTATGTGTATTATTTCTACGTTTAGATCTAATTGACTAGCCTGCACCGGGCTCAGTTGCAGAGCGGCCTCTTGCATCCGAGACTCGAAAGAAATTGAGCACAAACATGGGGGAGTATCAGTATCGGTCCGGAGGAAAATAAATTGTGTCAGACTCCAACAGCTTGAATTGGTTCCTTCCCATATGATGATTGGCATCTTGCCAAACATAATTGTGTTAGTTATTTGGATCTAGTTATGTTGAAATATGACTCGTGCCTTAAATCCATTGCCCAATCTTGTAAATTTAGTTTGGTTCAAACATTTTAGCTTAGCTTGCATTCTTCACCGGGCGCTTGCCGGATGTATAACTTATCCCGCCTCAAAGGAAACGAGTCTTTTGTCACTCTGTCGTTTAATCCTTTGTTCAAGCAGGCACCCGTGTATGGTATAGTATACATTGGGATTCTTGTTTGTTGAATCTTCGACCGTGTATCCGTACATTCTTTCGGTAAAACGTCATGTACCAGTAGAATTTTTGAGAGGAGAGGCCACCCAACCCATTTGGTTTTTGCATGATCAATGATTAGTGGTGGAGTTTAGAATTTTCAAATAATGGTTCATGATTTTGACTTTAAAAAACTACATTAGACTATTTCGTCAAGCATCTGCTAGGAACTTGTCAATTTTTGTCAACATATATGCCAACAGCTACTGTGGTCTTGAAATGCTTGTCGAGAGTGGCTATAGAAAATTGTGGGGTAATATTAAAGACTCAAGACTTGTCAACTGAGACATTTCATTGAACATTTGGTGCGCACGATAGAGATGCACATAAGAGAGAGTAAGAGAAGAATGTTGTAATTTAGTTTGTGCTAGCTGTTTATAGTGTCAAATTTAATACACATACAAATAGGGGTGTGCTATCTACACATCCCATTTTACTTCTCACGCACCCCTTGATAATTTTTGTCCGTTGATCTTCTTTAATTCACTCGATCCGATGGTCAAAAATTAAAAATGTGTGTAGGAAGTAAAATGGGGTGTGTGGATATCAGACCCCATACAAACATACATAGAGTTTTCAAAGTTGTTAAGATCAAGAACCAATGATCTCATGCTGGCTCCGCCATTGTCAATGATACAAAGGGAAGTTTGGTGAAGAATTAACTTAAGTCCCAGGAGGATCTTGGAGATCCTCAAATTGTGTTCGTTTATCGTATATCGTGCGGTCAGTTTTCGTTAGGTGTCATTTATATTTAATTTAAAATAAAAGTATTTAAAATAATTTATGATTGCACGATGTACGATGAACAGACACGATTTGAAGATCTCTAAATCCTCAAAAAGAGAATCCGGTGAGGATCCTCGTTCACTTAAGTCACTGTCAACGTCATCTTGTTTTTATTATTTTTATTTTCAACCCACGACTATGCATGATGCTATTTAATTAATATTTTTTTCAGGCGTGGGTGGTGAGAGACCATGTGTTTGAGAGGGGTGTCCAATATCGGCAAGGCACGCTGAGCAGCGAGCATGTGTCATGCTTCATAATAATATCGACCTCTTGCGATTGAAAACAATAACGATAATTGGAAGAATTACATGAATAGATAATTTAAAATATTTGAGTAATTTTTTTATAAACTAAATGGGTTGAGTCTGGTGAGGTAAATAAGAGAAACACATACATGAAATTAGTCATGTTGGATACAGTAGTGTACTCCATCTTATGTTCGAATCCTTTATTTTGTATTTTAGATATATTTTTTAACTTTTTAAATAACTATATTTAATCTTCCCCGTTAATATCATAAATAGTTTTTTTTTTTTTGTGAGAAGCTAAAACGAATTTATAAAAATTACTTTCCTCCTATAAATTGTAACGCAGAAAAAGATATATATAAAAAAACAAAATACAGCGAGTCGTCAATGGCAATGATGGTCCAACCTTTTGGCCGTTAAATTATCAAATCAATTTAAATTTTTTATAATGTTCTTCCAAATTCCCATGAGAATCAAAAGAGTGGAGATGCTTGTACGAACTCAGAGTCACTAGCGACAAACCAGCATTGTCCCATTTCTCCGTTCTTTACTTCTCCCGCCCTTTATTGGCTTTCTAAACACCATTTAGTCCCTTTTGTCCGTAGGAATCCAGAGAGTCCGTTTCGTCAACGCAACACTCTCTCTCCAAATCACTTCTTCTTCCTTGTAAAATCCCAGAAACAAAGCAACTCTCAGACCCAGAAACCAAAAAATGGAGAAAACCCAAGATTTTGCAGTGGCTGAGATGAAGAAATCAGTGCAAAAGCTTGGATCTTCCACTGAGGTAGGAGCAAATTACAATGCTTTCTCATACAGTGTATAATATTAATCATTCACTTTTGTACTTCATATTAATCCATGGTTGTTTTGTTGGCAGAAGTTTGGAGACCCAACTCTCATGAGGTTCTTGATTGCGAGATCAATGGACCCGGACAAAGCAGCAAAGACGTTTGTTCAGTGGCACAAATGGAGGGCTTCGTTTGTTCCAAATGGGTTCGTTTCGGATGCCGAAGTGAAGGATCAGTTGGCAGACAGAAAGATCTTCTTGCAGGGTTTGTCCAAGGACGGGTACCCTGTGATGGTTGTGAAAGCAAGCCAGCATTGTCCTTCCAAGGACCAGCTCCAATTCAAGAGTAATTATCTCTGCCTAATTTTCTATTGTTTCATCAAATCTTGGTAATTATATCACTCTTTAAAATGCAATTGGAGAGAAGTTCAAGTATAAAGCGGTTTGGCAAGTGCAAATGTGGGTTAGGTTAGTTGGTTAGCGTAAAGTAACTGGTGAATTATGGATTCACTTTAGTTTGTCTCTTGTTGCAGAATTCGTGGTTCATCTGCTTGACAAAACAATCGCAAGGTACCTCTCAACTTAGCTAATATTAAAATGTCTTATTCAAAACAATTGCATTGTCAAAAACTCTAGAGTACATTTGATGTAATACATACATTGCTGAATTTATCGGCTGGTTGTGGATTTGAGATGCTTAAAACGCAATGTATTGAAATGTCAATTCAAATCATCAAAAAGGTTACCCTTTTGATGAGTTCTTGAAATGTCCATTCAAAGCAATTACAAGATACCTCTCAATTTGAAATGTCTATATTAAAAACACCGAAAGCACAAGCATCTGCCTCCGCATGAGGTTTATGGAAGGCATGATCGGATGTGTAAAGAATACATGTCGTACGCAGGATTATGAATCTTTAGAGCCAGTACATGATAGGGCTTGAAAACACTGGTCACATAAATAGAATTGTGCCCATGCTTCTTTCGGTCGAGAAATGTCAGGTATAAGAATTTCATGTTCTTGCAAAGTCGCAATGCCAATTGTATGAAGTTGTTAATAGGAGAATTAGACGTTCGATGTGTATTTTCTGTAGTTGCTGTAAACCTCAAACCCCTTGTTGGATGGAAGATGGTTTAACTTTATGTAATGAATGAGTTTTTATCTCTCTTAAATTTGAATACATTCAACTTTTCTACATAGATCAATCAGGATGTCTCAGCATTTTGTTTTTCGTTTTGCTTGTCTAGCTCTTTCAGGGGAAAAGAAATTGGAAACGAAAAGATGATCGTCATTCTTGATTTGCAACAACTGTCATACAAAAATGTTGATGCGCGAGGGTTTATCACCGGATTTCAATTTCTGCAGGTGATGTTCAACATTTTTGACAACTTCAAACTTCTGGTGCAAATGTGATAGAACCCCTCCATGAAGATTGTGGTGCTATTTTATTAGCAAAACATGTGCTAGAAGGACCCCCTGGTCTAGCGAGAGCATTTCCTCGCTATGCATGAACTGTTGCTTAATCACTTTGTTTTCGTTTAAATGTGCAGTCTTACTACCCCGAGCGATTAGCGAAGTTGTTCATCTTAAGCATGCCATGGTTTTTTGTGAGTGTCTGGAGGATGATTTCTCGCTTCCTCGATAAGGCAACGCAAGAGAAGGTATGTCTTGTCCAACTCGATAAACATGAAAATTTTCTAGTTTTGTCCAACTCTTTTTTGGTACCTCTATGGAATCAAGCTGGTGCAACAATCTGGATGAAGTTGGTATATTACGAATCGGGTTTCATTGTTTCTGAATGTAGAAGAATGATGACGTAAAAGCATATTTGCCGTTATCTTAGTTTGCGATCGTGACTGCAGATTGTGATTGTGAGCAATGAGGAAGGAACAAAAAACTTCAGAAAGGAAATCGGCGAAGAAAACTTGCCAGAAGAGTATGGCGGACGAGCAAAGCTTGTACTTCTCCAAGATGTTGTACTGGCACCGGTGGAGGATTGATTCTACAGCTGCATCAAGATTGAGGATGCTCTCGCAGTCTGATCTTCTAGGCAGACTTTGTACTGTTAATCCGCTAGACGTGAAAGTAATTTGTTCCTTCTAATGCTTCATCCATGAGTGATTCATCTTTTACTTTTAACTTGGACGACGTTGCTTATATATTCATGACATACATTTCTATCTTCATCTCTCTTGTCACGTGACTAAATATGACAAGATAGATAAAATAAGAGAAATGATAAACACATACTATTCTAAAATAAAGAGAAATGTATGGAGAGGTAAAAATAATGTGTGAAAATAATTAACGGCAGTATAGATAAATTTATCTAACCGTTGCAATGAAAAGTTGTACTTTTAGGTGATTGTTCGAGCAAATTTAGTAAGAGAAATGCTCAACTCTCTGTTAGCTCATACTTTTATCACAATGTTTTATAACGTTGACATTTAAATTTACATTAAACGGTGAGGTAAAAAAGATTTTAGGGAAAATCCCACGTGCAATATCAAGTTCAACAGTCACATAGACCATAGTATATAACCGACGTTTGCAAAACTCAAAACCCCAATCCGCCGCCGCCGCCGCTACTCGTTTCTCCTCGGCTCCAACCAGATTCTCCAAAATGTCCACTTTCACCCACCATCACAACGGCCTCCTCCTTAAGACTCCCCTCTCCGGCCGGTCCCGGGACTCCGTGTCCAAGTCGCGACCCGGCCCATTCACAGTCCGAATGTCTCTCCAAGAGACCGGCCCGTCAGTTGCGGTGGTCGGCGTTACCGGTGCCGTCGGTCAGGAGTTCCTCTCTGTCCTCCAAGACCGCGACTTCCCTTTCCGGTCAATCAAGATGCTTGCCTCCAAGCGGTCCGCGGGTCAGAACTTGAAGTTCCTCGGCGAAAACTACGTCGTTGAGGAGCTCACCCACGACAGCTTTGACGGCGTCGAAATCGCCCTCTTCAGCGCCGGCGGGTCAATCAGCAAAGAGTTCGGTCCCGTCGCCGTAGAGCGCGGCACCATTGTCGTTGATAATAGCTCTGCTTTCCGGATGCAGAATGACGTGCCGCTTGTGGTCCCAGAAGTCAATCCGGAGGCTATGGAGGGTATCAAGGTTGGAAAGGGAAAGGGGGCGCTCATTGCTAACCCTAATTGCTCCACCATTATTTGTTTAATGGCTGTCACCCCTCTCCATCGCCATTCTAAGGTTTGTGAAATGGGTTTTTCTTGCATTTGGTTGTGGAGCTATAAAGTTGTTTGCTTTCCTGTTGTAGTTATGAGATTTTTTTGCATGTTTTCGGGTTTGTTTTGAAATCGGATTTTCGTGAGCTTGTTTTTGGAGGTACAAAGTTGGTTGCTTTGGTGTTCTATTTGGATTTTAAATGTGAATTCTTAAATGGGGTTTTGTGAAATTAGTTGAGATGGATTGGGTTATGATTTATGAAGCCGTTTCCAGGTAAAGCGAATGGTTGTTAGTACGTATCAGGCTGCTAGTGGAGCTGGTGCTGCTGCCATGAGAGAGCTTGAGCTGCAAACTCGGGAGGTTTTGTTTTACTTCATCTCTCGTTGTTTTTGGTTGTTCTTTTTTTTTTTTTTTTTTTTTTTCAGTTTACGACTGTAGTAATGTAATTTGATTTCTGTACTAAGGTTTTGGAAGGGAAGCCTCCAACCACTAAGATATTTTCACGACAGGTCTGTCTATTTGTTGTGAATTGTTCAAGTTTGTAGTGGAAATTAAATTTGTTTTCCATGAAGCATCATTGAACCGTACATTTGCCTTTGCCTTTTGCAGTATGCATTTAATTTGTTTTCGCACAACTCAGCAGTTCTTTCAAATGGATATAATGAAGAGGAAATGAAACTAGTCAAGGAGACACGAAAAATATGGGTTAGTTTCTTTTGTACTTTTATCAGTCAGAATAATTTAATTGGAAAGCAGCTTGTAAGTTTGCAGATGTTAATAACATAGCTATATGTATAATTTATTTGTTATCCATTTCCTCAGAGTGACAATGATGTCAAGGTAACTGCCACATGTATACGAGTTCCTGTCATGCGGGCACATGCTGAGAGTATAAATCTTCAATTTGAGAACCAACTGGACGAGGTAATACCATAATGCTGTCTTTTATGTAGGCTATAATTCAGCAGTGAACTCTATTTTGCTCAATACTTGCATCAATGGTTTTCACCTTGCAAACCTGCAGTTAAGCGTTGTGATGATTCTTTTGTGTCTCTTGTGATTTTAGGCTATTCTTGTATCCTATTTGTAATGGTTTGGTTAAGTGAACATCAGTTCAGTCGGTGCTTTCATTCTCTTTAACCTCTTTCGAGCACATTTCTTAATATTTTTCAGTTAGTCCTAACATTATAAGTACTATGGTGTAGCATTTGGTTTTGCGTGACTTCTACAGTCCTCTCTCAAATTAGCGAAATAATGAAACATTCTTGAAGGTGTTAAGATTCCTATCTTTTCACACTCTCCTTAGAGTTATAGATCTGTTCACTGTCCAGGACACTGCAAGGGAAATTCTGAAGAAAGCGCCTGGGCTGGTGGTTATTGATGACCGAACAGCGAATAACTTCCCTACACCTTTGGAGGTGTCAAACAAAGATGATGTTGCAGTAGGCAGAATCCGTCGTGATGTATCCCAAGAAGGGAACTATGGGTAAGGCGAACAGTACTAATCTTTCGCTTTCTAATTGTATATATTTCGGCAAGCCACTCATGGCATTTCTCTAAGCAGGTTGGATATATTTGTATGCGGTGATCAAATACGCAAGGGAGCTGCACTTAATGCTGTTCAGATTGCCGAGATGTTGATATAGTTAACTTTGCTTTCAAGGGCTACGTTTTGCCATATATATCTATTTGAGAGGTGAGAGGTGAGGTGAAGTGATTTTGAGTTGATTCTGTTTTAGTCTTCTGGATGTGGGTGCAAGATGAAATCGAGCAAATTCAGGCAGCCAGTGTTTTTTGTTTTGGTAGAACAAGATATTAGGCTTATCAGTTCTTCATGAATATCCTTCCATTTGGAGGGGAATTTTGTATAATTTATCTTTTTTATTTTTAAGGGAATAAATTGTACCTGTTCTGTTTCGACTGAAGCGTATTTGATTGGGATATAGAGGAAGTGAATTGCATTGCAACTACAATCAAGGTTCGAAAGAGTATCATGATTAGTTCGCGGATACTTTTACTAATCCAGGTAACCATGATATGCCTACTAAGTGTCCCTTAATTTCACTGTCGGCTTTAGTTAGACCTTAAGATGTCATACACACATATGGTAATTAAAATAGATTTGGGCTTTATTTAATTAAAAAAGGGATTCAAGTCACAAGTCCAAGCAAGTTCATGTCGTCAAAATTCTTGAAGAGGTGCGACATTTAAATATAAAAGAATGAAAAAGATTATATTTAAAATCTACCGCATGGTAGATTTTTGAGTGAATTGTAGTGCTACTTAATAATGTCCGGTAGCAAACTAAGCCGTACACAAGTTTTTCTCGTGATATAAAATGAGAGAATTTTGAACACGAATGTACATTGCTTAAGCCAACAAACCTAACCAACATCCACATTTCTTGCTTTCTTGAAGTACATAGAATAAGAATTGGTGAAGTTCCAAAGTAGGTTATTGACTCCTTTCGGAGCAAGATCCGACTTTCCAAAAAGTACCCAAAAAAAAAAAAACCCTTGCTCGCCAAGGATATATGCTCTCTCAACCTTGCTCGCCAAGGACCAAAAATAACCCTTCATGGGAGGTATTTGCCCATCTCACGTGTGAGATTCTAGAAGGTTCTTGGTCAAAACTTCTCCCCAGGGCTTACCTTAGGATTGGTCCAAAACTTCCAGAAGGTTCCAGGCCATATTGTTCAATTCGTCATTAGGAGCTCAATTAAGATATAATCGCCCTATAACACCAATTTGACTTTTGAACTTTTTAAGTACAAAACTAGGAATTTCAAACTTATTAAAATACAAATAATCTTACATGTAATGGTAATGTAGTTGTGCTAAAAACAATTATGCCTTTTCAATCTGGTGGAAGTTCGATCCTAGTCCATTCTCCTCCCTTTAACAACTAAATATCTAACCTATTAATTTTATTGTTTTACTAAAAACATATAAATAAAAAGGTTCATAATGTGTAATTATAGCGTTATTCTTTAAATAAATTATGATTAAACAAACAAACAAACCAATCTATCATGATCTTGCTACGTTCTATTGTGTCCGGAACGCGGTGTGATCTTCACAATAGGAGAGATATTTTAGTGTGTCCGGAATACGGAGCAGAACACCACATGTCATTATATAATTAGAGGGACATAAAAAAAAAACTTTTCTTTAATGGTATAATGAAATGTGGTATTCCATTCCGTATTCCAAACACACTGAAAAATCTCTTGCTTGACAGGAAGACACACAGGAAAGTGTAACTAGGATAACTGGAGTGGCAAGGTTTCTTCTTTTATTCTGCTACAACTGCAAGTACAAGGTTTCTTCTTTTATTCTGCTACAACTGCAATTACAAGTTAGTTACAGTGCATATGATGGACCTATATATATGTGAGCTTCATTAGCTTTGCTCCTCACAACACAGCAGCGTTAATTTTGTCGGTAATAATCTCAGTGCTCATACATATTTCAAATTCAAGGTACCACTCTTTTTCTCGTCGATAATTCTATTTAGATACAAAGTCCGTCACATTTTAATAGATTGTGTTGGCAAGTGTATCATTTTGTGCGTCTAAATATCGTTCCTCTTTTCTCATTTGCTGCATTACTGATCATTTTATTCTATTTCAAGTAATTTTATGCATTGAGAAAGTGTGATGAGTTCATAGTTACTGAGTTCAATTTGAACTTGTGAAACAGCAGTTGCCATCAACAATATCAACATGGTTAATACTACGATTCAGTTGTATGGATTTTCCTCCGTCGAGTCACCAGAAGCTGTGAAGGCGTTTCTGGAGGTATACACCGGAGAAGGAACAGTCTCTGAAGTGAAGGTTCGTCCCCCGAAAGATGGAAAATCAAGAGCATCCGCCATAGTTGAGTTCACACAAGCAGAATCTGCTGAAATAATAATCCCATTAGCTGATGACCGTCGCCTGTGGTATGGGGGCTCTTATCTGAAGGCTAGGAAATGGAAGGTTGATAACTTTGAACACAACATGGAACTTGTAGAGCTGCACTTCGGATGCCTGGTTTCCGAGAAGCAGTTTTCTGTTCTTTGGACAGCACCGGATGTTCAAGTGAAGTTTGGGACAGAATTTAAGAATATCTACTTCTCGTTCTCTTATGATTCTGCTGTATACAAGCTCGAGGTCTCCTCAGAAGGTATTAGCCAGATGGAGCTACATAGCACGCGCGATCAGCTTAGGAAGTATCTTCTAATCCAGGTTTGTCGGTCACATTTTCTCAGTTTTTTGCTATTTCTTTAGTACAATGATGCAGCTGAAATTTGTGAATCATTGCTTTAGATTTTGCTATGAAATGTACGATTGTAACTTTTAAATTTAGCTAGTGATCAAAGTTTCAAAAGTTGATTAATATAGAAGTTTAATTAAACCATGTGTGAAAGATTACTAGTAACTGCCGAATATCATGAAACAACCTGTCATCTTCCTTATAAATACCATAATTTACTATGTAATGTGGCACTTGGGGTAAATGGCTGATTTATTTTCCCTCCCTTCCTTCTTTCTCTTGCTAGTTACTTGGTGCCCCTCGGATTTTGAAGCAAGCTTCTGATGGAAACTGGGTGCGGGAAGTTGACTTCACTCCATCGTGCTGCATTGGCCAGTCTTCTGGCGTATGTTTGGAACTTCCGTATGGTTCTGTGCTTCCAAATCTACGTGATTGTTTTCTTCATTACCAAGAAAATGAAGGATGCTTCGAGCTGGAAAGAGGTACCACTTTCTCGTGTAATTCAGATCATGTTCCGATTGTTGGTCCACCAGTGGGCATTACCTTGCCATACAGAATCCTGTTCAAGATAAATTCCTTGGTTCAGCATGGATGTGTTCCGGGGCAAGCTCTTGATGTTTATTTTTATAAGCTGGTTGATCCTAGCACAATAAGAATTGAATACATAGAGTGTGCACTGGACAAACTGTTTCGGTTGAAAGCACGCTGCTATGATCCCGTCAGTTGGCTTTTACAGCAGTACAGAGAATACCAGGAGTGCAAGCGAATTCCAGAGTCGCCTGCTATCTCTTTAGATGATGGGACGGTGTATGTGCACAGGGTTCGAGTCACACCATCTAAAGTCTACTTTTGTGGTCCGGAGGTAAATCTTTCGAACCGTGTTCTACGAAAATATCCTGAAGATCTTGATAATTTTCTTCGTGTTTCCTTTGTGGATGAGGACTTGAGTAAGATACGATCCAAAGATTTATGTCTGCACACAAAGTGTAACACTTCAGCAGAAGAGGACAGGAGGACTAGAGTTTATAAAAGGATACTTTCTACTCTAAGAAATGGCATTGTCATTGGTGACAAGAAGTTTGAGTTTCTTGCCTTTTCATCAAGTCAGTTGCGCGAGCATTCGGTGTGGATGTTTGCGTCAAGAAGTGAGCTCACCGCGCAAGACATCAGAAATTGGATGGGGGACTTTAGCAACATCAGAAATGTGGCGAAGTATGGTGCTAGGTTGGGCCAGGCTTTCAGCTCTTCCAGGGAGACTTTTAATGTCGATAGGGATGAAATCGAATTCATTCCTGATGTAGAAATCAAAAGGAGGGGAGTCAAATATTGTTTCTCTGATGGAATCGGGAAGATATCTGCTGAATTTGCTGAAAGGGTGGCAAGAAAGTGTGGAAGAAGTTCTACTCCATCAGCATTTCAAATTCGTATAGGTGGCTACAAAGGTGTCGTGGCAGTTGATCCAAAATTGTCAAAGAAATTGGCACTGAGGGAGAGCATGCGCAAGTACCAATCCAACAACACAGCACTTGACGTTCTCAAATGGAGCACGTACCAGCCTTGTTTCCTCAATCGTCAACTCATCACCCTTTTCTCCACCCTTGGAGTCCCAGATCATGTCTTTAAGAAGAAGCAAAGACAGGCTTTGAAGCAACTGGAAGGCGTTTTAACTGACCCATCAAGAGCAAAAGCAGCACTCGAAACAATATTTCAAGGGGAGGCCACAGACGTTTTGAAGGACATGCTTTTGTGTGGTTACAAGCCAGATGCAGAACCATTTCTGTCATTGATGCTACAAGCCTACTGTGCATCCAAGCTCATGGAACTGCGGACGAGAACAAGGATATTTGTTTCGAATGGAAGGTCAATGATGGGATGTCTGGATGAAACGGGAACATTGGAATATGGTCAGGTATTTGTGCAATGCTCTCACCGCGTGATCTCCACTGGTACTCACAGCAACACTACTTCGAGCGAAGACAATTTTGTTGTGAACGGGACTGTTGTAGTTGCTAGAAACCCGTGTTTACACCCGGGAGATGTTCGTGCTCTTACAGCGGTGAACGTGCCGGAATTGCACCATATGGTGGATTGTGTAGTTTTCCCGCAGAAAGGAAAGAGGTATGTTAACTTTCTCAAATCTTGTAGTCGATGAAATTACAAATTTATTTTGGATTGCATCTTCATAGTAGTGTTTCTCTGTTTCGCAATAATTTGTTGCCTTAAATTGTTTACGTACTCACTATTTTTTTTCTCTCGTTGAATTAGACCGCATCCTGATGAATGCTCAGGAGGAGATTTAGATGGAGATTTCTACTTTGTTAGCTGGGACTCTGATCTAATTCCACCTCGGAATTGTCCACCGATGAATTACACACCAAAACGACCTATTGAATTAGAACGTGAAGTTACAATGGAGGTATTACTCAATATAATACGTACAATGTAGCCGCCTATCCTTCCTTCAAAACATATTGTACACATGTGTTTCTGCCTTTATTCATTCAACATTTGGTGTTCTGTTGCGTTTGTTACAGGAGGTTGCAGAGTCGTTTACAGACTACATAGTGAACGACATGTTGGGGATCATTTCGAATGCACATACTGTCTTTGCAGACAGAGAGCGACAGAAGGCTATGAGTGCTCAATGTATGAAACTCGCAAAGCTCTGTTCCGATGCTGTTGACGCCCCAAAAACCGGCGTGGTAGTGGAAGTGCCGCGTTCTCTACGTGCCATACAATATCCGGATTTCATGGAAAAGGTTGACAAACCTTCGTATAAGTCCAAACGTGTGATTGGGAAGCTTTTCCGACAGGTGAAAAATGTTGAGCTTGGATCGCATTCAGATTCAAGTTCAATCAAATCGTTCACCTTGGGAGTGGCTTCGAAGTGCTATGATCCTGACATGGAGGTAGATGGATTCGAAGATTACATCGATGATGCCATCAACTACAAAAGGGAGTATGACTACAAGCTGGGAAATTTGATGGATTACTACGGCATCAAAACTGAAGCAGATATACTAAGTGGGAACATCACTTCAGTGTCGAAATTTTTCGATAGGAGAAAGGACTTGGAGTCAATCAATTACGCCATAAGGTCGCTGAAAAAGGAAGCTAGGACCTGGTTCAATGCTACGCAGTCAGATTCCAGCACTGATACCGATGATGTATGTGCAGCGAAAGCATCAGCTTGGTACCATGTTACGTATCATCCTGTTTACTGGGGTCGCTGCAACAAGGGAATGGAAAGGGATCACTTCCTCAGCTTTCCGTGGTGTGTTTCCGACAAGCTCATCAAGATCAAGAGGGACAAAACAAGTATGAGGAATTCTTTGCCTATGGCTGATCAAAGCAGCGTCCTCCTTGACAAATTCAGAAGCATGCGTTTTCCCAAATGATTATGTTTTGTTATGTTTTGTTTACGCTGTTAAAAGTCCATGTAAGTACGGCTGTCAAGGGTTCTAGTTCCCTTGTCATTTGCCTCGGTTTATTTTAGTTACTTTCTGATTGATTGTAAATACGTTGTGATCAGCATTTCTAAGTTTTCATCTACATTTTGTTATTCACAATCTTGTAAACGTTATGAGCTTCCTTTGTGGCGAGTCGAATTCATTCATCTCTCGGAAGTTTTCAAGTGCCCAACCTCATTTCGAGAACCGCTAATAGGACTCTCTCTTAGAAGTGGACTCTTCATAAACTCCATAACACCTCACACTCTAATATTAATTTTCATGCCAACATTATAAAACATAGTGCAAAAAAACATGAAGCGGCATATAGTGTATGAAGAGTTACATTTTTAAGAGAGTCGCTTAACGTTTCTCATCTAAAAAACTCAGCCCTAGCCGTTTTATCACTGACCCTAAACCTTCTACATCAATTGCACCGGCGAGTTTGTTCCGACGACTTCCTGCACAAATTCCACCGACGAGTTCTTTTTAGTTTGATCATCGCAATAGAACAAGGAAAAAGCCTATGTGGTGGTTTGTCCGGTGTTCCACTGAGGAGTACCCACTCGAAGCTCCACCGGAAGTTTCTAAGGCTTCGCCGGAAGTCTCTGTTTATTTTTCTTGATTGATATTGTATGTTGATGCCAATAACCTAAACAAGCGGGTGTTATTTTGCTTGTCGTGTAATTGTTTGACTACAAGCTGGGGAGCAAAGTACCCCTCATGTGAGATTCTAGAAGATTCTTAGGCAAAGCTTCTCCAAAGGGCCAAGTCAGTGAGTATATCTCTATCTTGTCCAAACCTTGTTTACCAAGGGAGCAAATTACCCCTCATGTGAGATCGTAGAAGATTCGTAGCCAAAGCTTCTCCAAGGGGCCAAGTCCTCATGATTGGTCGACATAAAGAAAAGTCCTCAGGGTTGGAGCTAAACTTCACAGAAGGTTCTCAAATTTATTTAACGATGGCACATTTTTTTATTTTTTGCACACTTTTTTTTATTTTCTTTTTATTTGTTCAACCTAATGACTTGGAAAAGAAATGTTTGTCTAAATCAATTTTCTAACTACAAAATTTTAAAAATATTTAAAATACGAGTAGGTATGTTTGATATACACATTTTGTTTGTATATTCATTTTGCATGTACGCATTCTTTAACCATGTACATACTAAATAAAAGTATAAGTAATGGTCGATGTAAAATAAATTGCAAGTAAAAAACTAAATAAATTGTGAGTAAAAAAACTATATAATTGTGATTAACCCTTACACGCAAAACGTCGAGTTTCATTCACCCTCCACAATACAGTTTGATACCTGCTATTGCTGCGAAAGAGGGGATCGTTGACGCCTTGACCAAAAAGGAAAGGTGAAAAAAAGATAACTGCCATGGCAAGTTTTTCTTCCTCTCTTTTCTTTTCTTTTCCCAGCTTCAACCGCCATGACAAGTGATTCGAAGTCACTTCTGTGCTTTTCACTTTCCTATCAGTATATATACCGACTTCGTGAGCTTTGCTTCTTACAGAGCATCAGTTGTTGGTAATAATATCAGTGCCTTCGTTTCAAATTCAAGGTTATTTAGACACAGAAAACTGACATTGGGTGCTCTATCGATCGTGAGAGTGTCAGTAAGTGCATACTTTTGTGCGTCTAAATATCGTTACTCTTCTCATTTGCTGCATTACTGATCATTTTGTTCAATTTCAAGTATTTTATGCAGAGATACTGCAATAAGTTTATAGCTACTAACTCAGTTTGTGGTCTGAAACAGCATAGTTTCTATCAACGCTAATCAATTCAACATGAGTCTTATGACAATTAAGTTGTATGGATTTTCCTCCGTCGAGTCTCCGGAAGCAGTGGCAGCGTTTCTGGAGGAATACACTGGACAAGGATCTGTTTCTGATGTGAAGGTTTTTCCCCCGAAGGACAGAAACTCAAGAGCGTCTGCCATAGTTAAGTTCACCCATGCAGAATCTGCTGAAAAAATTATCCCATTAGCCGATGCGCGGCTCCTTTGGTATGATGAGGACTCTTATCTGAAAGCGAGAAAATGGAAGCCTGAACACACCATTGAGCTTCTAAAGCTGCACTTCGGATGCCTGGTTTCCGAGGAACGCTTTTCTGTGCTGTGGACAACATCGGAAGTTCAAGTGAGTTTCGGGATGGAATTTAAGAAAATGTACTTGTTATTCTGTTATGATTCAGATGAATACAAGCTTGAGATCTCCGCTGAAAGTATTCGCGAGATTGAGCTGCATTGTCCTCCTGGCCAGCTTCGAAAGTTTCTTCTAATCCAGGTTTGTCCGCCAAAATTTTCTCGTTTTGCTTCTTTATTATAAACTTATAAGCATACAGTTGTGACTTGTGATCTGTGATTCACTACATGATTTAGCTAGTGATCATGGTTCATAAGCTGGTTAGTTTAAATGCTTAATTCAACCATTTTATTACATCGAACAAGAACAAAACTTAGCCGATCATCATTTTGACTTATGTACTAGTTCCTCCTGCATAATAGCATTACATCTGATCTCGTACTTCATTGCTTCAGCATGAAGAATTTGACTGTTAAATGTTGAAACAAAATGATATAGTCCTTAAAGATGGCAGAATTTTCTATGTTATATGTGGCATTTGGGTAAATTGTCTAATATTTTGTTTTCGTTTCTTCTTTCTCTTGCTAGTTACTTGGTGCTCCTCGGATTTTGAAGCAAGTTTCTAACAGAAACTGGGTGCGCGAAGTTGACTTCACTCCATCTTGCTGCATTGGCCAATCTTCTGCCGTATGTTTGGAACTTCCATATGATTCTGTGCTTCCAAATTTACACGATAGTTTTCTTCATTACCAAGAAAATGAAGGACGCTTCGCTCTGGAGAGAGGTAATGTCTTCTCCCGTAATTCAGATCTTGTACCAATTGTTGGTCCGCCAGTGGGCATTAGCTTGCCATACAAAATCCTGTTCAAGATAAATTCCTTGGTTCAGCATGGATGTGTTCCGGGGCAAGCTCTTGATGCTATGTTTTATACGCTCGTTGATCCAAGCAGAATAAGAATTGAACACATAGAGTGTGCCCTGAACAAACTGTTCTGCTTGAAAACGCGCTGCTATGATCCCGTGACTTGGCTTTGTGATCAATACAGAGAGTACATGGCCTACAGGAGAATTCCAGAGCCGCCTGCTATTTCTTTAGATGATGGGATGGTGTATTTGCACAGGGTTCAAGTCACACCATCTAAAGTATATTTCTGTGGTCCCGAGGTAAATCTTTCCAATCGTGTTCTACGAAATTACCCTCAAGATATTGATAATTTTCTTCGTGTCTCTTTCGTGGATGAGGACTTGGGTAAGTTGCATTCAAAAGATTTGTGCCCGCGCACAAATTGTAACACTTCTGCAGATGAGGAAAGGAGAACTAGAGTTTATGAAAGGATACTTTTTACTCTAACAAATGGAATAGTCATTGGTGACAAGAAGTTTGAGTTCCTTGCCTTCTCATCAAGTCAGTTACACGATCATTCTGTGTGGATGTTTGCGTCAAGAAGTGAGCTCACCGCACAAGACATCAGAAACTGGATGGGGGACTTTAGCAACATCAGAAATGCGGCAAAGTATGGTGCTAGATTGGGCCAGGCTTTTAGCTCTTCCCTGGAGACTTTTAGTGTCGGCAAGGATGAAATCGAACTCATTCCTGATGTAGAAATCAGAAGAGGCGGAGTCAAATATTGTTTCTCTGATGGAATTGGGAAGATATCTGTTGAATTTGCTGACGAGGTGGCAAGAAAGTGTGGGATCAGTTCTACTCCATCAGTGTTTCAAATTCGTAGAGGTGGCTATAAAGGCGTTGTGGCAGTTGATCCGACATTGTCAAAGAACTTGGCTTTGAGAGAGAGCATGTGCAAGTACCAATCCGAAAACACAGCGCTAGATGTTCTCCAGTGGAGCAGGAACCAGCCTTGTTTCCTCAATCGTCAACTGATCACCCTTTTGTCCACACTCGGAGTCCCGGATTATGTTTTTCAGAAAAAGCAAAACCAGGATTTGAAGAAACTGCAAGGTGTTCTAACTGACCCTTTAAGAGCACTGGAAGCTCTTAAAACGATATTTCAAGGGGAGGCCACAGACGTTTTGGAGGAAATGCTTTTGAGTGGTTACAAGCCAGATGCGGAGCCATTTCTGTCATTGATGCTGCAAGCATTCTGTGCATCTAAGCTTGTGGAATTGCGAACCAAAACAAGGATATTTGTTCCAAAGGGAAGATTGTTGTTGGGATGTCTAGATGAAACCAAGACATTGAAATATGGTCAGGTGTTTGTGCAATGCTCTCACTCTTCGATCTCAAGTGGCGCTGGCAGCACTACTACAAGCGAAGACCATTTTACTGTGATGGGGAAAGTTGTAGTTGCTAGAAACCCCTGTTTACACCCAGGAGATGTTCGCGTTCTTACAGCTGTGGACGTGCCCGCATTGCACCACATGGTGGATTGTGTAGTTTTTCCTCAAAAAGGAAAGAGGTATGTAACTTTCTCAAATCTTTTAGTATATGAAATAAAAAATTTTGTTTCTGATTGCGTCTGCATATCAGTGTTCCTCTGTTCGACAATAATTTGTTGCCTATTCTTTTTTGTTGAACTAGACCTCATCCTGATGAATGCGCGGGAGGAGATTTAGATGGAGATCCTTACTTTGTTAGTTGGGACTCTGATCTAATTCCGCGTCGGACAATTGAACCGATGATTCATACCCCAGCACGAACTATTGAATTGGATCATGAAGTTACAATGGAGGTATTACTCAATTTATCAAGTACAATGTAGCTTATCATACTTCAAAACATATTCTGTTTCGGCCTTTTTTTATAGGAAACGATATTCATTAGATGAATCGCGATTCTGCCTTGTTCATTCAGCGTTTGGTGTTCTGTTATGTTTGTTACAGGAGGTTGCAGAGTCGTTTACAAACTACATAGTGAATGACACTTTAGGGATCATTTCACATGCACATGTTGCCTTCGCAGACGGAGATTCAAAGAAGGCCATGAGTCATCAATGTCTTAAGCTCGCCAAGCTCGGTTCCGATGCTGTTGACTCTCCAAAAACAGGCATGGTTGTGAAAGTGCCGCGCTGGCTACGTGCCGAACGATTCCCAGATTTCATGGAAAAGGTTGGCAAACCTATGTACAAGTCCAGGCGTGTGATTGGGAAGCTTTTCCGGCAGGTGAAGAATGTTGAGCTTAAATCACATTCGCATTCAAGCTCAATTAAATCCTTCACCGCGGAAGTGGCTTCGAAGTGCTATGATCCCGACATGGAGGTAGACGGTTTCGAAGATTACATCGATGATGCCATCAACTACAAAAGGGAGTATGACTACAAGCTGGGAAATTTGATGGATTACTACGGCATCAAAACTGAAGCAGATATACTAAGTGGGAACATCACTTCAGTGTCGAAATTTTTCAACAGGAGAAACGACTTGGAGCCAATTAATTACGCCGTAAGGTCACTGATAAAGGAAGCTAGGACCTGGTTCAATGCGACGCAGTCGGATTCCAGCACTGGTACCGATGATGTATGGGCAGCGAAAGCATCAGCTTGGTACCATGTTACGTATCATCCTGGTTACTGGGGTCGCTGCAACAAGGGAATGGAAAGGGATCATTTCCTCAGCTTTCCGTGGTGTGTTTTCGACAAGATTCTCCAGATCAAGAGGACAAATAAGTACGAGGAATTCCTCACCTATGTGTTATCGGAGCGGGATCGCACTTGACAATGTCGGAATCATGTGTTTGGCGGGAAATTGGCAGAGGGGTCTTAGGTAGTGGTGTGCTTTCCCTTATGAATATGTTGTTATGTTTTGTTGAAGTTTGTTAAATTTAAGTATGACTGTCAAGGGTTCTAGTTCCCTCGTCATTTGCCTCGGTTTATTTTAATTAACTTCCGATGATTGTAATTACACTGTCATTAGCATTTTTAATTTTCATCTGCATTTCGGCATTTACAATCCTGTAAACGCTATATGCCTGCCTCTTTTGTGGTGAGTCAAATTCATTCAACTCTCAAAATAATAATAAATATTAGTCATTTGCATATAGTTTTTAAGATTAACAGATAATTTAGTAAATATAATTTTTTATCCCTATGTGAAACGTAAATTGAACTCATTTCAACGAAGAGTTCGATGTCAACTTCTTGGATATTGCTAGTCTAGTAGGGAGGTGCACACTGAATTGCTCCTTGGAAGTCCTTGCTTGGGAAGTTCAACATCTGTCGTCTTCAAGGTCACTTCATGGAGTCAAATCTATCACTTCACTATACGCCAAAAAAGAAAACAGTAGGCACAAGACGACAAAAATTATCGTGCGGCTCTATTCTTTAGTGTCTTCAAAAAAGAAAAAAGGAAAAAAAAAAGGATCATAAATCAAAGAATTAATAAATTTCAAACTTTAGATTACACATCCATCACAAGAGTATTTGGATGTTTCAGGGGGAAGTCCCCTTGATTTACCTATCTCAATAAAATATATTATTGGTTCGAAGATCGTCTTAAGATTCAGGCAATTGCACTTACTTGTTGTCTAGAGGAAATTACGCTTACTTGTTTTTTAGTACAAGTAGCAACCGGGTTTGTTATGACTTTTTATTATCATCTGATCGTTACAGAGACCTTTGCTTCTGTTCAATATATAATGACTGAAGCTTATTTTGGTTGGTTAATCCGATCAGTTCATTGATGGTCGGCAAATATGATGGTCATAATGCTGATCCTGCACGTATTTTGCGTGTATCTCACCGGTGGCTTTAAAAAACCTCATGAATTAACTTGGGTTACAGGTGTGGTTTTGGGTGTATTGACCACATCTTTTGGTGTAACTAGTTATTCCGTACCTTGAGACCAAATTGGTAATTGTAAATGAATTTTAGACCCTATGTCTCATGTAGCACGTATTGAGTTCGATTCTTAACTTTGATAAATCACACAATGTTGATCAAAAAGAGGCTAAAGTGCACTTATGAATCTTCCCAGCTTTTCGGAAAAATGACTAAAATTGAGCAATAGATGTAAAATTAACTCTTAACCAAATATAGTATTTTACTACTATTAGTGAAAGTAAAAGTAAAAGTAAAATTTGATAATTACTATAGAGGTTTCTTCTCTTGTCCTAATTCCCGGAGGAGGAAGGAGAAGAAACGTTTCATTCCTTTTACACAAGGAACCCGACTCCAAGTCGGAATCAGCGATCACAATATAAAGCAAAGGACGTACCACCTCCTATTACTACAACCATCAGATAGTCTCTTCAAACTAACGAAGCAGAAGGCGCGTTGGTTTTTGCACAATACGTCGTTAGTTTCGAGCTAGCTAGGGTTCCACCACCATGTCCAACACCGTCGAGTCAAAATCTAGGTGCTGCGTTTATATAGGTAATTTGGAGGAGCGAGTGAGTGAAAGAGCTGTGTACGATATATTAATTCAGGCAGGGAGGGTGGTCGACCTGCACATTCCTCGGGACAAAGAAACCGATAGACCTAAAGGTTACGCGTTTGCAGAATACGAGTCCGAGGAGATTGCTGAGTACGCTGTTAGGCTCTTCGCTGGTCTTGTCATTCTCTACAACCGGACACTCAAGTTTTCTATCTCTGGCCAACACAAGAAGCCCTTGCATGCTGCTGATTTTGTGACGACAACCATATCCAATTTTTCTCACACACGCAAATTGAGCTACTCTTCTCCTGTTTGTAACTCTAGGTCAAGCCGGTGCGAGACGAGCACCACAATTCTGTCTCAATTTCACAATCTGCATGGCTCAACATATGATGTATTTTCTCATAAAAGACTTCGGTGTAATTAAGAATTGTTCTGTCAAGTTTTACTGTGAGTTTACATTGTTCAACAATATTTAGTATGAAGATAAATATGTGTCAAATATTTTCCAAGTGTAATTGATCAGATAAGCAATCAATTTAGTCTACATCTAGGTTATGCACGCTCTTTGTTTTTATTATTTTCTTAGCAAACTTCTTTTTTAGGTGAAACATTTATAACAATTTTTAAAATTGATTTGAAAATACTTTTAAAACGACTAAAAATGTTGTAAATTGAAATATTTTTTCTACCGATTATTAACAAAAATGACAGTATGTCGTTCCAATTCCTTCCCAGGCAAGTTATACCTTTTGACTTCACTTTTAAGTTCTGTGAGGACTCAAGGTCAATCCCTCACTTTTGCGGGTCCCCAATTACCCTTTTTTTCCGTTAAAAAATATGTTTTGGATCGCAAATTTTCTTGGAAGTGATTGTTCAATTAAATTCCTTGAAATTTTGAACCAATTATGTTTTTGGGCCCTCGTCTTATTGTTTTTGTCCGGATTTTAACATAAGGTTTGCTTTTTATTTAATTTATGAACTTAGTTTTTATTATGAAAAAATATCATTAAATTGTAGCATTATAAATTTAAAGTTATTTTTATTTTTTTGAATAAATAATTCCTATTAATTAATAAAACACTTATTGTCAACCAAAATTCTATGAAATTAGCTGTTTAATCCTTTAATTAAAACAGAATATGAATAAGAAATATGAGGCAGAAATATAATTTCACACAATCAAATTTTGTTTTTTTTCTCAAAGCCTTACCTACATGCAATCCTAACATATCTCTAATTAAAAAAAAAAAAAATTTTCTCACTCCCACATTCTCTATCACTCTCTTCCTCTCTCCTTCTATTTCAAAAACAAAAATAAAAAATTTTCTAACACACTTTATATGTGCCCATATGCTAGTATTATCTCTACTAATTAATAAAACACTAATTGTCAACCAAAACCCAATGAAATTACCAATTTAACCCTCTAATTAAAACAAAACATGAATAAAAAATATAGAGCAAAAATGTAATTTCACACAACTTAATTTTGTTTTTTTTTCTTTCAAAACCTCACTTATGTAATCCTAATATATCTTTCATTAAAAATATATATATATATATAAATAAAAAAAACTTTCCACTCCCACATTCTCTATCACTCTCTTTCTCTCTCTTTCTATTTCAAAAACAAAAATAAAAAATTTTCTCACACACTTTGTGTGCGCCTATTACTAGTTTATACTAAGATAGGGGGTAAGCTTAACCTCATAATTGATTAATAATAATGTGGTTTAAACTCATTTTTGGCAAACATTGAACCTAAAACTTTATAGTTACAAATAAAAAAATACTACTAAACTGTAGTGATAAATGATAATTTAAGACCGCTTTTGAAAGCCAAAGTAGCGGAAAGACCTACATCGAGTCCTACAATGCTAGGCATGACCACATCAGTTGCGCGCGTCATTAGACCTTTGTTTCAAGGATATTAGCCAGAAAAATAATAAATATACTGATTTGTCCACTTAAAGCAAGAAAAAAAAAACATTTATTTTCGCTGATACCGGCAGTGGTGGGTGAGGGCGAGAGTGACTAGGGATTGACAACGAACAGCATCTGTGTGTGTATCCTTGCTAGTTGCCGTTTTCTTAAGGTAATTTTCTCTCCTGCTCGGTCTCTCTAGCTTTTCTTTTCTCTTCGGTTTCACTCTTTGTTCTGTTCGTTTCCTGCATCAACGAAACAATGTGAGTTAATTTTCTCTTTAATTTTTGCTTTTTTATTGTCTTCTCTGTCATGAGGCATCAAATTATTGGATTTGTTGGGTTTTTTGTTGCTGTAATTCTTGTTTGATGAAGTTTTTGTGCAGCTAAGGTTTCTTTATCTGTGTCCTTTACTCTTCCTGCATCACTGGAACAATATTTCGAATTTTTTTAATAAATTTAGGATCGGTAACTTCTTTGGTTGTGTTGGGTAGTTTCTGTTTACTTTAGTTCAATGAAAAATCTCTACTTTTTGTGTGTATGGTTATTAAGCATGTCTCTTGATCTCTCAAGTCTGAACTGCAAGTGAAGTGCATAACAAAAGGGTCTGTTTTTTTTTTTCTTGAGATGTTCTTGAATTCATAAAGACTGTATGGTTATTGGTTTCTGAAGTTCCATGACTCTACTAGTGCATTCCACTCTTGTGTATTTCTAAGCCTGCAATAATTTGGCAGCATAAATGCAGTGAAGAAGTTCACATGATAAGATGGGTAAGACGATACAGTTGTTTGGATTCCCTTCTGGTGCATCTGCAGAAGCTGTTTTTGAATGGCTGGAGAGAAAAACTGGAAAAGGATCTGTTTATGCTATGAGATACAGACAAGCCAAAAATTCAAGGAGATATTATGCTATTATTCAGTTTGAAACCGCCAATGATGCTGAGTTTATTAATTCCTTGGCCAACACTGGAAACCTGTGGTATGGGAAAAGCTATCTGAAGTCCCGGAAGATGGATCATGATATTGTACCAAAGCCAAGAACCGCTTTGCACAGTCTGCAAAATCTAGGATTGTATTTTGGTTGCAAGACCGGAAAAGAAGAGCTATCTTATTTTTGGTGTTCGGACAATGTTTCAGTGGACTTTGGGATTAGAATACGGAAATTAATTTGTCTTCTGAAATATGATGAGGTGGAATATAAGCTTGAACTTTCCTATGAGAACATTTGGCAGACTGAGTTGTATAGTCCACGTGGTCACACTGCTAAGAAACTTCTGTTTCAGGTACCTGTTTTCTTTCAGTTAATGTTGGTATCAAAATGATTTTCTTGTTCCAATATTTCTTGTCATTCATCTAATCCTTTTATGTTTAAGATTGGATAACTTTGTATCATCTACATGTTGAATTTGCTAATCAATGCATGCAATCTTTGTATGTTTTCCTATGTTGAGAAAATTTATGATTGTTGATACACCATTGTCTAAAGAAACTGAGGTTTGTTTAATTGGAAAAAATGTTATATCTTCTCGTCTTTGAAGCAAAGATTCTTAATGAATTTGCCTCCTATTATTAGTTATTGGGAGCGCCTCGGATTTTCGAGAAAGAAGCAGACTCTTCAGGACAAGCATATGAAGACCCTTTTCAGAACTATTGCAGGGAAACCCCTGATGACCAATGGATCCGGACAACTGATTTCACTCCATCATGCGCTATTGGGCAGTCTTCTGCATTATGCTTGGAGCTTCCTTATGGTCTCCAACTTCCAGATTTTGGAGAAAACTTTCCCGGGTACAAGGGGATTTTAAGGGACCTTGTCACGGAATTATGTCCCCCCTTTTCTTGCTCGGATCTGGGAGCCATGGTTTGTCCTCCTGAATGTGTTGGTGTTCCATATGATATCTTGTTTAAGGTAAACTCCCTGGTTCAGCAAGGGTGGCTTCCTGGGCCAAAACTTGGTGATAATTTTTTTGAGTTGGTTGATGCACGCAGAAGAGACCTTGCATGCATAGAGTATGCTCTAGATAAATTATACAATTTAAGAGATAGCTGTTATGAACCTTCAATGTGGCTTGAGGAGCAGTATATGAAGTACCGCAGATTGAAGAAACCACCAAAATCACCAGTAATATCCTTAGATTCTGGGTTGGTGTATGTTCGTAGAGTCCAGATCACATCATGTCAAATACATTATTGTGGTCCTGAAGTCAATATCTCAAATCGTGTACTACGCAATTACCCAATGGATACTGATAACTTCATTCGTGTTTCATTTGTTGGAGAGGAGCTTGCAAAAATTTATTCGGCAGATTTGTCTCCTCGTAAGTCCACTACAAATCAGGATGGGAAAACCAAATTCTACCTGAGGATTCTTTCTATTCTCAGAAACGGCATAGTAATTGGTGAAAAGAAATATGAATTTCTTGCATTCTCTTCGAGCCAGTTGCGGGAGAATTCTATGTGGATGTTTGCTTCAAGGTGGGGACTTACAGCCGATGATATAAGAGAGTGGATGGGAGATTTTTGTCGTATAAAAAATGTGGCAAAGTACGCTGCTAGATTGGGTCAATCCTTTGGTTCGTCCACTGAAACTTTGACTGTGGCCAGACATGAAATTGAAGTTATTCCCGACATTGTCCATAATAAATATGTCTTCTCTGATGGGATTGGGAAAATATCTGCTGATTTTGCTAAGAAAGTGGCCTTAAAATGTGGCTATAAAGGGTTTACTCCATCTGCCTTTCAGATTCGATATGGTGGTTACAAAGGTGTGGTGGCCATTGATCCAACATCATCAATGAAATTATCATTAAGGAACAGTATGTCCAAGTATGAATCAGAAAACGCAAAGTTGGATGTTTTAGCATGTAGCAAGTATCAGCCTTGTTTTCTGAACCGCCAGTTGATAACTCTTTTATCTACCCTTGAGGTTCCAGATCTTGTTTTCATGAAAAAACAAAGGGCAGCTGTACAACAACTGAATGCTATATTGACTGACCCACTAAAAGCACAGGAGGCTTTGGATTTGATGTCTCCAGGAGAGACTACTAACATCCTGAAGGAATTGCTCACATGTGGTTATAAACCTGATGTTGAACCATTCCTTTCAATGATGCTGCAAACATTTCGGGCATCAAAGTTGCTAGATTTGCGGCTGAAAACAAGAATCTTTATTCCAGATGGACAAGCAATGATGGGATGTCTAGATGAAACCGGAACATTGGAATATGGAGAGGTGTTTGTGCAATTTTCTGGTAACAGACATCCTGGAAGTGCCTCAAACCAGCAATTCATTGAAGGAAAGGTGGTTGTTGCGAAGAACCCGTGTTTACACCCTGGTGATGTACGTGTTTTAAAGGCTGTGAATGTGCCCGAGTTGCACCATATGGTGGATTGTGTAGTTTTTCCACAAAAAGGATCAAGGTAAGAAACATATTTTTGTTCTTCTACAACAGTGAATCACAAGGTCTTGACTCTTAAATTTAGTTCACAAATATCCAATGTCTTTATTGGTTTGCAAAGATTAGCAGAAATCATGACCACATACTTTGATTAAATTCATTAGTGTTATATCTTCCAGTTAACATGCTTATAACCACTGTGTACTTCAGTCATCTAATGCAACCTGTTGTGGATATCATTCAGCATGAGATAAATCACATACTGTTAAGCCTTTGGTTGACAACTTAAGTTCCATACTTCGTAGATGCTATTTGTTTCGAAATTTGCTGGACTTACTCTGTGGATGCTATTTGTTATAATTTCTTAAGTTCCTTACTTATACTGCACAATCGATAGAAAAACTTATGCTTAAACATGACTTAATGATTGGCAACTTATTTACAATGGTAGGCCTCATCCAAATGAATGTTCAGGAAGTGATCTCGATGGAGATATCTACTTTGTCTGTTGGGACCAAGAATTGATTCCTCGGAGACCAATCGAACCTATGGATTATACCCCAGCACCAAGTATCGAATTGGATCATGACGTCACAATGGAGGTAATGAATACTGGAATCCGTTAATGGCTATACAACATCACATTGGTTAGTAAATGATATTCCCTCTACAGATCCTTCAAAGCTTTGGACTAATGACTTGAATCTTCATGCATCTCCTGATGTCTTTGCACTTCAGTGATTCAAATTCTTTAATTCACCTTCCCGTTCTTGTCTCGTTATACTTGTGTTCATTTTCTTTTTGTCCAGGAAGTTGAGGAATATTTTGTGAACTACATGGTCAACGATAGCTTGGGCATAATTGCCAATGCCCACACTGTTTTTGCAGACAAAGATACTTTAAAAGCAATGAGCGAACCATGTATAGAGCTTGCAAAGCTGTTCTCAATTGCCGTTGACTTTCCAAAAACTGGTGTGCCAGCTGTAATACCTGCACATCTATATGTCAAGGAATTTCCAGATTTCATGGAAAAACATGACAAGCCCACCTATCAATCATGCAATGTGATCGGAGCGCTTTTTCAAGAGGTGAAGGACATTGCGCCTCATGACAGCTCTATCAGATCCTTCACTCGTCAAGTGGCAAAGCAGTCATACGACCCTGACATGGAAGTTGATGGCTTTGAGGATTACATTGAAGATGCTATCTATTACAAAGGCAATTACGATTACAAGTTGGGAAATCTGATGGACTATTATGGGATCAAGACAGAGGCTGAAATACTTAGTGGGAGTGTTATGAGAATGTCAAAATCTTTCACTAAGAGGCGGGATGCAGATTCTATAAACATGGCTGTGAGATCGTTGAGAAAGGAAGCTCGGGCATGGTTCAATGAGAAGGGAACGGGTCTAGATTCCGGAGCTGATGATGTATACGCAAAAGCTTCAGCTTGGTACCATGTCACATATCATCCTGATTATTTTGGCACATACAATGAGGGGCTGAATCGTGACCATTTCATCAGCTTTCCGTGGTGCGTTTATGACAAGCTCGTCCTCATCAAAAAAGATAAAGCAAGTATGAGAAGGTCTCTACACATGTCATCTCTAGAACGCCAATTCCGGAGTGGGTTGCATTTGAGTTGAGAAAGTTGAAATATTTGATATTTGTTTCTTGATGATGGGGTAACCTCTCAACAAAGATGAAATCAAAGTTAAATTATTTATGCTGATGGTAAAAACTTTTGAGGACATCAGCTTGTTGTATAGTAGATTGATCATCGGTTTCTTGTTTCTGACACTTGAATGTTGGTTTGAAGGCTCACAATTGCTAACCGATTGCCCTTATTCTGATCTTAGCTATTTTGTACATGTTATCACTATTTTTTAATGTGCTAATTTGGTTGATTTGTGCTTTCATTGGTAATGCGTTTTTCTTACGTGGCATTGAAAATTAAATTGTGCTATTGCTTCCCCTTGAATATGGCAAGCACTAACCATTACCTTTTTAATGTTATTCCTTACGCGTGTATATCTACAAAGAAAATTAAAATACAGACTACAAACCACTCTTCTGGGATAATTTAATTTCTTGAATAAAACGAAGCTAGTAACATGAATTTCTAGTTATAGTGAGAGTCCTATATGCTTGAGAACAGCAAGCAACTGAGTTTTCTTGCCGCATCTTGAGTTTATGAGCTCGGAAATGCCTACAAGTTTATCGATCAATCTTCCGAACATTTCATCCATAACCCCACTTCCAAAGTGTCATTCCTTCCATTGCAGCTCTCATATGCCTCACCCAAACTGGTATGTCAACTGGACCCTTCATCCATGCTGATTGGTTTGACGACTCCATTCTTTCGATCCTAAAACACCCGTTTTTCTCCACTATCTCCTCCATCTCCTCTACAAAGGCTGCATAATATGGCAAGTTGAAGGAATCCACTTTACTTTCTTCAATTATTCCCTACATATGGAAGGAAACGGAATGCATCATATTCCCAACGTGATTAATTTATGCAATTGTTCTTTTCTAGTGATGTTTCTTTTAACTATATAGTATATGTTTTTTCTTATATGAAAGCTATTTGATGAAGTTTGTGGTCCAACACTTGTTTTATATATATTTTTTAAAACACACTCTTCTTTGAGAAAAAAAAAGGGGAAAATATATGATTTTGTGTCAATAAAAAGTATAAATATTTCATTAAAAATTAATAAACAAATAATAAATGACTGTAAAAGTGTTTCGTTGTCATTTCATTTTCGGTCCTTTTCAATTAATTTGTGCGAAAAAAGAAAAAAAAAACAAATGATGTGCATAAATCACTTCTCTATGTGAAATTCTACTCTCTTTTTTTCATTAATTATGTTCTTAACACACATATCAAAATTAATTATTGGTAACTTTCAATGTAAACTATCGGAGGTGATAAGTAATGAGTTATATACCCCTTTCGCCATATCCGCAAGGACAGACGGTAAAGAATCGTACCACATACCCGTTGGAAGTTCTGAATAAGGCATCCCTTCAGGCACAAGCTCATTACCATCATTCCTTCAGGCACAAGCTCTTTGGCCCTAGCATTCAGAAAATTCTCCATGTCCTCGGCAAACTGCGACGCATAAACCTCAACTACTTCATCCGGTGCACTTGTGTAGTGAATCCTGCCCTTGTTCCAGGCCGGAGAGGCCTTGTTTTGCAATACTTCCGGCGACTTGGAGATCCAGTGGAGACATAATGAGGCATGTACAAAGTGAATAGACGAGTCGGGAAACAAACGGAGATGGAAAGAACCGGGCACGCCGGCTGCAAAGTATTGCCTGTCTTGTGGAAGAGTGGTGAAGAGGGTGTTGAAGTCATTCGACTCTAGGTCGTTAAAGAAGATTTGAAATTCTGGGATTTGATCATCATGGGGACATGGTTGGGATAATTGGGATTTGTATTTGCGTTGCATGGCTTTTAGTATATCATGAATTATCATGAAAGTGTTTGGTCCAGTGGAACATCCCAAGTCTGCAACACGAATGGTGTTTGAAAAGGAGGAGAGCTTTTTCATATCAAGCTTCTGCTCAATTTCCTCGATGATTTTTCCCTTCTCAAGTCCAGCGGACGGTTTCTGCAAAAATTATTGGTTCAATTAAGCTAATTTGATTATTTAATTACAATTTTTAATGTGATTGTGTATGAATCCAAGGACAAAATTTTTTTGTTCTAATAACTAGCTAATTATCTGGAACAGTTGGGAACAATCAATTTGTCCATCCAGCACTTGGATAAAATATGTACCGATTCGCTACCCTTTCACCTCAAACAAAAAATAAATAAAAAAGTCATCCCCTCATGGGTGACATAGCAAGGATTTCATGCATCCGTGATATATATATGCATCATATATATGTATATATACATATATATACACACACACACACACATACATACACACAAAATAAATACATATTGGCATATTACATACATAGGTATATACTATAGGGTGTGCTATCCACATACTCCATTTTACTTCTCACACACCCCTTGTTAATATCTGTCATTTGATATTCTTCAATTCATCCGATCCGACGGCCGAAAATTAGAAAGGTGTGTAAGAAGTGTGTGGATATCACACCCCTATACTATATATACCTGGTAGTAGGAGTTCTTGCAGTAGCTGTAAGTTCCATTTCCACCGTTCATAGGCAGCGAAACTGTGACCGGTTTCGCCCTATTTTCACGATCTCCGTTTAGATTCACGGAAACAGCTGAAACCTGTGACGTTCCTTGGCCCCCTTCTGCCATATATCTAATTAGAAGCTTACAGAGGCAAGTAAAATTGACTTGTGAAGACTAACTAAGATCAGTTGGTGTGGGCTTATAGGGGCTTATAGAGAACAATTAAAGGCGTGAACAAATGCGCATGAAACGTGGTGCTACCACCACAGATGCATGTCGTATATCCTAGCTAGTTATAAACATACGATAATTATTTCAATTATATGTGAAATTAACATGCATGAATCCAAAGAAGGATGACTATTATAGAAGGAGATGTGCGTTAATCAATTTAGTTAGAGCATTGTAATCTTTTTTTGATCTGCATGTAAATTCGGATCTCATTCTCTATAATCTAAATAAATTTAAAATAAGATGCTCAGCCATAAAAATATAAAGGATAAATTAGGTTCACATTCTTCTTTTTGCTACTCCTTTGATTAAAACCTTATTCATTTTCATTTTTTGATCAAGGTCCTTGATATTAATAGCATCATTAATTATTTCAACAATTAAATATTTTTTATTTCAAAATATATTCATTTAATGTTAAAAATGTTACAATTAGTATATTTATATTTATGGTTAAATTTTTTATCATATATTTTTAGTTTTAGTTTGTACCCATTTTTAATTTGCAACCTTTTTTTAATTTGTATCAATTTTCTTTTCAGTTTTAATTTGTACCCATATATTAATTTCTTTTTGTGCTCATATTTTATAAAGTTTTATTTGTATTTGTACCCATATTTTTTTATTTATTTGTACCCATTTTTAATTTTGCTAAATGTACCCATGCTAATTATATGTACTCATTCTTAAATATACCAATATAGATATATATATATATATATATATATATATATAATCTATTCAAATTTTTTTCGAATCCATTTTTAAACTTATATGGGTACATTCTTTTTTCTTTGATTTGAGAATATATCCATGTTAAGTTTAATCGAAGAAATTTACTAATTTTATTAAGCCTAATATCTTTTTTTTTTATTTTTTTTATGATTTTGAAGAATGTACCCATGTTTTGATACAATAATTTTGTTATTAATTTTGATGAATGTACCAATGTTTATATATATATAGACACACACACACACAATAGTATATTTATATTTTAATATTTTTAATCCCACAAATTATGGTTTTTTATTTAAAATCTCATTAATATAAACAACTATAAATTTCAATTTTTAATTTAAAAAATATAGTAACATACATATAAATAAATTATCACATTAATTTTAGGGACTTGAATCAAAAATTGAAAATAAACAAGGTTTCAGTCAAAGAATATTCATAGTTAGGGACCGCATCCAAAGTCTCCCAAATATAAATAAGGACCAACTATTAGTTAAAAACTGTATCTATATTACGTATAAATAAGAATCAAAGCGTGCGGATTTCACGTTGTGGTATATAATTTTCTTCACTTTGATTAGCTTTTTACCTCGACTTGTATAAAAGAAAAAAGCACTCTTCTCCTACTTTGACTTTTTAAATTTATCCTTCTCTTCCTCGCATGTCCTTCCGGCACGTTTGAAAAAGCCCAACTTTTCTCATCAACTGCATAGTATTCGATCTTTTATTTTAATTGACAAGGAATTGGGAAAATGAATAAACCAGTTTTATTATTCTCCTAGATGCAAATGATCAACAAATCATTTCCTTAAACAAATTACATGTAAGCCATATATGTAGGGCAAATCTTTTGCAGGGCCGTCCATGTCAATTTATATAACGAGCATTTCGTATGCTTTGAGTTACGATTTCGATATTTTTATTAATTATCTTCATACATTATCTTTGGTTTTTTGTTTCTGGCACTCAAAAGTGGATTTTACGCTTCTGAATATTAACGTCAATTGATACACATGTACACAAAAGCATGAGTCCCAGACTCCCAGTTGATGATGAATTCCAATTTCATCTCTCCTTTTGCTTATATTTATTTTCTTAAATAAGATGAAGCTAGTAACATTAATTTCCAGTTTCAGTCAGAGTCATTTGCGCTTGAGAACAGTAAGCAACTGACTTTTGACTTCGCATCGTGAGTTTATGAGTTCGGCAATGTCTACAAGTTTATCGGTCAATCTTCCAAACATTTCTTCCATAACCTCACTTCCAAAGTGTTTGGCAAACATTCCCTCCGTTGCAGCCCTCACATTCGTGACCCAAACTGGTATGTCAACTGGACCACCTTTCAGATATGCTGCTGGGTTTGTCAACTCCATTCTCTCTATCCTAAAACACCCGTTTTTCTCTACTATCTCCTCCATCTCCTCTAGAGAGGCTGCATAAAATGGCAAGTTGAAGGAATCTACTTCACTTTCTTCAATTATTCCCTGCGGAAGGAAAAGAAATGGCACCATATTTTCAGTTAAGTTAGGCAGTTGTTCTTTTCTGGTGATCTATCTATTAACTTCTTTTTTATCAAATCTATTTAATTATGTTTATGAGCCAACGATTCTTTTATACTCTAAAATATCTCCTCTTTGAGGGGGGAAAAAGAAGTAAAAAAAATATGGTTTTGCTTCAATAAAAAATAAAACTTTTTATTAGAGAACACTAATTAAACATACAATAAACTGACACCATAAACGTGCTTTATTGCCTGTTCAATGCAGTTTCATTGAAAAAGTTCTATCCACGTATATTTCCATGTGAAAACACTTATATTGGCCTCTCTTCGCTATTAGAACCCCAATATGTGAAATTCTACTTTCATTGTTTTTGTCCATTATGTGATATCCTAACACACCTCAAAGTTGATTATTAATAAATTTTACCGTAAATTATAGGAGTTTATATTATTAATGAGTTATAAATATTACCTCTTTTGCCATGTCCATGAGGCTAGACGATAAACCATTGCACATCATACCCATTGGAATTTCTGAATAAGGCATCCCCTTGGGAATTCCAACCAAGATCATTACCATCATTCCTTCAGGCACAAGCTCTTTGGCCCTAGCATTCAAAAAATTCTCCATGTCCTCCGCAAACTGGGACGCATAAGCCTCAACTACTTCATCCGGTGCACTTGTGTAGTGAATCCTGCCCTTGTTCCATGTCGGAGAGGCCTTGTTTTGCAATACTTCCGGCGACTTGGAGATCCAGTGGAGACATAATGAGGTATGCACAAAGTGGATAGATGACTCAGGAAACAAACGGTGATGGAAAGAACCGGGCACGCCGGCTGCAAAGTATTGCTTGTCTTGTGGGAGAGAGGTGAAGAGGGTGTTGAAGTCATTCGACTCTTGGTCGTTAAAGAAGACTTGAAATTCAGGCATTTGATGATCATCAGAATGTTGATCGTCGTTGAGACATGATTGGGATAATTGGGATTGGTGTTTGCGTTGCATGGCTTCTAGTATGTCTTGAATTATCATGAAAGTGTTTGGTCCAGTGGCACATCCCAAGTCCGCAAGACGAATGGTGTTTGAAAGAGAGAAGAGTTTTTTCATATCAAGCTTCTGCTCAATTTCCTCAATGAATTTTCTCTTCTCATCCTCAGTGCACAGTCTCTGCAAAATTAATGGTTCTATTAACCTATTACAAAATTCATCTAAATTAAGAAAAGAATAAGTTAAATAGATTCCAAAAGGGGAGCATACTGCTCTATAACAAACTTGGCTAATATCGTATCTAAAATAATATTAATTAAAGAAACTGTTATTAGTATTTCAAAATTTTCATTTTATACTCCTCACAAATGTATTTTTCTTTCTAATTATATAAAGTTTGGAGTGCAAAATGAGATTTTAAGAGTGCTAAAAACAATTCCCTTAATTAAGAAAAATACAAAAGCAAAGGTTTTGTATTTGTCCATCCAACATTTTAAAAAGGGGACTTTAACGAAAAGCTCCCGGTACTGTTCACTTTGACGAAAAACCACATTTTTACACTAAAAAGTCAATCATGATATTATTCATTTTACCCTTTATTTTATCCTTATCTTTAAAACTCAAAATTTTCAAATCCTTTTTATTAATTCTCCTTTTTAATAAACCAATTTGTGGCCAGTGGAGGTGAATCCAAACTTTATTGGAAAGAAACCAATTTCGACTTGTTAAATTTAAAGCCAATATTAAAATGTTAATGGAGACCCCGATACGCAGTTGGATGGAACTGATTATATATTGTTAAATTTTAAAAAGTATAAGGAAAAAAAAAAAATTAAGTATCTCTCTCCAAATACATAATTCTTCTCTTTAGCCTTTTATTCTCTGGTATGAATTTAAGGGGAAAAAAAAGGAAGTTTTAACAAAACATTCCCAATACTGTTCATTTTTAACGAAAAACCATATTTTTACATTTCCCTTGTACTATTCTTTACATCTTTATTTGTCATTTTTCATTAAAACTAAAGTTTTTTTGAACTTTTCGTTAGTTTTCCTAAAAAATAAAAGCAAGATCATAGGGCGTGTAGTTAGCTAGCTAGGCTTGTATGACACACCCCGATCGAAATCAAGGCATGCTGGTCATCACGCCTTGATTTCGGTTGGGGTGTGTCAATTTGGTATTAAAACCTAACCCTGGCCATGGTGTGCCGACAAGGACGTCGGGCCCCTAAAGGGGCTGGATTGTAACATCCCACATCGCCCAGGGGAGTGGATCTTGTAAGCCTTATATGTATATTCCCATCCCTACGTAGCACGAGACCTTTTGGAAGATCACTGGCTTCGGGTTCCATGGGAACTCAGAAGTTCAGCGAGTAGCGCGCGAGAGCCCTCCCATGATGGGTGACCCACTGGGAAGTTCTCCTATGAGTTCCCATAAACAAAACTGTGAGGGCGTGGTCGGGGCCCAAAACGGACAATATCGTGTTACGGTGGTTGAGCGGGCCTGGAATGTGGTGGACCCTGGGCCAGAATGTGACATTGTAGGTAGCAAATATATGGGCACCATACAGTTTCAGGCGGATCCAGGAATTTACAACTATGGGATCATAAACAATAATTTTAAAAAAATTGATCATACTTGACATTTAGTACTACGATCTAGTTATATTCCTTTTTACTTATAAGTGACAGGTCTCAGGTCCAATTCTCGCCAAAAACGAATTTGAACCACATTATTACTAGCCAATTATGAGGTTTAACCCACTCTCTCACCCCTTATGTATATAATATCGTTTATCCAAAAAAATATATATAATAATCATACTTTCGTTCTCATATTTGACAAACGTCATATCACAATATATATTCATGTCAATAGAATCAAATGTATTTTTCATTGTATACAATCAAGCGATTATTCAACTACTAATTTTCAATACAACGTAGATTCGTCACAATATTGACCATTGAAAAAGCTCTCCTAATTATGGAAAGGTTGTAATTTTGATAGGTTTAAATTAAATTAAAAAAATATATATATATATATATATATATATATTCATTCATGGTCTCCCTATTTTGTTGCCTTAGGCAGTAGACCAACTTCAGTGGTTGTATTAAAACTCAAAATTTATGTTTTAAACTCATCCAAAACTTCTCTAATCATTGAGCTATAAAAAGTTTTAGGTTAAAACTTATTTTTGGGCCAAATTTAACCTAGAAAAATGAGGCAATGTTAGTGGCTGGAACACAAATGCTGACATTATCGGTCACTTGTGGAAAGATCAACGACTATTTTTTTATGGGACGACCCACGAGGTTGGACCGTTGGCTTAGATTCAAACTTTCTTAAAAAATCAAATTTATTAGTACATTAAATCTTACGGTTGAGATCGAATATGAGCAAATATACGGTAAAAAAAAGATCTTACATAAAATTAAATCCAACGGCTTAAACAATTAAAAAAATATTTAAATCAAAATTCATCTAGAAACTCTATAAATATCTATGTATTTGTGCAAACATCCACATAAGATTTACTTTCATCAAACAATTCTTTTTTTTTTCTTTGTACCCACCTATATGTATTTGTGTTTAAGAATCAGGTAGGTTGTGTGGTTTTCCATGTTCTTTCATGTGGTGCATATGTGTAAGAATGAGGTAGGTTTAGGGTTGTCGGATTTAAATATTTTTAGGTTAAAATGTTCATAAAAATAAATTAAAATAATCTACATAAATTATTTTTTTTAAACATTACGAAAAAAAAAATAGAAGCTAAAATCATTCTTTAATAATTTTGTATTAAAATGTTAAGCTAAAATCATTAGAGGAGAAAAAGTGTTTTTAGGTTAGAACCTAATTTTTCGGGCTAAAAATTAGGTTTTAACCCCAACCATTGATTTGGTCTTACTGGGGTCATATAAAAATTCAAAGGAGAGATATTTGAATTTTTTGGGGTCATTTGCAACAAGTACCCCAATGTTGGTTCTGCCAGCAACAGATGAAAACAAAAACTGAAGCTTGATATAAAAACTATCATGCATGTATATAGAGCCCTGTTCTCGTAGACTACATGGCCTAAGAAAATTGTTGTAATCTGCTATTAGATTAAAATTGAACCGCGGGTGACCAAAATTTACTTAGACTATGTGTGTAGGAGAATGAAACTTTGTATGTATATGTCTAGCATGCACATGATTATAATAATATTGGTAAAGCCCACACGTGGTGTACCACTCATGTTTCCATCACAATTAAAAATTTCTCCATTGTCAGGCTAAACTCATCTCCTCTCCTGCCCCTTAGTGTAGATCATATATTTTGTTTAAAAAAAACAATCATTTGACAATTTATTTAATCATATTATTATTCGCGTGTAAAAGACCTTTTTTTATAAACAGCATTACACGTATTTGAAGATGTTTTGAATGTGTTTAAAAATAGAGAAATTGAATTACATCATTGCTAACCTATTATGAGTACTAATTATTAAAAAAAATAAAAACTGCATTAAAAAGTATTTATTTTAAAAAAAAAAAACACTGTTAAGATTACAAAATTAGCCTTGTATTATTTTATGCATTCTTTTTTTTGGCTGAGGGACATTTTGGCCATATTCTTTTTTGTCGAAGCCGTGACGTATCAAGGGTTTCATGCATCCGTGATATGCATGATATATATTTAAAAAAATAAAACACAAATACATCATACCTGGCTGCAGGAGTTGTTGAAGTAGCTGTAAGTGCCTTTTCCAGCGTTCATAGGCAACGAAGCTGTGATCGGTATCGCACTATTTTCACGATCTCCGTTGAGATTCATGGAAACAGCTGAAACCTGCAATGTTCCTTTGCCCCCTTCTGCCATATATCTATCAGAAGCTTATAGAGGCAAGTAGATTTGATTTGTGACGGCTAAGATCAGTAGGTGTGGTATTATATAGAACAATTAAAGGCGTGAACAAATGCTCATGCAACTTGGTGGTACCACCACAGATACATTATGCATGCCTTATATTAATTAATCCTAGCTAGTTATAAATATATGAATAATTATTTCGACTATATTGTGAATTGACATGGATCCAATCTAAAGAAGGCTGACTTCTATATAAATATATGGTACTTATTTCAATTATATTGTCAAATTGACATGTATTATCCCAAGGTTGACTTCTATAGAAGGAGATGCAAGCTAATCAAGTTGGTTAAAACAATGTGCTATCTTCTCTATTTAAATTATAATGTTTTGAAACATCGGCTATAATGTAAAAATAAAAAAAGTAACTTCAACTACTTTTTGACCCTTGATGCCCTAATTGCCGTGGCTACGAGAGTAAGACAATAAGTCATAAGGTATGAATAAGGACCAACTACAAATAAAAAAGTATCCAAACATATAAATAAGAATCGAAGTGTACGAATTTCACGTTGTGTGGTCTATAATTTGCTCCTAGAAACAAACGAAAAAGAAGTTGAGGTATTGGCTGGTTAAAAATTGAACTGATAATATCATACTTTCTTCATTTACCTTGACTTCGAAAGACAAAAAAGTATGTATGCAGTCTTCTCTTACTTTGACTTTTTTGTCTTTCTCTGCTTGGATAGGGGTGGGCTAAAAAAACTAAAAAATGGAATTGGTCACGGGTCAAAACTGAAAAAACCCAAATTGAACTTGAAGAAACCGATCAAAATTGAAAGTTATTCGAACAAAATTGAAAGTTATTCGAACAAAATCGAAAGTTACTAGTTTGCTTCGGTTTTAAAAGTTTAAAAACCAAACCGAATTAAATATAAATGATGTGTTACCAATAAGAATGAGCACGTTTATTAATACCTGAGTCATAATCTAATTATCAACTTCCATATCATTTACTTTACAAAATTTTGTCTACAAATTTAGTCACCCAAGCATTGTCCTTACCAATTACACGTGATCTAATATCTATGCAGGGCAAAGTAAATCTTTCGCAGGGCCATCCATATCAATCTATATAACGTGCATGTGCAATTAGTGTGAAAAACCTTTGTCGAGAATTTTCTTTCAAATTACTTAATCATGATGATTTTCTCTAAATGGTTCCTCAATTTTAACCCAATTGTAGAAATGGTCTTTCTAACATAAACTTATTTTGACAGAATTCTGACGGAATTGACGAAAAAGACTATAACTACACATTTTGATAAGTTGATGGACCAATGATAATGAATTTTTAGTTGAGAGACTATTGCTCCAATTTCATTAAAATTAAGGGACGACCGCTACAATTTACTCAATTTTTTTATATAATATCTTTTGCAGTCCTTTTCATGAAAGCATGCATTGGCAATGTAATGAACCGCATATATGACATTTATATGTAACCCAGCATATAAGTTAACACAAACATAATTATAGCCAACTTAAAACTTAAAACTTCAAGATTGTTCTTGGAAAAAAAATATTCAAGTTGGTATACCCGAAAGCATTGCGTCAAAAGATGCTGCAGAAGACTTTGTAAATTAAGATACCGTCTAATTGTCGATTTAGGAGCTATAATACATCTATATGTATAATGTGTGTGTGTGTGTGCGCGCGCGCGCTTACGTACATCTATATACTATAAAATGTTCAGATGGAGGACCACTGTTAGGGTTTGCTGGGTTTCGTTAATTAGTCAGTATTTAAACAAATAAAGTCTACGTACTTAGTATATAAAAATGTGGCCAGATAGATGACCATCATCATTATATATAGTGACAATTTGGTGGGAGGGAAGTTAATAACTAGATAGCTAGGGTTGTGGACCACCCTATACTATAATTATAGGGAGCTTAACTTTAAAAGACATGACAGCTTCATAGAGCTTGAAGCACTAATCTCATTTTACCCTTGCGCCATATTCTTCATTTTTTACTACCTATTAACAGATTTCTCGCATCGATCTCATTAACATTAAATGGATGGCAATTTGTATTACACATACATATTCTTCCTAAAGCTATTCCAGTCTACTTTTTTAGCTATTGCTAATAAATTTTTAGGTTTAGCATGCCACATTACCAAGATCACCGCTATTATTTTTAACTTGACCGCATATTATTAGATATGGTGTTTTAGCACAAAATATCTAGGTGGTATTAGTAGTGAGTCTCTTACATATCAACTGTATCTCTTAGGGTATATCTCTGATACGAAAAGTTTATTCTCCATTGGGTGTGTTTGTGCAGTATGTTAATGTTAGATCATTAGCATACAACATGGTGTGTGTGTGTGTGTGTGTGTGTGTGTGTGTGTGTGTGTGTGTAGATTTGTTAACTTTCAGGAAGCAGGTTAAGTAACTGTAAGCCAGCATCCCAACAATGTAAAAATTAGGACCTTAATACGAGACATATCTAGCTAGTCCATCTTTTAATTAATTTAGGGTTTAGATTTCGAGATTATTAACGGTTACCTAAGGTAACGCGTCATGTGTTCTTGACTACTTGTTAAGGGTATACATATTTTATGGGCGCTCTGGCTTAAAAAATGATATCATCTGCTAAAGCATATAGTGGTCCTAGGCCTCACCAATCACCATGGATGCAGCACCTAATTACGGAGTAATATAAGGTCCAAGGTTGGAGATGAAAGATTCCCGACAGCTCTAGCTTTATAATATTAATACATAAAAAAATATAGCTCCGTTGGTTAATATGCAATGGTGGCTGATGTGAGGAATATATTTTGACTGAAACAACTGCATGCTTTCACGTTTAAGCACATGCAGTGACCCTTTATTTACATATGGCTGAAGAGATACTGCCTAGCATATGGCCAGAGTCATAGATTGGTAGGTAGGTAGGTAGGTTGTCCTAGTGTGGGGATCATACATGTAAATGTACTCGAAATTACAAAGTAAATCTTAGCAACCGTGCGGAGTAGGGGCATATAAACCCTAGGCACGATTCGTGGGGCGGACAGGATGAGATTCATATTTTGGACTAGTTGGGTGAAGATTGAATTGGATAGGTTGGGCTTTTCTTCTATTACTTGGTGCAGACAAACATAACTGGTTAGGATTGGATTAAAACAAGCCTTAACCCACCGACTCACTTGATTCCCTCACGAACCGCAACCCACTTGTTACACCGCAAATCTACGCAGAACCCGAATTTGAACTGTACCCGCTGCTGCAAATTGAACCGGAGTCAATCTCTATACCCTCTGATCTGAATCCACCAAAAAATCGCCCGTCACGACCCGTCCTCAACACTACTCGTGATGAGAGAGAGAGAGATCACAGTGCTGACAGAGGGAGGACGATGATGACAGAGGGAGGAGAGGAAGATTAAACGCGAAACTGCTAACCTCATGATGGGATATGTAAACTATGTGTAAGGATGAGTTAGATAATCCACTCTATTGTTGATTCATATAATTCATCATGTCCTATCTTGTCTACTTTTTATTTGGACACAACAAACAATTGACTAGACTCAAGTTCCTTTTAATTGGTCGCAATTCATCCCAACTGGCACATCAAACAGGCCCTGATAGTTAACTATCTTTTTACTCTTTTTTAGCTTTTGTTTCATACACACGATGGTCTAGAAAAATATGAATTTGAACTCGGATCCAAACATGCGGCCAACATAGTAAAAAAATCACACGCAATCGAATGAATTAGAATTTTAATTTTTTGGAGATAGTTAATTACAAGTCCACTCAAATTATTCTGAAAAACTATTAAGAAATAGAAGCCTGATAAATTTGAGTTATCTACAACCTTGTAATATAAAACTCTCCAAGTATTACTCTTCGCTGTACATTTTTAGAGCGACAAACTTACATAAGCTAGCTAGCTTGTGTGCAATAATTTACCAAAGAATTAAAAAATTAGGGTTCTAAATCCACAACTTGTACATCAAATCTCGGAGGGAGACTGATGGTGACGGTGAACAGAAGTTTAACGAAGAGAACTTGACTTGCAAACTTATCTTCCCCTTCACCAAGTTGAGCCTAGCTCCGGTGACAAACCAATACCCTGGACCGCCTTGTGGGCCCTACACAGACGTGACATATCCACGTACTTCACAAACTTCAACTGCAGTGGCACCGGAGGCCCTGTCGGAAACACACTCGAGTCCACAATCATTTGATTATCATCGGGCAGTACTTTCTCTCTCGACCAGTTACTCCCGGAAATCGATGTACTTATGGCACCAAAGAGGCCTGACGGACGACTTTTGGGAATGTTCCGGCGGTGGTTCAGTCCAATTTGATTGGACAACAAAATGATCTGAGATTTTGGAGAACAAGAGCCGAAGATGGACGACATTCTTTGTGTCGTGTTTCTTTACGACAAGCTGGACCCCGCACACTACGAAGGACGCATCTTTCTTGGAGGACATCTGTTTGGGGTCGTGTTTTACCAGCACGGTGCACACATGGGAAAACTTTTTTCCAGTTTATGGCTTCAAAGTAGCGGTCGTCCGCAATATCATCTGATCGTCGCCATGTTGGTGTGTCATCTATCTTGTTTCGCAACATGAATGGCATGTGTTTGATAGATGTTGGAGGTGGACGGCTAGCCTGAGATCAGATCACAGAAGGCATTTTTCATCAATATGTACATATTCTAGCATCGTAATGTTGTACTATTAGGGTTTCTCAGCGTGATCAACAAATTCAGTTTATCACTCTATCGATTTGACAATTGTTAATCCTTTCTATTCCCGCTGCATTATATATATGTGGTGTGATTTCTCAACGTGATCAACAAGTAGTAATACCTGTTGGCTTTCCTGCCCTCAAGATACAAGCGCATCCCTATGACAGGCCTGTTTGCAACCCTAACGTGTGCAGTGTTTACATATAGCTGAGGACTCATCAAGCAGACGTGGATTGCAGGGGACTGAGTTGTCCTATTTGAGACTGGGCCTAGAGCCAGCTCATTCAGAACCGGAGCCCAAAGTTTGTGGGCTTGAAAGACTAGAAAGTATTGCAGATCAGCTATTGGAGGCTTGTCTGCACGTAACCCATACACAATTAAAAATAAATAAAAAGCCGAAGCAAGATTCTTAATTAATTAATAAGCTTATTTTTAGTTATGCCTCCTAGAATTCGATTTAATCTCACTTTACCCTATGTAACTAAAAAATTTGCTGCTTTACTCCCTGAGACTCATAGTGCGCTCCACTTTGCCATCTAAAACTCGATTTTGATCTCATTTTATCTCTTGAAACTCGAAAGTCGTCTTTATAAAACTCAAAAATCACTCAACATTGCCTTAGATCTGTAATTTCTTATGTGGATTTGATTTGATTGCACCAGGCTAATCCAATTCAATTTTATTTTTTTCATCTCTTCAATTTCTTATAAACTTAATATTGTCTGATCGTTGAATGTTAACGCGTAATAGAAATTTATAATCAAATTTATTGCACATGTGGCATTGTCTTCTAGAGTTTTGGGTCCCACGTATGTTGACCTATAAGTTTCAAGGACAAAAAAGAGAGTACACAAGTCAAAGTAGAACAAATTTTGAGTTTCAAGGAGTAAAGTGGTGGCTTTTGAGTTACTGTGTGCAAAATGAGATCAAATGAAGTTACAGGGGCGTAGCTAAAAATAAACCTAATTAATAAATTAGATTCAAATTAAGATACAAAAGGAAAAATGTGGTTTGTCTTAATCAACTAATTCAACTTACGTTTACATTAGATGAATACTTAAGAACCAAAAATGTGTTACATATTAGTTAAACTTACATCGAAGATAAAGGTTGATGGCATGCAACAAGAAACCTTTACCGGACACATCTTTGAGGAGAGTAGTGATCGGAATGAAGCTAAACTAAATCGCGTCCGGCGTTGATGAAACCATGAGGCCACTCGCAGTAGGTTACGGCTAGCGGATCGCCGCCTTTTTTTAGAGCATACCACACTAATTTGAAATAATATTCCAATCAGTCATTATTACAAGTTTGCAAAAATCCAAAATTTTAGGGCCTCTAGTTGATTGAGGAGTATCATATACGTTGGCTAAACAAGCGCATTAGTACTTTCCCTGCGTACACCACCAGATTACAAGTAATTACAATTATAATTTTTGAATGATTTGCACTTGAATTTCTCCATGGTTTTGTCTTCACGTTAATTTCTTCATCTAGATTTTTCATTGGACTTTTGTTGAACTATTTACACTCTTTTGCACTTATTGCATAAAATACAGGTGACTTTTGCAGAAAGCGCGAAACCGACGACGAGATCTCACTCTTAGATTATTAACTTTTGAGTTGCTGAAATTGACCCAGGTTAAAAAAGTGTCCCTAATATGGACAAAAACGTATGAATCAATGTCAGGCACGTCATTTGTAACATATTTCTTACAAAAAATTAAAAAGTTATTTTAATTTAGTTGAACTCCCTTACCTGTCTATATATGTAGATTTGTTTGTAGGGAATTTCAAACCCGTATTTCATATGGTTCAACCTACGTTCGATTTCTTAAACTAATAATTTCCCCAAAAGTGGTAATGGAAAGCTGAAATGTCTCTTAAAGTTTTCTCAACCATAAAAAAAGTGATTGTAGTGACTTTGCCATCTTTTGCTTTTTTTTTTTTTTTTTTAACGAAGGATAAAAATTTATGGTGCGGGACCTTGATAAAGTTCAAGTCTATCTAATCCACTACCTTAATTATTTTAATGATTTAGCCGATTTTTCTACTTTTAAAGGGTCGGATTTGGATTCTCTCCTGAGCAGAAGATCTGAATCTTCTTGACTCAATAACACAAATCGTTGAATTTTAATCAAACGATTACAAATAGAGATTTTTTTAAAAATTATAATAATTGTAACCGTTGAATCAAAATCCAATGGTCCGTGTTATTGGGTTAGTAGGATTCGAACCCCTGCTCAGGAGAGGATCCAAATCCTAATGGGCCAAGGGAAGAAGAATCCCATTAGCCGTAGACATGGGCGAGGATCCAAGAAAATATGACAGTAACAGAACAACCTTAGCAATCAAACAAGAAACACGACAGAAAACGAGGATCATTGACGGCCGGGATTATGATTCCATTTGAGAACAAATGTGAAGAAGTTAGCATATAAAACACAACAAACGATACCGTACAAGACAACTTAAGGCTTAAGGTATGAATTCCGCCGAGTTACCAAGAAAAGCAACAAGAGAGCCCCAGCCAATATAAAAATGTATTACCCCATTCACACCGGAGATGTTCGCTTGGGGACTCACTCTCCGGCACCCCAACTGCGCCACTCCGGCGGATCCAAAACCAATGAACAGATTTTTAACATATGCACCGAAGGGGTCGTCCGGTATATCAATGACATCAATCTGCTAGGTGAAACCAAATCAGACATAAGAGAAATTGACATGAACAAGGTTTCCCTCGTTTAAGACTGCCGATTATCAACTGCGGTGAAACGAGTTCGGACTTCATGCACAAACACATTTACAGCTTTACAACAACAAATGCGAAAAAAGTATCCGATTGCACAGCTTCTCATAACACTACATACTTTTTACATGATGAAAGAAAGAAGCAAGGAAACAGAAGCACTGTGAAATACACCGCGCAGCCTTCATTGGCAGTCACAAAGAAAATGAGACAATGCCCTATCTTTATCTTTGGTAAACTTACAGAGGTACAGTTTGCTCAGAGACGCATGCCAATCCCTGCATCAACCTAACAATCTCCGCGGCATCATCCAGATAATACTTGGCTTTGCTGGGTTTTTTGCAAACTGTGCACGCAAATACTTCTGCTCTGGGAGCAATGGACGGGCCGGATATGGAACTTGTAATTACCTCAAACATGTCTTCATCAGATCGGTCATCCCCTATGCAGAGAACAAAATCTGGTGACATTTCCCTTTCTTGCATGGTGGAAAGTAGACGTTTTGCTACAAGTCCCTTGTTTACGCCCTGCATACACACGAGAGTGTTACAGCTAATCGAGATATTGTAATTCCAGTTCAGCAATCTGAGTCAACACACATTGCTTATAACAGTAAGTCCCTTTGTTTCAAACTTCGCACTTCACATGAATGCTTCACATGATCCAATTAGTACCCGAAGCCTCGTATATTTCTTTTTTTCTATTAGATACATTAAGTCAGTCAGGAATTTATCACAGGATGCTTCATAAAACACTATTTCAAATATATTCAATCGTGATAAGACATATCAGGAATCAGGATATAAAGGCAAAATTCCACAATTCATACGAAGAAAAGTTTTCACACCTATGCAACCAACTCAATAAGCATATGAACTTAGTGAGTAAAGAAAACTCGACTAATCATTAATGCTAGAGGAAACAAACAGAGAATACTTCAGCTGTTGCCCCGAAAAGGGCCATAATCTTTTCCAAAATTTACATCTGTTAAAAGCTTAAAAGTATATACTATACCTGTTTAACTCTACAAATTTTAGTTAAACACATTTAAGATATAAATAATACCAATTAACAGTCTTGGTTTCAACATCTAATTTTAGCCTCGTGATTCTCTAACTCTCGACCCTCTCCGAACTTCTCATTGGCTTTTACAGTTTAACATGTGTTACTAAGCTTGTGTACAGTTTGGATAACAGTCATACAGATTAGAGCAAGTTTTTACAGAACAACAGAGATTCAACTTAACAAGGGGAGGTGTATCAAACCTGTGGCTTAACCTCAACTACATTCTGCCCGGTTTTAACAGTAACTGGTTCATTAGCAAGCACACTTTCAAGATGATCCACAAGTTCCTTAGCTTGGCATGATCCAAAATCAGGATCCGCATCCTCATAACACCACACAAGTGCAGTTTCCTTGTCTTCAATGGTGGAACCATCAGTTGTTTCAGTGTAAAGCTTCATTACCGGCTCTGCAATCTGCTTCCAACTACTGTCCGCAACCGGTACACAAGTTTCCCATTCTGCATCTCGCTTTAACCTGCTTCCATATAATCGTTAGTTGTAATTTAAACTGCATTTCCATAAGCATAAAAATTGATATTTGCACAAATTACCGTAGAAAGTATCCATGCTCAGCAGCAATTCCAAGTTTCTCACAAGGAGAGAACCATTCAGCTAGTACTTTGCGACTTTTCGCACTAACAATGAAAACCATGTTGTTCTTGTCTCTGCACAAGCTATTCAGGATTTCAATGGATTTAGAAGTCGGGCTCTTATCGATGGAAGCCTGAGGCATCAACGTGCCATCATAGTCGAGAAGGATCGCCCTAGTTGCAGTCCTTCTGTAAGCTGACACTATATGCTCCATAGAAAGCTTCCTGAAGTTTGGACCAAGGGCCACAACTCTGAAACTCAACCCGAACCCAATACCCCAGGCCCTCTGACGCAAATGGCCCTTACATGTCCTTTCCAAATCCTGGAGGAAACTACGGGCCCAGTACCCAACATCATGCGTGCTGACATATCTACAATGCTTCTCGTGCCTGAGCTGTTTTTCTGGCTCCGCCATCTCCAGGGCACAGTCCATTGCATCTGCCACAGCATCAATATTCCAGGGGTTCACACGAATTGCTCCGCTCAAAGAAGGAGAGCAGCCAATGAACTCGGACACAACTAACATGCTCTTCTTCGGGATGGACGGCTCCAACCCCAAAACTTTGTCCAATTTCGCATTTCCTTGCCGACCGATTATGTATTCATATGGAATTAGATTCATTCCATCCCTGACAGCGGTCACCAAGCAACACTCGGCAACAACATAATATGCAATTCTCTCATAGAACTTGAGTGGCTCATCAATCAACACGACAGGCTTGTACCCGGGTCTCCCAAACGTTTCATTAATTCGCTTCACAGTTGAGGATGTCTCTGCCTGAACTTCTTTCACGTCTTTTCCCCGACCCCTTGCTGGATTGGCTATCTGCACCAACACGACCTTCCCCTGCCACTCTGGATGCTGAACAAGCAGCTGCTCCATTGCCAAAAGCTTCAGACTTATACCCTTGAAAATATCCATGTCATCAACTCCAAGTAACATTGTCCTTCCCTGGTCAGAGAACTGTTTGATAAGCTCAGCAACCTTGGCTTCCGTTTCGGGTAGGCTCAAAACGGACTGCAGCTGACCCATGTGTATGCCAACAGGAAGAATCTTGATGCTAACAGTTCGACCATAATACTCGAGGCCTATATAACCCCGCTTGGATTCATACGTAAGACCAAGCATTCGACTACAGCAAGAGAGGAAATGCCTTGCATAATCAAATGTATGGAATCCGATCAAATCAGAATTTAAAAGGGCTCTCAGAATCTCTTCCCTGACAGGCAATGTCTTGTAAATCTCAGACGAAGGGAACGGACTGTGGAGGAAAAACCCAAGTTTCGCACGGTTGAATCTCTTCCTCAAAAAGGTCGGCAACACCATCAGATGATAGTCATGTACCCAGACAAAATCATCTTCTGGGTTAATCACTTCCATGATCCTGTCTGCAAAAATCTTGTTCACTGACACATACGCTTGCCATAACGATCGGTTGAACCTACCACCGAGGTCCGGCGAAAGGGGCAGCATGTAATGAAACAGCGGCCACAACTGTTGCTTGCAAAACCCATGATAGTAGCGGCTGAAAAGATCTGGTGGGAGAAAGGTTGGGACACATTTAAAGGTCTCCAGGAGGAATTGGGAAACCTCATCTTGTTCGTTCGGGTGAATCTCCTCCTTAAGACAACCAACATAAATCACTTCAATCTCATCATCCCCCAAACCATCTTTCAATTGGAGGAGTAGCGAATTCTCATCCCAACTGAAAATCCAACCCTTACTGTCATCCGTCTTCCTCTGAGCTTTTATGGGGAGCTGGTTAGCCACAATGATGATTCGGTCACGTTGGCTGGACGATGAAGACGTGTACCCTTCATCATCCACATCGGACATCACGCCGGCCACATTCATAACTCGTGGGATTCGCCGGCCAATTCGGCCAAACGAGTCTCCCTCGCCGGACGCAAGCTCCAAAAGATTGGAATACGATTTCGACACCATTTCTTCCTGGCTACATATCTTGCAAGATAAAAGCTTTGAGAAGTGAATCGAAACAAAGGGAACGCATAAAACCAAGTACTTTTCTTGTTATCCGGGTAAGAAAGAATGGAACAGATTTAGATCAGACGCAGCACAGAAATACATGACACCCAAACATTCAACTAGACATTGTCGTCACACTTTCTGAGAAAAGTATATAGATTGGAACCGAAACCAAAGACACCAACAGCAATAGCAACAAGAAGAGTAATAAAAAAAATTTAAAAATCCAAACTTTCAATGATAAAATTGAGAGCAGTTTGAGATGTTACCAGCGGCTGAGATTTTTGCAGAAAACCCTACTTTTATGTTCGTGGAATTTGAAGAGACGGAAACAAGAATATGAAGGGTGATGGAAAATCTAATCAAAGATTGTAGGAGACAAAAGGAGGCCCTAAAATCTGGTTCCTTTCCATGGGACTTTCTCAGTGATCAGAGTCTTCTCTTATAAGCTCCCCTCTCTCTCTCTCGCTCTCTCCCTCTCTCCCCACCCTCCCATCTCTTTCTCTCTCTAAAGAGAAGAGGATCAGACCAACTGAGGCAAAACATAAAATAGTGGGGGATAATGTTTCTGGGCAATTTGCTTTGTTTTTCACACAGTTACTAATTTAATGGGTTTACTTTGTTTTTTTCAAAGAAGAGAAAGGATAATTGAAAACGACGAAAACTTTGTAGCCGTCGGATTCGGTATCAGGACGGAGGCGACTAGAACGGACGGCTGGGATGGTTTTCGGAAGAGAGGGGAGAGAGTAGTGGATTCCGCCTCTGGTTCTTATCCCTTGTCCTTTGGTGTTTCCGCCACGAGGCTTACTACATTGAGGTGGGACCCACACGAGGGACTTGTCCATACCGCGTAAGCACTCTGACACAAAACCTTATCTGTTTCTTTTGTTTCGAGTTTTACGGGGAAAAATGGCCGAACCGCCGGCTGGGTACATTGTCATTTTACACAAATATCTAGAAACAAAAATGTCACGCAAACGACGTGTCGCTCTCTTGTAGTTAGACGTGTCCCAGGTTCTTATCCAGAATTAAGGATCTGGATCCTCTCCAGGGTAAGGGAGACGAATCCTCCTGATCCAAACATACAGACCGTTAGATTTTGATCCAACGGTTATAAATAAAAGATTTTTTTTTAAATTATAATAATTTTAATCGTTGGATCAAAATCTAACGATCTGTGTATTTGGATCAGAAGGCTTCGTCTCCTTCGCTTAGGATCCAAATCCCAGAATTAATCCTAGTAGTTTAATGGGTAATTGGACAGTCCATCAGATCCAGCTCCAACCCTCCAAGCTGAGGGAAAATAAAATAAAAAATAGGTTAAAAAAAATAATATCCACTTGCATTACATCATCGAGCTTGGACCGCACTGCTGACATGGCGAGCCGGTGACTTCCAGCTGTTGCCACGCTACCCGTTTGAAATTCTAAAAGAAACGTGGTGATTTATAAATGTTTGTAAGATGATTGAAAACGTTTTCAGTATAAATATATTTAGAAATAATTTTTATAAAAACACAAGTGAATTCATGTATGTAAAGCAAGATGAATTAGTGGATGAGATTTTTCATGCTGTTTTGGAATATAAGATAGACTTTTTAATTTTTTTAATATTTTATTCAAAAATATAAAAATCAAAATTTAAAAATAAAAAAACATAGGATATTTATAGAGGATTGTAAAATTATTGCTGGTGTATAAAATAGATAATTAAATTTACAGAGTAATTTGTCGTCTAATTTTTTTATATTTGTTCGAATGAGTATGCTTTGTTGTTGTTGTATGTAATTAGCATATATAGTTAATAAAAAAAAATTAATTAGTAAATAGTATCAAATAGTTTAAGGATAATACTTGAGTGATAATTCATGCTTAAGTACTCACTCACCTTTTAACTTTGTCCAATAACATTTCAGTGTTGAATTATTTTAAAAAGTAATAAATATGCTCTTTAATTTCTTTTAAAACTTTGAAAAACAAGTAGCACGCCACACATTTAATTAGGCCAATCAAAAAGCGATAATAAAGTAGTCACTGGGTACCTAAATATTATTCATAGCAATAGTTGTTTGGATAGAAAAATGGATCTGGCTTCTCTGCCCTCCCACTTCTCATACACTCACATCCTCTTCTATTTGTGCAGTAACAGTTAAATCACGTCAACATTTTATATTACTATTGTTTTTTGTCTTATTATCTCTATAAAAAAATCAATATAAAATGTTGACGTGGCTTAACCGTGACCGCACAAAATATGAGGGGATGAGAGTGTATGGGAAGTAGGAGGGCAGAGAAGCCGGGTCCTAGAAAAATAACATAATATTGCGACGACTGTCGGACATAGCCGCTAGGGGGCCAAGTTTCGAGCAGTCAATAAAGCCTGGACAGGCCGAAACATGTCGTCGTAAAGAGTTGTGATCCACCACGTAAAGCATCGCACGCTCACGAGAGCCAGTTTCGATCCCTCAGAGTAGCTTCAGCGTGTGCTGGAGCCTGATGGACATGGGCGTGAACAGGGCCAGAAAGCCCGAGCAAGCAAGTCCAACGTGTGTTGGCAAGGTAGCCCGAGGGAGAGGCCCAGTAGGAGTTGCCAACCCGAGAACCCGAAGGCCACGTGACGCAAGACTGACATCAGGTGACGCAAGGTTGACGCGGGTGGGTTCGGTGCTCCGTGTAAGCTGCTTTTATGGAAGTGATTCCGGCGAAGAGCTTGGCCATAAGCACTTCCATAACCGCTCTATTCCCGACTCTGAACTATTCTTCCTTCTTGTCATCCTTCCGCCGGTCGAGATTGTCCTTGAACTTTCCGTTCAACACGAGGAGGCAAATGCCATTGCTGGAAGCAATTATGCTCGTGGCGGTGCGGAGGTTGATGACTTTGCTGAAAGTTCTTGATAATCTGCTATGTTTTGGTCTCATGGCGGTGTCCATCTGCAAATAGTGGAAGATCAGAGGACCCGTGAGCAAAGAGAGTTCAAATTGCTGGTTGGAGGCATAAAACTTTGGGTTTGATTTGTGGTGTTTAGGGGAATAAAAGGTGTCTGAAAGGGAAGGGATTTGTCGACCGGAGAAAAAGAGAGCGGGAAGGAAGATGTCGGCAGGAGAAAAAAAGGAAGATGATGAGGGAGAGGGAAGTGAGAGAGTGGGAAGGAAGAAGAAAACAAAAATGGTAGAAGTTTCAGGAAGAGATTGGAAAGATAAATTAATAATATAATATTAATTATAAATAAAAAAATACTAATATTTTATTACCTATTGCCAGGGCTATTCAAAGCAATGGTGGATATGCAAAAGGCAATTACTGTTCATTGGGTCGATTAAATAGTGAATAGCCTGGGGGAGGGTTTCCAACGGTAGAACTGGACATATGAAAATGGCCAAACAGGAATAATGGAATATGATATATTCTTACTACTTATTCCATAGGATTTGCTTCAAATTTCTTCAATGTGTAAAAATGATTTGTATATTCATATTCTACCCAATTTGTTTTAAGTTCGATTTTTGACACGCGTGTGAATCACACTGTTGAACTTTACAGAACTAAGAGAGAGAGAGAGATTGCAATTGTTAAAGAAGAAATCATTCTCATTAACCTTATCTGCAGGATACAAGGAATATATATATATATATATGTTCATAAAATATCTAACCAATGCTGAGTCATCATCAATACTGTAGCTTAACAGCTAAGCTAAGTTCTAATCTAGTTCTAATCTAGTGCCTTATGCTCATCATAGTCTGGTGGTCCTTCACTATCCTTAATACACCCCCTCAAGCAGAAGGAAGGGGATCGAACTGAGAGCTTGAAGCGAAGTTGGGCAAATCTGTCAGCAGGTAAGGATTTAGTGAATATATCTGCAATTTGAAGCAACGAAGCCACATGATGAACATGAACATGGCCCAGAAGAACCTTCTCTCTGATGTAGTGATAATCAATCTCTACATGTTTTGTGCGGGCATGAAAAACCGGGTTGAAGGCTAGAGCAATGGCACTTTTGTTGTCACAGAAAATTCGTGGAGTTTGAAGGAGAGGAAAGGAGATATCGTGCAGGATTTTGCAAACCCAGCTAAGCTCGGCAGCAGTATGAGCCAGTGAGCGATACTCTGCCTCAGTAGATGACCGAGCGACTGTGCTTTGTTTCTTGGCACTCCAAGAGATGAGATTAGGACCCAAGAACACACAATATCCACTAGTGGAACGTCTGTCCACAGGGCATCCTGCCCAATCAGCATCCGTCCATGCAGTGAGAACTTGCTTGCCTTTAGAAAACCATAAACCTGAGTCAATAGTACCCTTCAAGTAGCGAAGAATCCTTTTAACAGCCTGCAAGTGAATCGTGCGAAGACTATGCATGTATTGGCAGACTTGATTGACTGCAAAGGCCAGATCAGGGCGGGTCCATGTGAGATATTGGAGAGCACCAACAGTGGATCGATAAGAAGAAGGATCAGGGAGAAGGCTACCAGAGTGATCCAATTTGGTGGAACTAACAGGGGTAGAACAGGGTTTGACTCCAAGCATATCAGTTTTCTTGAGTAAATCCATAGCATATTTGGATTGATTGAGAAGTAAACCTTTGGCAGACCTGTGAACTTCAATGCCGAGAAAATAGTGGAGCTCACCCAAGTCTTTGACGGGAAAGAGAGATTGCAGTTTGGATATAATGGACTGACAAACTGGAGGAGAACTCCCAGTGATGATAATATCATCAACATAAACCAGTATGAAAGTGATGTGAGAACCTTTCTGAAATATCTCAACATGTTCTTTGACTCTCGAAAAAAATAGACTGTTATAGATAAAGCATTGTACAACTTATTTTCTTATATATTGCGACTGCTACAACATCAAAATCAAATAATACACTTCTCTTGGTGGGGGAGAAGTGACTTAGTTGCCTTTATTAAGACTAGTAATTGTACACGTGTTATGCATGTATTTGTATAAACGATCACTAAAGTAGTTGAAATATTATTAGGTACATGCATAGCATGTATACAATTACTAGTATATACTAAATATAACTTACTAATAATTTGATACCTTATATATTTTCGTTAAAACCTTCGTTAACTGATGACGTGTACGAAGAAAATGGTTAATATTTTGATGCTAATAATTGTGATATTAATAATAATACCCTAAACCTCCGTCACTAATGATATTATACTACCTTGATGGAAATTGTGCTGTATAATGTTAAAAAATATCCCAATTTTGGTAGATTAGTATTAGTGAACGTTAAAAACCAAAAAACTTCTGATAGTAAATTGAAATTAACCCAAAAAATTTAATTTCAGTCGTATTAACTCATGTTTGTGTACGACTTTTAAGTTTAAACCCTAAATGTGAATCTCTAGCCTACTCATATTCCGCACCGTTATTACCTCCATTAACCCAAGTGGCTCATCCTGAAATAAGAATAAAACAAAAGAAAAGAGATCTTCACCTAATCGGGCTGGACAAGGCCCATTTTATTTTGGGTTCGTACGGATAGAAACCCAACCGGGTTGACCTCGGCCCACTCTGTATGTTCCACGTGTCAACCGCACACGCCAAAACCAGATACAAAACCAGTTTGTCTTTCGAATGTCCCAGAGAGCAGAGACCATAAAAGCCCGTCAACACGGCAAACACGAAGAAACAAAGATCGAAACTTTGTCGTCAAAACTCTACACTTTGCGTCCGATTCCATCCAATTCCACTGAAATCCTCCGGGGAATTTCCTAAAACCGAAATCCCAAATCGAATTCAGTTTCAAAATCTTGGCTTTCTTGAACATGGTGAAATCGGCGGAGAAGGGCGGAGGAGATGGGTCTGGGCCGTCGGGGTCGGTGCCTCCTTTTCTCAGAAAATGCTACGAGATGGTGGATGACAAGGACAGCGACAGTATAATCTCGTGGAGTGAAGCCGGCGACAGCTTTGCGATACTGGACATGGCCCAGTTCTCGATTTCAATGCTGCCCAAGTATTTCAAGCACAGCAACTTTTCTAGCTTCATGAGGCAGCTTAATATTTATGTGAGTTCTTCTTTTTCCTTTCTTACCTTTTGATTTACTGGGCAAAGTTTTTTTCTCTTTTATTGCATTGTTGGGGTTTCTCTCTATGTTAGTTGGGGTAATTTTTTTTTTTTTTTTGGGCTGAATTGGTATTGGTTTGTGCAATTGTGCGGATTTTTTGTATTGGGGTTTCTGCAGACTTGTTTGTTGTTGTTGCTGTGATTTCCTGTTGTTGTGTTTGTGCCAAATATTAAATTGTTGCACATTTGTAAATGATTGTAAACAAGATGAGGTTGAGAAGCCAATGTTCTTTCCTGCAGATACGATTAGTTTCAATAAAGTATCTATCTTGCAGTATTGCTAATTTGGGAGTGTTGCATTTTTTGGATTTCCTTCAAGTTGAAGTTTATTTGGAATTGAAATTTTTCTGTGGTTAAAAGATTAAGTGGCATTCAAAACGATCTGTCTAAGATGGGATCCTTGACCTTTGTTGATTTGTTGAATATTTTGAATCAAGAAGTTGTATTTTCGAAGCTTCAACCATCTCCCTTCTTTTTCTCAAACTAATTAAAAGGTTGCCGGTTAAGGTTGTGCTTCAATCTCAGTTCCCATGTATGCTTTCTTGGCTGAATTTGGATATATTTGAGAAACGAAGGGAGACAGAGTTGGATGGCTTTTCTTGTTTTTCTCTTTTGATGTATGCATTGTACGTGCTCTACAGAAACCTCTGCGTAGATCTGTATGACTGTAAAAGTCGTGTTTTTACTTGAATTGTTAACTAATTGTGAAGTACTGATGAATCTTAATGTTGCAGGGATTTAGAAAAATAGATCCAGATCGTTGGGTGTTTGCAAATGAAGGATTTATTCGAGGTCAAAAGCATTTGTTGAAGAATATTGCTAGAAGGAAACATCCTCAGGGTACAGATCAAAAAAAGATATTACAGCAAAAAGACAATCCTGATATACCGTCTGAAAATATTAGTGAAAATGGTCTGTGGAAGGAAGTTGAGAACTTGAAGACTGATAAAGTTGCTCTGAAGCAAGAGTTGGCAAAGCTTAGGCAGCACCAGGAAATTTCACAAAATAAATTGCTCCTCCTGAGGAACCGCCTTCGCGGAATGGAGAAAAATCAACAGCAGATGCTGTCATTTCTAGTGATGGCCATGCAAAGTCCTGGATTTCTAGTTCAGCTTCTTCATCCAAAGGAAAATAGTTGGCGAATTGCTGAACCTGGCGATATAATAGAACAGTGTATGGATGATGATAGACCAGTGGCTTCTGATGGTGCGATAGTGAGGTACCAACCACCCATGATCGAAGCCCCAAAGCCTATAGTCCCACCGAATTCAGGCTCAGAGAAACAACCTGAAGTTGATGCTTATCTGGGTGGAATGGAAGATTTTGTTGTAAATCCTGATTTCATGAAAATGCTAATGGATGAAAAGTCAAGCCCTGTAGAAACTCATGCCCCATATACTCTACCAGATATATCTGACGATGGTGCATGGGAGCAGTTTCTTTTAGCTAGTCCTTTCTTAGAAAATATTGAAGGTACAAAGGAAGATGGCGAAGAGCCTGCTGATGCTAGAATGGAGGTGGAACCAATGGTACCTGATCTGGATGAAGCACAAAAGTTTGATTATTTCGTTGAGCAAATGAAGAAATCTCAGAACTTTGCATCGGAATCAACAGTGGATGGATCTAATATGGAGGGCTCTCAAAACTTGGAGTTTATTACTGAACAAATGGAACATTTGGCTTCTGACTCTAACAACATGGAACAGAATCAGGAAAGCAGAAGGACAACTTCTGTGTAACTTAGGTTTTTTTGATCAGCTCTAGTGACACGTTCTCGTGGACACTTACCAGTCCATCTCTCTTCCACAACTCAGTTTTAACTAATGTAAGTTGGTTCTTATACTTCACATGTATCATAGCGTGTGTGGTTATTCTTTTATGCTGTCGTTGGAAATCATCTTTTCATTCATCGAGGCTACCTGGAGTTTTGTAGACTTGCGTCTTCATTATTTTTCTCGTTGACAGCTTTTGGTACGTTGGGACAAGCCGCACAATTTTGCATGATCGTTTTGTTGGGAAGAGGTGACATGTTTCATAATTTTGCTCTGTTTCTACATGTAATTTTGAGACTTCTTTCGTCAAATCTGGTAGTTACTTGATTCAAGAGATTTGGAGAATCGTCTGCACCACTGCAGTGTTCTTGTTTTTCATAGCTTCTGCAACCTCGCTTGGTATAGTTTTGTAATACCACGTTGTACCTTGTAAGATCATGGGGGCACCAAATACAGTTCCTATTTTCTCAATACAATTGTAAGAACACTTATTTTTCGAAGTATTTGTACGACATTTTCGTGTACAAGACTCTTATTAGCTTTCGACGAAAAAGTAAATATACGATCACAGGATGCACTTATACCGAAAGGGTTTGTTAAGATAATGAGCAACATTGGAATTTCGAAACATGAAGCGCAACGCACAAAGGTAAATCAATCTTAACACAGACAAGGTAGTCTGTATGATATGATAGGACGAGTGTTCATGGATGGATGGCCTTTGCCAAGCCAAACGCGGCTGCGGATGCTATGGCTCCGATGAGCGCAGTCTGGAAGGCACTCCGGAAGGGTTTGTTATCGGTGAAGCTGCCCTTGGCGTACCCGAAGATCAGCAACGCCAGCAAGGTCACGACAACCGATGCAACCAGAGCTTCCCTGGCCCTCGGAAAGAAGACGTAAGGAAGCAAGGGAACTGCTCCACCCAAAACGTAAGCAACGGCAATGGTGAGGGCGCTGTGCAAGGCTCTCCTTGGATCTGGCTTTTCCAATCCCAGTTCAAACCTGAATCATCACTCAAATTAACTTAATTATAACCATGTCATGCAATCCATTTGGCTTAAGCTTAATACTCGATGAAATCTTAGACTAAAATTATAATTAAACCAGAAATCTTGTCGGGCATCATTGTGGTAGAAATTAAGGAGTGCAAATTAAACCAAACACCTGCTACCAAATATATTTTGTCATCAACAACCCACCAATTGCACGTGCAGAATCAATCTATGCATGACGTATTTGGTATCGATAATGTTAATTTTTGTTTTGATATTATTGTGTCTACAACGCGTGAATACTTTTACTGTTGATGTATTATTTACCAATGTTATTAACTGTAACGATAGAAGTGTTATTTTCAAAAAAAAAGAACCGGCTATTTTAGGACACTTTGCAATCTATCAGTGAAAATTCTAATTAGTTAAAAGATCAAAAGAACTGATATCCTATCAGAATAGCAGATACCTACCCCGTGAAGTGTATGATATTCAACAACTAATGAGTAAAAGATTTTGTAATGATCAGCCGTAACACAAAATGCATAATAATATTAAAAACGTGCCCCAAGTGGAAGTGGAAGTGGAAGCGGAAGTGGCCAAAAGTGCTTTTTATGCGTTCACAGTGTGATGAAGGACCACAACCACATGGATTCTGTCCACATTTCAAAAGAGAACCCAACTTTTGATTAAGCACTTCCAATGAGAAGATATTGGCTTTTTATAATTGCATTCGGTAGTGATGGAGGTGTTCACGGAGAGCAACTTTTTTAGAACAGACTTATCGTTGTGTTATGTTTTAGTTGTATTTTTATGTGGAAAAAACTTTACCCTTAACAATATATTATCAAATATAAAACGTATATAACTGTAAACTTTTCTATATAAATCCTTGTCCTTCACTTGTCAACTAGTCCTAGTTAGCCCCCACCACGTGCAGTTCACAGAATATCCACATCGCTTTACCTACCTTCACAAAAATCTTGGAAGGAAAAGAAAATATCTTCCTATCATTCTGAGTTTCTTAAGTATATACACACACTTATTAGAAGCAGAATTTTTTAGTCCTGATTAAATAAAGCTAAATTATGAAGAGTGAGACGAAGTTATGTGCAAAGGGACGAATAATGTTCTGACAAACCGACCTAACTTGTGATTCCATAATATATGGAAAGTAACTTACTTCATCATGAAGTCGAGCCATGCTTGGGGCTTCTTCCTTAGAGCATTCACAACCGGTGTATACTCATGCGGCTCTATTCCATACTCCGCCAGTATCTCCGCCACTTCTGCCGCCTCTGCAATTACCCCGTCATAAACGAAAAGAAATTTCATTATTCATATACGAACAAGAAATAGTTACCTTAATATAATCTAAAATATTAGAAATGAGATTCAAACTTAGGTATAACGAGCGAAGCACTCCGCTCCAATTAACATGACCAGGACCTAATTAAAGTATAAACTTTAAAACTAATTGAAAATTAAATCAATGGAGGAAAACAATCCAAATTAAACCTGTATCAGGAACGTTTGCAATTTCTTCTTGTTCTCTCCTCAGCTCCCTCAAATAGTGATCCGATTCACTTTTTGCGGCCAGATATCTGCGTAATAAAATATCAACGAATCAATATATTACCAAACAAGCACAAGCTGTGATATCAAACAATAGCGGAACAGAGAGAGTACCCGCCGAGTCCCATGGAGATAGCACCGGCGGCGACTTCGGCGATGCCAGCAGTGAGGACGATAGATGACGTGGCATTGGCGCCGGACAGTCCCGCAGCGAGAGCGAACGGCACGGTAAGACCGTCGGATACGCCGATGATGATGTCACGGACGATCTCGCCGGCTGTGAAGTGCTTCTCGGTGTGCTTATTCAGCAGCGCTTGCTTCTCGGGGTCTAAGCTGGTCGTTTGTCCGTCATTAGCCATTGAGAAAAAAATGGAATAGGGTTTTGGATTCGTCCGTTTAAAACTAGGTTTCTTCGGGGAAGAAAGGAAGAGCAAACGTCTGAGATATCGGAGCGTTATATTTATATGGGTGTCTTTTTGTGCATAAATTGGGGGTAATCAGTATCCAAATTTCCAATGATTTTAACCTTTTTGTATGCTCCAATCATAGCGTAGCGTGCGTCAGGCGTGCGTGGATTTTGCTTTCTCAGAGGAGAAACGTTAAGGATACTATTCTAAAGTGAGAATCTACCTGATTATCTGCCATCACAGTTTAACGTGAATTCTCATGTTAAAATTATAAAATATTATCTAAAAAAATAAGTTGGTAAATAGTCCATATAGAGTCTGCTTAGCATTTCTCTTTTTAAATTGAGGAGGATGTTCTATGCTACAATCGTAATGTTAGATAGACTATATTTAGAGACAAAATTTTGAAAACTAAAGGATATAAAAGTTGATGATAAGTTTATTATTTAAGCGTTTATAAACGTGTTTATTTTTATTGGTGACACATCATTTAGTTTACTAATTTGTCTCCAACTTTAATCTTCTTAGCATTACCTTTATAGAATAACCATTTGAAAATTATTAGTGATGCAGGCAGCAAATTTTTGTCACCATAGTTTAAGCAAATTACAATGGTGTAATAAACCTCTTGTATATCAGTTTCACTCCACATCGATGATCTAATCCACATCGGAGATTTAATCAATTAACCTGCCTGCCTTCTAACACTAATATCCAAGATTTTGTAGGCATGCAGGTGGCATTCACGCATATTGAGACGGAGTCACGGAGGTGGTAATTATAAATAAGAAAAGGTGTCCTCACAGAAATAGCCAATGCAATATTGGTGCAGGCAGTTGCAGCCTTTACAGGTTCTGTGTGGAATATTATTTTAGAATCTGTGCCTCTGGTTTATTCAGATATCAATGTTTGGAATCATAGACATACCTGATGCTCTAATTTAATTTCTTCATTTTACATTTTTCCATCGATATATGAGGTTATTATTCAGGAAATCATAGTTTATTAACGTACGACATGGAAGACGGAACCAGAACAATGTAGGAACAGTTATTATACAAGCAGACACACACACACACACACACACACACACACACACATATAGCTACTAGAATAAACGATCAAAGAATGCAGAAAGTTGAAATTAGGAGACATTAGAAAACGCTAAATACCCAATTAACTAGCTAGTTTCGTCACAGAGACGGAGGTCGCCACTAATTATTGATTAATGGTAAGCTTGGAAAAGTTTAGCAATGGAATAAGCAGCGGCGGAGGCAATGGCTCCGATGAAGGCGGTTTGGACGGCGCTCTTGAAGGGTTGAGTGCCGGTGAAGTGACCCTTTGCAAACCCAAATATCATAAGAGCAAGTATGGTGATGACCACAGATGCAACCACAGCCCGTGTTGCAACTGGAATGAGCATGTAGGGTACTAGGGGAACCAATCCACCAACAATGTATGAAAACGCAATTGTCATTGCACTTTGTAGTGCTCTCATTGGGTCTGGTTTTTCCAGCCCTAGTTCAAATCTGCATCATATATAATAATCAATTAGTCACACCTCAAAAACTTGACAATAATCACTATTACTTTATCGGTGGCTAATAGCCACCCACATTTTACGCATCTCATCTTGCATAACTAATGTTAATTAATAGCTATTATGTGATCAACGTAGCGTTACTTTACTTCATCATGAAATCAAGCCAGGCTTGAGGGTTCCTCCTGAGAGCATTCACCACAGGCCCATATTCATGTGGTTCAACTCCATATTGTGACAATATTTCAGCAACCTCAGCAGCCTCTGCATTTCTCAATAGTTAAACACACAATCACACACACGACAGTATCAAACTTTAAAATGTTCTATGAAACGAAAAAGAGGTCACATGGTATAACATTTTTAATTTACTTTATTATGTTAATTACGTGCGTGGTCCTATATAACTGAACAGTACAGTTTGAAAGAGGTTCACATGATCTTAAGTTAGCAGGTAGGCTCGTGAATTTTCTGTGTGCGGTAAGAAAAGTTCAGCACACACAGACCTAATTATAATTTATAAACAAATCCAAAAGATTAACACATAATACACTAAATTAACATTAACTTTTGACTAGCACATTCCACAGTTAACAAGAGTTGTTTTTCTTTTTTCTTTTTTTGTTTTTTTTTTGTTTTTAAGGTTAAAGAAAGTAGAGGAAGGTAAATGATTAAACTAATTAAACTGCAAAAATTAATTAAATATAATAATGTTGAGACCTGTATCAGGGACAGCGATGATTTCATCTTGTTCCCTCTTTAGTTCTTTCTTGTAATGATCAGCTTCACTCGTAGCAGCAAGGTACCTGCATTCATATATATATATATGATCACCAAAATTAACAAAGATATATTGAAAACACAATTAAGCATATGCAAGTTTCAAAAAAAAAGCATCGATAAATTTAATGGAATTAATACCCGCCAAGTCCCATAGATATTGCACCGGCGGCAACTTCAGCAATGCCGGCAATGAGAATGATGGAGGAGCTAACATCGGCACCGGACAAGCCGGCGGCTAGGGCAAAAGGGACAGTGAGACCGTCGGATACACCGAGAATGACGTCACGCACAATCTCACTCGACATGAAGTGCTTCTCTTCATGGTCATGCAGAATCAGCATCTGCTTCTCTAGGTCAGCATAACCATTTTGATCTGCCATTTTTTATATTTCTTAATAAGCAAATTACGAAAAAAGTACAAGCAAATTAAGACAGTTTAGCTACTGAACCATCTCTGTCTTCTCTTGGTGAATGGCTAGCTATTTATACATGGAGGAAGAGGATGATCATGTGGGCCAATTTAAAATTTAGATTAATAGTGGGGTGAGTGTGTAAATTCAGATTTGGAGAAAAAGGTATTGGTTTTCTGCAGATTCCAGATATAAAGAGAAATCGAAGAGATATATGTGCATATTGTTTGTTTTCTGCTGACCCGCCGAATAATAATTTAAGAGAAAAAATACAAAGTTGTGTTCGCATTTGATTAATCTGTCACTTCAAAGGCGTGTGCGCACCACGGGCCTCGATGACCTAGTTGACATGCATGTGTTGAATCGTGGACTTCACTGAGCCACTGCTGAGGTTTATGTAATTTTATAATGACATAACTTGTCTCTTTATATGTTAAGAGATTCTTTGTATGGAGACGTGACGATATTGAACAATACAAGCGTGATTATCTCTTTATCACTGTATAAAAAAATTATACTAAAATTATTTATGCTATAGAAATCGTTTATTCATCTATATAAATTAAACAAATTAACGAATTATATAAAGATGGTATCTGTTATCATAATTGTCAATCATATATGACTAATGATGTCTAAATGAGACGATTTTTTTCGTAAATGATACTTACGGTTGATAACAAAAATGAACAATAACGTTTGTGGGATAAAATAATGGACCTTCTTCAAGTAAGGAGGATGACTTCTCACATTTAGGAAAATACAAAATAAAAAATTGAAGTTTTTATTTATTTTTTATTTTTTATCAAATAAAAAATAAAATTTGGGAATGGGAACTTGGGAGGATTTGTATGAGATCTTTTGCGACACTACGGGTCAAGAAAACAGGCAGGATTGGGTGGCATTAGGCGTGTGTCTGCCAAGGACGCGTACAAATGCTCAAGCTAAAGTGCACCAGCCGACTAGGCGTGTGTGAGACACAGGCCTTATCCGAAATCATGCTAATTAGGTTTAGCTCCAAACAACATAACTAATTTAGGTTTAGCTCCAAATTATTAACAACAAATGTAAAAAACTCAACTAATACCAAACTAGTTAACTATAAGGTTGTTTCTTTGTATCTGCTTCAGAATGTGGTTTCTATTAATTATGTTGTACACAAGTATTCATCCAAATCATGTCGTTCGACAAATATTGACGCATTTTTTGTCGAACAAGAAAGTCTCGGGTAAGACTACTTCATGCAACCACTTCCTTGTAAACGAAGCATGATTTGTGCACTTCCTTATAACTAGTAGCGCTACTCTACTACAAAAGATTTTATAAATGGAGCACGTAAACATGCATAGTTCACATCTCATTAGCATGTGAACGTTTGTCAAAAAAAAAAAAAAATCCAATTGATTTGATGATCCCTAACTTTTGCTTTATAAGAAGGAACATTATGAAGCACTCATAAACTAAAATTTCTTCCATACATATAAGCCTTTATATATCCATGTTTAATTGACAAGGAACGAATGCTACACTTATCACATTTTTTATAATACAATCGTACTATTTTTCTAATAGAAGCAAGATCCACCAACAAATGTAATTTCCATTTCTATTACAAAAATAATTAGATCTCATCTATATTAGAAAAATACTACAAATTAAATATGAAAAATGTGAAAAGAATACTACTTTTGAGCGAGATGGATAACTGCATGTTATCATGTTGTTTGAGTAATGTGGATTGGGATAACCCAACCCACTCAGATATAACAAGAAGTTCACTAGAGTACACCAGAAAGCATACATACATATAGACACACACACACACACTCATGATTCGGTACATATAATTCAACAAAACGAAAGCAAACCCACCCACTCACCAAAAGGAAGAAGAAACGTGTCAACTGAAACAGTGAGGCCACCCATTCTATCTCATTGCTGCTTGAACATATTGAGAGAGAGGTTATCAACTTTAATACTTCTCTCTCCAATTGCTGCTGGTACATATTCGGAAAATAAAATCACTCGTTTACTCCGATATTATAGGTATTGTTTTAATTTAATTATCTATTACTAACGGTTGGATTTTATTACAAAAAATTTCGGTGCTGTTAAGAATGGAAACTGTTATCATATTACCGATGTGGAAACTTTTGTTTTTGATCACTGCCTATTTTGTTTTCCCTTAATTATATATAAGAATCCAATCCAATTATCCAAGCCAACACAGATCACGCACATGTTGCAGTGCAATTGAACAACCATAAAAAACAATTTAGTTAAAAGAGGAAGTGATATATATTATAGCAGATCGTATATATGTTATTATGTATATCAGAGAAGCAGGTGTTATTATGTATATCAGAGAAGTAGGAGTCTGCAATTGGATATATAGTGGAGCGCCCACTAACACTTGCCAGCTACACGCACTCACACGAATCTGATCCTCGTCGGATTCTCTTTGTGAGGATATCTTCTCTTTGTGAGGATATCGAGAATTCGTGAATCATATTTGTTTATTGTATATTGTGAGGTTATAAATTATTTAAAATATTTTTATTTAAAATTAAATATAAACAATATATGACAAAAATTGGCATACATAACCTTAATTTCTTGTTTTGTTGATGACGGATCCAAAACTTCAAAACCATCAAACGAAAAGCATAATGGTAAACATTTTCTCACATTTCATTTGTCTTTTTCTTCAGTTCAAACGGTATATCACAACTCCAGTAAATACATCCGTGAGAATTCAAACTAACGTCGAAAGTTTTAAACCTTCATTCACTCCAGTAAATACATCCGTGAGAATTCGAACTAGCGTTGAAAGTTTTAAACCGTTACTCGCTTTTTACCAAACCAAGGGCTCCCACATTTCATATCTTTAGGTACGGTGAGAACACCCATATATCATCCCTCAGTATTATACCATTACAATACTGGTTGTTGGGCTTCATAATTTTGGGCTTTTACTCCTTGTCCACTTTGTTTAGCGTGAGTTTGAGCCCTTAGAAATAGGCGGACTGTCTTGGTCATGTTAAGTTTTGTTTCGGAAAATGAAATGGTTTTCGTACACTTATTTAGGCTTGATTTGGTACTGAGGTGATTCTGAAAAAAAGTTAGTATAAAAAAAATCTGAGAGCTGTTTTTATGTTTGGTAAACATTCAGTTTCAATTTTTTTTCACAATTTTGGATGAAAAAAAAAGCTAAAAACAATAAACTGCAAAACCAAGCTTTGAAAAACCGGTTTTTTTTCACATCTGTTTTACATAAAAACTTATCAAGCAGTCTGCTGCTTTATTTCACAGCTGCTTATTCTTACATCACAAAAAAAACAATTTTTTTTCAAAGTATTGCAATACCAAACCAGTCCTTAGTCTCAGATAAAATTATGTAAAATTTTTAGACCCACCACGATCCGCCGGTCGTTTGCCCATAACAAACAAAATTCTTTAAGCAATTTCAATCCTAAATCAAAGAAACATCCAGAAGTACGGAGCTACTTATTAGAAATTCCAGTTACATTTGTCCTTTTTTTTTTTTTTTTTGAAAAGTATTTTGGATGTATAGCAAAATTCAAATTGACAACATTTAATCCAAATATCATGTAATATTACGCAAACGATCGATCAATCAATCTATATATGCAACAAAATAGCATATAGAAAATTATATGCTAATGTTCTTCAGTTCAGGTCTCCAGATTTTCAGCAATCAATAAGCTCAGGAGAATTAAATCTTTCATCATCAGAACAAAAATCAATAAAATCTCCTAATACACACCAAAAATACTCCATAAACATCCACAGCAAAAAAATAAAAAAATAAAAAAGTAAAATCTTCTTAGAAAGGTCTTCAGTTCAGGTCTCCAATTTTCTCAGCACCGTTTTTTGCTCAGCAGAACGAAAGTTTTGTGAAAAAATCATCATCAGAACCAAAACTAAGAAGATATTTTCAAATTCCCACAACCCAAAATCCAAAATCCAAAAAACATAGCAAAATCACATAATCTACAGCTCTCGCAAATTCTGAAATAAATAGAGGTGAGGCTGCCGTTTTATAGCGAGACGCCTCTAAACCCTAGACCCCCTGCTGCAGGATTTGGGCCGCGGCCCATAGTTTCATTTGTTGTTCTGGGCCTTTATTTTTATTTTTATAATGATTCCTAATTTCATCATGATGGGCTTTATTTCATCGTAGTTGTCCATTGGGCTCATATTCGAGGTTCTTTTTTTATTTTTTTATTTTTATTTTTTTTAATACATTGTTGTGCAATTTTCTTTCAAAGAATCATTGAAGAGAAGAACATGGGAAAATAACACAGTAGAACTGACTGCGAAAGGGTGATGCTACACACTTGCTCATACGATATCTAATACAAATATGGCTCACATACGAATTATTATTTTAGAGCACACTTCAATAGCTTTGGCTAGCTATATTGCACGTCCATCGACAAATGTTAAAAACTTTCAAGTCAGCATGTCGACTGATGTCATCAACTTTTTAGCGAGCTTGTTGACAAATGCCAATATATATCGAGTGAGGCTATCGACATATACTATAGCCATTCATACAAAGACATGAGGCTAGCAGCTACCCTGTCCAATGGTCACAGAGGCAATTCGTCGAGCAGTTGTAAACAGTTTTTAAGGGAATTTTCGAATTTTCATAGAGGAGCATCCAACTCTTCTATGGAGATTTCTGAGCAGTTGCCCAAAGGTGGAGACATAGTAGTTGTTTAAATTGCTAACTTTTAATAATTTAGTAGTAATGTGAAAGTTTTGAAATTTTGTGTCTCTCTTCGAATGTAAGCGAAACCTTAAGGATGTATTTTGCAATCAACTTAAAAAAAAAAAAAAAAAAAAAAAACCTGTGAAAAATATAAAAACGAAAAAGGGGGAGGCGAACCGAGAAGTGTGAGAAGAGGAAGGAACAGACGAGAAGCAGACGAAGTCGTCCAAAATCTCTACACAGCGGTGGAGGAGCCTGGCGACGTCGCGGCGGTTTCTGGTAAGTTTTTTCTTCTTCCCGTTCCCACACTGGTTCTCTTATTCCGGGAACCTGCTAACGTCGTGGTTTGGAACCGAATGGAGGAAGAAAAGTAAAACCCTCTTTGTCTGAATTGGGGATTCTCGTGCTCACTCAGTCGATCGACATTGATTTTACTGCACTGTTGTATCCAATGAACGTATTATTTTTATAAAGAAATAAGTAGGTTTCTTGTAAATTGTTTGTTGGGTTGCCACTTTGATTTGATTTTTGTCTTAATTTATGCATCTAAAGTTATGTAATTTTGTTAATTTTTTGCTAAAATTGTGCTCTAAACTTGTTTAAATCTTATAAATTATATATTTTTCATGGTTTTTCCTCTTATGGTGTTTCTTAATTACCTTTTTTCCCCCCTTTCAGATTAATTGTTTTTCATCATGTCTTGGTGCACGATTGAGTCCGACCCAGGTATGATTTCAGCTTTCTTGTCCATTTGGTACCTTGTATATGAACGCTCGAGGGATAGTCTTAACGTGGAGCTGTATAGTTCGTTGTTTCGGATATATCAATTGTACTGAAATGCATCACATGTTACATGGGAATTCATAGATAGTAGTAGTAAGCATTATGTGGTCCATAAGTTTGGCTTTCGGAATGTATTGTTGGGACCGTATGAGTGATGAAAGTTGTGATCTGGTGGTGCGGATTGATATTGTATAGGATTTGGGTAATTTGGTAATGGTTAATACGCAGAAGCACTTCAAATTTCCGAGAAGGGGAAAGTAGCTTGGAACTTTTTTTGATGAAAATTTATAGCAAATTTTTAATTTTCAATAAATAGGAAGTTAGGAATAGCTGTAGTATATGCATGAAGTGTACTAGTTTTTTCAACGTTGTGCTTTGCATTGCAGGGGTGTTCACTGAACTTATTCAGCAGATGCAAGTAAAAGGCGTGCAGGTACGCCTTCTTTGATGACTTTTATCTCTGTATTTATATTTTATGTTTAGGATGCACCGATCCTAGTTTATAGTTGATGCCTGCTGTTACTGCCCATACCATGATACATTTGTATGGCCTTGCAGGTTGAGGAGCTGTATTCATTGGACCTTGATTCTCTGAACAATCTGAGGTACGTTAGTTTCTGTTTAAGATTTTATCTCCTGGGTAGATAACCTCATTTTTGCTGGAAAAAAATTCTTGAGGTTTATCATTGTTTTAGTTACTCTTTTCCTCTTGAAATTTACAGGCCAGTGTATGGTTTAATTTTCCTATTCAAATGGCGCCCAGGGGATAAGGATGACCGCCTTGTAATTAAGGATCCAAATCCTAATTTGTTTTTCGCAAGCCAGGTTGGTTTTCTTGAAAAAGTATTTCCCTTGTGTAGTGACATATTTGTAAGGTCTTCTATCTTACAGTCTGTATATCCTCCCAGGTTATTAATAATGCATGTGCAACCCAAGCAATCTTGTCTATCCTCTTGAACTGTCCGGACGTTGACATTGGTCCTGAACTGTCGAAACTGAAAGAATTTACGAAGAACTTTCCACCTGAACTGAAAGGATTGGCAATAAACAATAGTGAAGCTATCCGTGCAGCTCATAATAGTTTTGCCAGGCCTGAGCCGTTTGTTTCTGATGAGAAGAAGGTAGCTGACAAAGATGATGATGTCTACCATTTTATAAGCTACTTGCCTGTGGATGGAGTCCTGTATGAGCTTGATGGACTGAAGGAGGGGCCCATTAGCCTTGGACAGTGCCCCAGCGGGCAAGGTGACATGGAATGGCTGCAGATGGTGCAACCTGTAATCCAGGAACGCATCGAAAGGTATTCCAAAAGTGAGATAAGGTTCAATCTCTTGGCCATTATCAAGAACAGGAAGGAGATGTATACTGCTGAGCTCAAGGAACTGCAAAAGAAGAGGGAGCGTATTTTGCAGCAGCTGTCTGCCTTACAGCAAGAGAGAGCAGCCGACGGGAGCAAGTTTGAAGCGCTGAACAAAGCTCTTTCGGAAATCAATGCTGGGATCGAGGGTGCCACCGAGAAGATCTTGATGGAAGAAGAGAAATTTAAGAAGTGGAGAACAGAGAACATTCGCAGGAAGCACAACTACATTCCATTTCTGTTTAACTTCCTCAAGATTCTTGCCGAGAAGAAGCAGTTGAAGCCTCTTATTGAGAAGGCGAAGCAGAAGGCAGGCAACACCAGATGAAAGTGATTCAATGATGTCGCGGTATTATGGGATTCTGGGGTTATTTTAAACGATGTGAGTTGTAATTTCGGGTGAAGCACACCAGATTATACATGTTTTCGCGAGGTTACTCGTTAGACGTTGAAGATATTTCGGTGAGACATTCCCCGGAACTGATTTGTTCACTTTTGTTTAGGTCAAGAAACATACATGTCTTCAAATTCATAATGCATATGTAGAAATACGTTAAAAAATAAAAAATAAAAAAAATCACAAGTCGCCCACTCACTTTTGTTTAGGTCAAGAAACATACATGTCTTCAAATTCATAATGCATATGTAGAAATACGTTAAAAAATAAAAAATAAAAAAAATCACAAGTCGCCCACCGTGGGGCTCGAACCCACGACCACAAGGTTAAGAGCCTTGCGCTCTACCAACTGAGCTAGACGGGCTTGTATAAATGGTCAGCGGTCATTATGTTAATTATCTGTTACACCAGCAAAGCATTATCCAAATCCCCTCGTTTTGGCGCCTAACGGGGGCTCTATCATCGTCAACCCTCGATGGTTGATTCGTCGGCCTTATATATACGTTAGATATTCAGGTGGTAGAGAGAAACAGAGACTTCCTTCCCTCCCTTGCAAATCAATACATTGTCCAGATAATCAATGGCGGACTGCACTGGAGAAAGGGAAAAAGAAGGGTACTCAGTGGAGGAGACGGCGGCTGTGAGGAATCGGTTGTCCGGGCTCCGCCTCGACAGCAGCAGCTTCAAGTCTTCCTCCGCTGCTGATCCCAAGAATCCCGTGAAAACATTGAAGAGGCGGTCGCCCACCCAATCTCCACCATTATCCCAACCCAACCCCAAGAAAGAGAAGCTCTCTCACCCTCCTCATCCTCCTTCTCCTCTTCTCCGCCGCTGCATTTCCGATACCTTCTGTTTCAACCCAACTCCTCCGCCTCCCCAGTCTCATCCGGAACCTACGGTCACGGTTACACCACCGCTTGCCCCACCAACCGGTAATGCCTCCGCTGCCGCCTCTGCCTCAACCATTAATCCGAAGCCCAAACTCCACCGCTCCGTATCCGTTCCCAATCCTCGCTCACCGAAAACCGTCTCCGGCAGTGACGAGGACGACAATACGGCGGTTCTTAGAGATTGACAGAGGCTTGCGAGCCTAAAGAACCGGGTCAGAGAGATGAGCTTGATGAAGTTGAAGATCCCGATGACGAAAATGAACACCACCACCATCAAGAACAAGATGAAGCACGTCACCCACTGATCAGGATGTTAAACACAACACTAACTCCGTCTGTCAGCTCTGGGGTACCTATTGGTGTTCTTAATTTCTTTCGTTCGTCTCCGGAGACAACCGCAACTACAGGCTTGTGTAGATTCTGATGGAGGCAACTGCTTCTACAAAAAGCACTTCTTATTCTTGGCTTTCCCTTTTTGTACCATTTTTTCTTTCATTTTTACTGTCCATGTAGGAAAACTTTTGCTCATGAACGTTTTTTCTACTAACATGTTGAAATTTCAATTGAAAATAAAATGAAAGTGCTTTTTCAGGAAGCGCTGCTATTACCCGAACCCGAACATTTTAAAAGAAATTTACGTCGTACATAGTCATAAACGTTTTTATGTTGCCGAAAAGCGCTTCAGGCCTTCCAGAAGCTCCCAAGGGGGCATCGCAACTCTTCCCCAACGTTAAAAGGCACGATCATAGAGAATGGACGGATAGCAAACCAAACAACACTTGCAAATACACATCGGAAAAATACATGACAACGTAATTTCACACGATATTTATTTTCTCCTTGCAAGCGTGATGTCACGGAAATTTACAGTGCTGAGGTCCAACGGTTGGTTCGTCGTGAGGTGCACAGAGCCAGGAGGAAATAACACAATACTGAGCAATGAGAGCATGTAGGGCGGACCTCTCATTTCGTCGTACCATCTTAGTATATATCTCAAAAACAAGAAATTTACTCTAATTCAACGAGAAAGCTCCATTGCAGTACCTGCACAACTCAACGAAAATAACGAATCAGTACATATGCTCTAGCGCATTGTTATCACGAGTGATCCAAGAAAAAGAAAATCTGAAATTCATGTATTGCAACTAGTTGCAGCATTGAAGGAAATGTGCGGTACCTGTTGCTGAACTTCTCAACAGCATCGGAGGCATAAAGAAGTGTTTCGTTGGCTTTCTCTAGAACCATATAAAGCTCCTTCCCTCTTGTAACCCGAGCGATAACCCAAGCATTGTTTTTCGCCCTGATGCTAATTTCCAATTCTTTCTCGTGACCAGCATTATCCAATTTCGCTCTACTTTTGTCCAAATCAACTTCTTCTCTGACCTTATTTAAGGCAAGTAAGGAACCCTGCCACAGACAAGAAAAATGGGCAACTTGGAATCAATAGATAGGAGCAATAAATCAGAATAAATTTGATGAGATCTAGACGACTAAGACTAAGGCCAACTCCAACTGAAAAGGCTAAACGTAGCTCCGTCCAGAATTATAGCCCTACAATTTTATTTATTTTTTAAATAAATAGTGTCTGGCCATAGTCATATGCCATATCCAACCGAAGGGGCTAAACATAGCCCCCTCAATAATTTATTGGTTTTAAGTTTATACTATAAATTTATTAGTTAATTTAATTAAACAACTGTTGGATTTTTTTAAATCTAGCCATTGAATTTGAATCAATTATTGCAATTGAGGAGCTTAGCCCAAAAATAGGGCTAAGAAGGGGGCTACATTTGGTTTGGCTAGCTTGATGCCTTTTTTGCCAAATAATGACCTGGTGGGCTATATAGAATTATAGCCTAGCCATCTGTTGAAGATGAGTTTTTGGGCAAATCAGGCCATTTTTTGGCTTTTAGACCTTTAACCCTCTCCATTGGAGATGACCTAAGTTCTCGCCCATAATTTATTAGCTGCGGCTAGGGATTACAATGATACAATTTTTGATGCAGTGAACAAGGTGAAGATCCTTAACCAAACGGCTACCTTTTAGCAGGAACTGTGCAGAAGAAGAGAGCAAGCCAACTGTGGCGGGATACTTTACCTTGGTAAGGGTTGTGACTTTTCCTGGTGGAGAAGCCCTGGATACATTTCTGTCTCCATCTGCTAGTAAATACCGATATCCACTAACATGATAAGCATTCTCACCACCCCATCCTTTTGATAATTTCTCTTCAACTTTCAACAGCTTTAGGGATACCTGGTAAACAAGAACATAAATTAAAAATATGTCACTTCATCTTTCTTGACCTCTATTGATTTAGGTAATGATTTTCACATGACAATGCCATGACAAGTTTAAATGTAGAGAAGCTGTTTGATAACATAAGCATCACAGTTAATAGCAGAGATAGAAAGCTCACATTTTCAAGAACTTGCTGCTTCACTGCAGAAACACCTTGATCACCATTTAGTACCGAAGAAACAGGAAGAAGAAAAATTAAGGTAAGGCTCTTATGCTGATGGGCACACAGATACATTCTCTCATCTGTTGGATGGAGCAAAACTGTTGGGGTGGCAGACGTTCCAGTACTAGTGTCTGCACCCCAAATATCACTGACAAGAAAACCGTCCTTTCCTTTGGACCACTTATCTGGCTGCAAGGGCCGTACGACTCGAGAACTGTTATCTCCAGCAGGAGAGTTGCCAAGTGAGCCATGCAAGTGTTCTGGAACAGAACCAGGACGGGCCAAGCTAGAACTTGAGGAGACATGCGATGTAGCTCCCTTGCGTAAATAGGACCAGGAACTTACTCCAGAGGATAAAGCACGGGGAGTCAGCCTTAAAACAGCATATGCAAAGAGGTTTACGGTATCATCCTAACAAAAATAGGATAACAAAATTCACGGAAGTTAGCATTTCCCAAACAAATTTCAAAAAGTAGACTTTATCTCAGTTCTTAAGGTTCTCTTGAACTTGAAGGCTAAAACACAATGGCATATGAAATGATTAAAAAACCAACAATGTTAAGATCAAATCATACAGGAGAAAGTGTTGTGGACACCAAGAGGTCCTGAAACAAGATTAGTGAGTGACATGGCATGTTCCCAGCACACGATTCAAGTACCCTGACAAGCGACTGCAAAGACAAATGAAACCGTTAAAAAATACATGGAAACAAATATACCATATTGCATTAACAACTAAAAACACAAATTAGGAGGTTTGGGTAGAATTTAGAAGTCAGGTTGGAATAAGCCCTTACACGCACAAAGATGTAGAGTTTTGAACAATACCAATTGGCTAAAAGGAAGATAATAGGACTGTTAGTGGAAATAGATAAGTTCCTAATGGTAATGACTAATGAAGCACTGGATTAAAAGTTAAGGCCGACGAATCTACAGTATAATTCAGAAATTGAATAAGATGAAAATTACAGCATAACCGTTCTGGCCAGAATGTGAAAAAGCCTGAAGTATTCCAGAAACATATAATTTTAAATATATTCTGAAAACAAAACCTGAACTTCGATTGCCGCTTCCCGCCCTACAGTAAGCATCTGTACAGTTCCACGCTCCTTTAAAGAGTCACGGAATGAGGGTAGCAGCAGTTTCTTCCCAACCAGAAAATCTGCCGCAGAGAGTAAAACCACACATATGAGATACAGCAACTTCAGCATTACTCAGGAACAAAATTCCAATTGAGAGGGCACGATACAGCAACTTCAGTATTACCCCAGCAGCACTCATCGAATGGAGACCGCTTTAGAAATGCTGGCAATTAGTGACTTTACAATGAAATTCTAACCCCAAAGACAAAATAAAACTGGACTTTAGTGCAAGTAGTAGGCACGCAACTGTATGATAACTTACCACCGAGATAGTCCATGACGAAATGGTACAGATGGGAACGAGTGAGTCCCCCACCGGGGTCCTTATCAAGCAACGCTCTTATCGATCCATGAAACATCACGAAAAGCGAATGTACTTCCTTGAGAACCTTTCTCAATGCATCACTTCTCCAAATTGGTTCGAACTCCTTGTTTTTCTCCACTACCTACCACAATGTAGAGCAATGATTCTAATCTAATCTAAACCGTGGGAAAAGGAGAGGGGGGGAGGGGTCGAACTTAACTGAAGAATAATCGAAATTATAAATGGAATTGAAGAAACGAGAGCTCACCATGACCATCCAGATATCGGGTTCCGCCTCGTGAAAGACATGGGAATGCCTCTCTGCTTCAATGGCCTCGCAAGCAGCCTCAGGAGAGAAGATTCTGCACAAAACACACCCAAATTCTTCTAATTAAAAACTAAAACCCCAAAAATAGAATGAAATTGCAACAAAAAAAGAAGAAACCTTGTAAATGTGATGAGTCCTTCACTGAGCCCGATCACAGAGAACTGGGCGGAGAAGGGCAAATCAGCTGGAAAGAAGAAGAGTATCTTGTCCAACTCCTGCCCTTCGTTCTGACCCCTCCTCAAATCGAATATGCACAATTGCACCCCTTCTGGAGCGGTAGCCGTAGTAGTGGCCGACGACAGGCCCATACTTTCCTCTTCCAAATTTAATGGCGGAATCAAATAGTTGGATTACAAATTGAAAACCCTAATTTCGTTATCTGCCGAATTCAAACGACGACAGGTAAATGCGAGTTTGGAATTCCCTTAATTTGCCAAAGGTTGACGACGATATCTACATGTCACAGCGAAACTTCGGGTAGATGTTAGGGATTTAATCTTGATTTTGGTACCAAATTATAATTTTATTAGACAGAGATCGTTTTTTCTGGTTTGTTCAGAGTTTGAACGGTTGGTAACAGGGTGGGAGAATTTCACCAATTACTGGGCCTGGGCCTTTGGTATAAATTAGCGGTGAAGTGGGCGGCCCATGTACCACATCAAACCCACATTGACGTAAATGAGGCGCGCATTGCAAGTACAAAACAGCCGTCACACCAACTCTCTGCAAATTCACAAATTCTAATTTCAAACTTAATTAAAAAAATTATAAAAATAAATTGTAGCAATGAATTTTAAATTTTAATCAAATTAGAGTAATGGTTCCTCAATTAAAAATTTATTATTATTAGTTCCTCAAGTCATTAAAATGTGTAGTTATGATCATTTTCATCAACTTCGTCAAAATTTTGTCAAAATGAGTTATGATGGAATGACCATTGCTATAATTGTATTAAAGTTGAGGGAATATTTCTCCAATTGCGTTAAAGTCGAGAGACTAATATTAATAGATTTTTATTTGAATGACCATTGCTTCAATTGAGTTAAAAGTTGAGGTACATTGCTGCCATTTACTCTTGAAAAATGAAGTGCAAATCTATCCGTGCGCTGCAGAACCTCGAAACGACGCGGTTCCTGGAGGCGAAGAAGGAGCTCCGTGTTGTGCCTTGGCCCGTTCGTTAGTGCGGAACCGAGATTCAGATTACAACCTCACCAAAATCACACACAGTTGAACAAAATAAAATACAAGAAATAAAGACACTGAGAAATTTACGAGGTTCGACAAAAACCTGCCTACGTCCTCGGAGAGATATTGCTCTTCATTATGAGAAAAACAGTACAAGTTACACATGAGTTAAATCGACATAATCCAATCCCATATCCCTTGTACACCCACTCACAGAATTTTCCCAAGAGCCTCACTCTACCCCAAGAGTTCTTTCACAAGAGATCTTTCACTCTAGCTCTCTTGATTTCTCTCACCCGTGCCCATGGTAGAGCCAAATGCTCTCACCATCTCTTTGGATGCTTTTCCACTCTTTCTCATTTTTTCCTTGCTCTCTACTACTCTCCTTTTTAAACCGAAATGAGCCCTCACGGGTGTTTAAGACACCAAAACTTTTTCCTTTTACTTTTCCCTTTTTTCTTCCCCAAAACAAGGAAATGTGTTCCAACTTTCTTTCTTTAGCCGAAAGTTATTTTGGACATTTGTCCACTTGGCCACAAACTCCAACACTCCGGTCAGTGCTCCGTCACCAGGGGCGACCTCACATCTCCCCGGTTATGTACTCGTCTCTCAACAATGCTCGCAACGCTTGTCAACCAGGCTTCTTTAGAAGGTAATCATGATGCGTCCCCGTCAACGAGTAATGGAGCGATGGGGTTCTGTTATCGTGAAGAACAAATCCAGTTCTCAATTTCTCATCGACGCAATCTCATAGTTTTGCAGACTCATGTGAGGAAAGAAGGCGATGATCTACGCGAATGCATAGAGGAATGGATGAATTATGATATCATAAAATTCAGTTTGTTATCATCGCGTGTCTTGTTGCATTTTCATTTCTCCAATTTGCTACATTTGACAGAGCCTATAGTGGTTGTTAAAGTACGTATGTTCTAAAGTCCGATCAACTTCTTTGCAAGGTATTCCCCTGTCCACTTAAACAATGGCTGCACTGTGTGCAGCCACAGTGCAGCCTTGTTGGAGAAGGACCGGTTCTTTCTGGTGAAAACATTAGGCATTGGTGTCTTCTTAAGAGTTCAGACTTCTTTCCTTCTAGGTGACAAGCTCATTGGCTTGCATTCAGACTTGTTTCCTTCCAGGTGATAAGCTCATTCGATTGTACGGACTCGAACCGTGGCTCTGATACCATGTTAGATTTTTAGATCGTCAGCCCTGCCCACTCTAACGACACCGATACTGTTCCCAACTTTACAATCTGCCCAATCCGTTAGGTGTGGCTCTAACGACACCGACACTATCCCCAACTTTACCACCTGCTCAATCTGTTAGGTGTGTGATTTTACCATAAAATACCTCGGTATTAGTTAAAGTATGGTAATTCTTTGAACCCACCGATGTGGGACATTTAACATTCCTGAATTCGTATTAAAAGGCAGAACTTTGAAGAATTATCATATTTACGGCTATTACATTCCTAGCGAATAAGGCTGTGCAGTATAGAATCCATGTATGCAATAATGCAACAGAATCCTTGTATGAAGCCATATGATACAGAGAAACCGAAAAATGATTCATTTGTGCACATCGGTCATTTAACACCGGGCTTTGTATCATCAGGAGAACTGACTGGAGCAACTGGAGGCTCCGGGGCAGAAGATTCGTCAAGATGGGTTTGTGCAAAGTCAGTGATGACCTCTGTCCTCTGCCTGTGCATGATCTCCATTTTTTCCTCCTCGGTCCTCTCCACCTTCTCCTTGGCCATCATGCCCACATCCTCAGCCACCTTTGCAACTGCGCTGAGTGCGTTAGAAACCCATGAGGCCCCGGTCAATACATAAGGGTTGCTCATGATAGAAGATCCCGCACTGCTTGCCTTCTGCTCGGCAACAGCAAAGGCAGACTTTGTCTTTTCAGATACCATGAACTTTTGATCCATCTCTCTCACCTTTTCGCTGACAACAGCTCTTCCAGCACCTAGCTTCTCCATCAGCCCCATCCTTTCGTTAATTGAAACGACTGTGGCAGAGACCTTTGACGTCAACTTATGCCTCTCGTCAAACTCTTTCGCCTTGTTAATCGCATCCTTTCCTAAGATGTATCCCTTGGCAAGCATAGCGCTGGCCACATCTTCTGCCTTCTTTACAGCAGAACTAGCAGCAGCTGGCTTTTTCTCCTTCAAAGGTGAATACATTATAGTAAGAAACGCCACTCATTTGAAGCGCGCGCACACACATGACAAGTTTTAGGCACATCAAATCTTGCCTCCAAGTTTATGTTCCGCAAGATTAAATGGTTGAAAGATAAATAACACATAAATGGATGCATGCCATGGTATTTACCGGGCTTGATGGGAGCGGAATAGCTTCAGGAGGCAGCTTGTAATCCTTGGCAGTTGTAATGGTGACAGGAAGATCTGCTATGGTGGCTCCCTGAATTAAAAGAAAAACAACACCCCTAGTAGTAAAAAAACGCCTTCTGCATTAGGCTCGGCTAACATCTAGGCAAACAAGCAAAGCATCGAAAGGGAACTTACCGACAAAAGAACTGCTGTATCTGCTCCTTGTGCTTCCTTGAAGGTAACGTAGGCAAGCTGTGTATTTTCAGTTTCCCTGCATGAACACAACACCGAAATCTTCAGAATCGCGAACGTACTAAATCTGTCACATACATAACTAAAAAATGTGTACCGTTGCATCTCAACATGTTGAATATCTCCGGAAAATGATAAGAATTCCTTGATATCCTTGTCGGAAATGGCTTGCGAGATGTTGCTTACTTTAACTGACTTTACCTGCATATGAAAACCAACCGAGTAAATATTTGTATGTTCAATTAGTCCAAAACAGAATGTAGTATTACGAAATTTAAATATGGAGCGGGAATTTGAAATCCGCTTTATAGGAGGAGTACATCCGCTCTAGCCAATATAATTGCAGAAACGTACACAAATGCATACTTATTTTGGTTACAAAATAAATTTAGCATATGATAGTATAAAAGGGGGAAACAACCACGAATTTCGCGATGAATGCTAATACAAAAAGTTGGGTTTTCTCACATTTGGGGCTATGTTCGTGGAGATTGGTGTGGGAGCTGTCGACTGGGGAGCTGCTTCAATCCCCTCATTTGCAGGTTCCGCCGGAATCTGTACAGAAAGTTCTGAATTAAATAATTTCAGGGGAGAATGGAAATTAATCGTTGGAATTGGAGGCAACAATTATTTCTAAACTTGATAAATATCTTGTTTTCCCGCATTTTCGCGGCAACAAAACAGATTAAAATAACGAGCACTTGCGTCAAACACCAAAAACAAAGAGATTCGTTCAATCAAACAACAACAACCAAACCTTATCTCACTAAATGAGATCGCGTGTATGAATTCTAGAAAACCACTGAATTCGGTTTTGCAACAAGTTTTTCGTTAGCTCCAAGCATTCATGTTCGTTCAATCAAAGATATGAAAATCATGAAAAACCAATGGATCTAATCCACCACAAAGAATGAATGCTACGAGCAATATTTTCAGGAAAATAAAAAGGAAAAACTCACCGACATTTGGGTATATTTTTGTTCGAGAATCGAGAGGGAATTGCACGTCCTTGTGTTGTAGTATTTTTGTTCCTGTTTTTCTCTTATTTTTATTTAATTTTTATTTTTAGGGTTAATTTCTATTTTTTGTTAATGGTGTTTTGATTTTGCTATCAGCGGGAAGTTCGGGAATCGCGATTGGGGTGTCCGATTTTGGGCGGTGAGTAGCCAACTCATTGTCAGTTGGAGCTCGTTACAATGAAGCGGGCTCCAACTCGCTGGTATATAAATATTTATTGAATATCACTTGTATATAAAACATAAAGATCTCTAGGATACGGTTGTTCGTGATCTTATGTTGATCTCGTTCAATGCGAGACATCCCTATTTCTCTGATTGTGATTGTTAGTAACTGACCTTCCAATTCAAAAGTTCTACAAAACCAATTTCGGATCGATATGGATTAATGATTATGGAGGCTAGAATCCAAAAGTGCTTTTCAACAAAAGCAGGTTTCAAAACAGCTTTCCACTTCAGCAAGTGGAAAAAATTACACTCATGTGATTGATTCTACTTTGATCCCACAAGCCTGGCAATTGCCAAGCAAACAAGACATGAGAAAAAGTTGGCGATCCATCATCCATGTGCAACATGCATACAATTACAATACGATCTGTGTAGCAAATCATTATCTTTCTGTCTGCCACAATCCATAACAAGACATAAAGTGAAGACTGTTGCCATAATGCACACGAATCCATCACAAACCTATCAATTTCAAAAAGATATTGACTTCTGAAGCGTCAATGTGACAGTTTGAATCAATAACATGATGTTACATGTTCAAAGTTTCTCACACAGCATCACGTGACTTTGCCAACGTTCTCGTTTCATCAACCTTACACTAATCTTGTTTTTTGAAAGATATATTTCATTTTCATAGCTCTGGTTTTGCGGATTTATTAATGCTTGGACATTAACCAATAATTTATAAGAGAAAAAAAAGGAAGCAAAAATATCATTGAACATGTTTAGGCATCAGCAGAGAGGAGCTCTGTGAGGAATGCCTTTCCTCTTGTGCAAAAGCCTCCTCGGCTTCAATGCTGAACACACCCAAGTATTCATCTCCTCAGATGACTCCGCTAACGAGATAGAGGACGACTCCATTTCGCTCATATTTGTTTCCGAATTGTAGTAGTTACCTTTTAGCGAAAATTCAGCATATTGGGGTACTGCAACGGTGATGAATTCGTGACTTTGGTGCTCTTTCGGCGTCACTGAAACTACCGATGCCTGAAATGTGAAACAAGCAAATGGTTCTTGATCCCTTACATGCAATGGAGTGTGAAATACCAAATTGAAGTCGAAAATCTGGTACTGACAGGCAACAACAATTACCTTGCACGCGATGGAGCAGTAGCGATTTGGCATGTCCTGTAGATATTTCCCACAAGCTTCACAGGAAGCACCGAACTTTGCTTTTGTTGATGGTTTGGCGTCTTTGGATTGAGGACGAGGATTTAGATGCACAGCTTTCTCTCCGTTGATTTTATATGTCTGTAAACATTAAGTTGTCATTGTTTGAGATACAGAACATTCAATTCAACAGTAACAAGTAATTACGACTGATGTTACGATTGAAAAGGCAGGCGAGCTTCGCGATGAACTTAACAGATGAAATCACACACGAATTTTCACCTACAATCATGAAATCCAATACAATTGCTGAGAGTTGTATAAGACAAAGGGTGGGGAAGCAAACCTGAATTTTAGAGCAGTCAAGATGCTTCTGAATTTCTTGAAGGCGAACGACATCATGATAAACGTATTTGCAGATCTGAAGCTTTGTGTGAAGGCAATGAGATGTCATACAATGCCTGCAGAGGAGGAGGCTGCAGTCTATGCAGAAGACATTCTTCTCGTTTTTTCGAAGATCTTGATGAACGCCGCAGGAACCGAAGAATTTGCTAAGCAAAAGGGTGTTAAGCCAATTATCTGTACTGTTTTTTATGCAAACCTTGCAGCCTACCTACAAAACCAACACATCCCCACTTCAAGACACCTTTCAACGAACATGTAGCAATCACAAATTCATCAAAACGTAATTAAAAAAAATAAAATAAAATATCGAGACTCAAAAATCATTCAATCAAATCCACAACCCAGAACCAAAGATCATAGATTTGATCAAAACTTTGATTGCTTAGCGTCAAACTCAAAAACTATTCAATAAAATTTCACAAATTCACAAAACCCGCAACCAAAGATCATAACTTTGATCAAAACTTTGATTGCTAAGCCTGCAAACTCAAGAACCATCAAATCAAATTTCACAAATTCTCAAAACCCGCAACCAGAGATCATAACTTTGATCAAAACGATGACTGTTTGTCCTTCAAACCCAAAAACTATTCAATCAAATTTCAAAAATTCACAATACCCGCAACCAAAGATCAAAACTTTGACTAAGACTTTGATTGTTTATCTTTCAAACTCAAAAACCATTCAATCAAATTCGTAAATTCACAAAATCACAACCAAATATCATAAAATTTGATCAATTTACATAAATTTTACCCAGTAACTTCAAACAATCAATTCGAAAATAACAATGATCATAGCAAAACTCATTGAAAGAACTCAAATTCTTACCATTTCTTCAATTTGTATGGACAGAAATTGAATTTTCTGGAATTGCAGGAGTCGATACTTGAAAAAGTGAGTGAGAAAAACATGAAAAATTTTGCAAAAATTGCAAACAAGTCCACCTCCACAAGGTTTGTGAGCAAGCAATTGAGAGAGGAGAAGTGAATGAGATTGAAGAATTCACAATGTTATAGGAAAGTAGAAATAAATGGGAACTCCCTTTATCCAAGCAGGCAGGCAAAGAGCTGTGTCCAATTTCCCACTTAATTGCACTCCGCGGGAAGCTAAATGCTGTATATCCGTCGGATCAAACTCAAATGGAATCCGACGGTTGTAGTTTTGAGAAATTATTACTAATTATCGTACTTAATTGTAAATAAAATAATTAGGTCAGTGGGATTTTCTTATGGGGCCATGTTACGCAAAACCCTACTGAGTGAGATTTTCTTATCGCTTTGCGTCCTTTCCCGCCGAAATAAGCGAGATTTTCGGAGCCGTTTTGTCCCTTTTTATTTTCCATTTGTTTTTATTTTTTAATAATAATTGTTTGAGCCTTTTTATTAATTTTTTTCATGAAGCATCAATTTTGATTTAATTTTATAAGCAAAATATTGCCACATTTTGTTAACCCAATGGAAATCGTTACAATCTTTTTTTTGAAAAAAAGAAAAATAAAGAAGAAGCAAGTATCAAAAATAACTTTCAATCCGGTAAAAACCCAAGTGGAAAGTGCTATGAAATTAAATGTATTTTGTTAAATACACATTATTTTTAACTTTTCATATATTTATATTTTATTTTGTCCATTGTTTCCGTTTAAGTTAGTGTGTGTGTGTGTATATATATATATATTCTTTCTTATCGGATGCTCTAAACAAAGGAAGTCAAAAGAAAAAAAAAAGTCATTGACTTTCGTAGCCTCACTAAACTTTAAAGAGAATTCCTAAATTTACTCCAACATTATACAGAATATTCGTATATATTTTGGTTTTAGATTTTATGATACTATATAAAATATAGGAATACATGAAATTACCTATATGCCCAGCCAGAGTTGTAGTATTTGCCTCAGAAGTGGATCGTGCTCATTAGGCAACATAAATCTACCAAACAGTTTGGACGGTTATCCGTCTCCAATAATTTTTCATCTTTATCAGTCAACAAAATAAAAAATAAAAATAAAAACAAAAATTCAAACGGATAAAGATGAAAATTTATTAAAATTTCGTCAATCGTCCGACCTTATAAAGATAAAAAATTTAAATTTATTGAAATCGTTTCAATCGCTTGATGCATATTTAGTAATTTCATTTTTCTGTCTGAAATTAAACATTAATAAAGCCCCAAAATTGAAGAAATTTTTTAGGAAACTTTAACGAAAAGTAAAAAAACCATATCTTTACATTAAAAAATCAATCATAATACTATTCATTTTACCTTTTATTTTATCATTATTGTTAGAACTCAAAATTTTCAAACCCTTCTTATTAATTTTCCTAATTTTTTAGTCCGAACATTTGAATCACGTCAGTCGTACCAAACCTTGTTTCGAAAAAGGGGAATTCCCGCATTTGACGCTAGCCAACCTCACACCTTGCATACCCCTATTAAGTCTGGTGTCCTGCCCTATACGGCGTGTGCACACAACAATCTTCCCAAAAGTTGAGCAAGGGGGCAAGTATGATGGTAAAACTCGTCCCCTTCTTTGAATTATTAGTCCATTTGTCATAAAAAATAGTGATCAGGATTATGATAGGTCAAAAGTTCGATACGCACCATAAGAGTATGCTTGAAGAGTGTTTCCAAACAGCGGAAATTACCATTGGTTTCACGATATCTTACATTACCTTTTCTATACAGTCCCGTCCCGAAGCAGCAAGTAAACCTTTGTCTTGTAACAAAATTGGATGGTAATAACCATGCATAACTAGACTACAGAGGCTACACGATGTTCTAGCCGAAAACCAAATAGGGGTTTCTCTACCTTATGATGTCCTAATCCCCATCATTGCAGCCCTCGGATGGTCTAATGCGCATAATTCCACAGGAACCCCGATCTTCAACTTCTTCGTTGGGGGTTCCTTGAGCGTAATTAACAGAATAATACTGATGTGTGAAAAGCAAGAGACTTCCCTTCTTTACGATCAATCATAATGAAGATGGTGTTTCCTCCTTTTGCACCTATTGACGTACCAACTGGCGTGTTTCTGGAGGCCCATGCCTATCAACACCTTGAGGCTTGTCAGCATAACATATGTCATCGCGAAAAGGATGAGAATCCAAAATTGTTTCCATGGAAGGGAACTGTAAGGAAGATGAGCAGCATATACCGGAGTAAGCACTCGGATGACCTACAACAAGGATGACAGTACTGTTCAGGATTATCTCATAATTATCGATATTAATAACAGTATTCGCACACAAAATTGAATATTTCATTTTCAACACAGCTCAAATCTCATATCAGAACCCTAATTCTCGTAGCCCATTGTAGGATTCTGTGAGCAATTAGCAAACTTTCTACGGATAGATTTTTTGCTCTACCATATAAAAGTGGGGATGACTTCAAACCATGAAAATCGATGTCAAGGTAAGTAATAACAAGTGGCTTACCACACAAGCTGGTGCCAGAGGAATGAATGTAAGATTTTTCTTTGAAGCCTCTGATTGTATATTTAAAGTCTGACGAGACAAAAACAGAGGGTCAGATTTCAATATAATGATCTAAACATACTAAATATCCCTTAATCCTACACTCGGAGAGAAGACAAAAAGAAAAAAAAAAGGCACCCGCAACTTTTTGAGAAGACAATACCTGCTTGCATAGATCTTCCAGAAACTCTGAGTATGCAATGGGCTTAATGTTATTGAACTTAGCTATGAACGAATGCTTTATGATATCGATAATCATCTCACAGACGTATACTAAGAGAGCATTCTGCGGTAAGCAAATGTAAAAACAGTGATCAAAATGGTTGCTGCGCAAGAAAACTTTTTCTTTTATAAAGAACAGCTTCTCGTCAAAATGTCTAGGTCAACTTACAGAAAGAAAACTTTCGAACCAGGGGCCTTCAGCCTCAAGAATGTTTTGAGCTAAAACAAACAAGAGGAATGCTGAAATGTGGAATCTCTCTACTGAATCTGGTTGCAAGAAACCAAAAATAAAATAAAATTTCAGATCATCTGAAAGGATTAAACCCGAGAAAAACTAGATAGCAAATATGACACTAAGATTTAAGCCTGCATCTTTTCTCCGTAATCATCACACAATATCGCCAACAGACCTATTTGTTTTTATGCAACAAACCATAAACAGACGAGGTAAAAGCTTCCAAGGTTTTGTTAAGTCTATGCAATAGAATAGATCTAACAATATATAACCAAAATGTTGCAATCTTTATACCCATGATATGATCTATATTTTGGTAGTTGAGCACAAATATGGACACACTGTAGCAAATGTTAAGCAGCCTTACTATACTAAAGAGTGTATTAGAAGGAATGCATCAGAAAACAGCATTCCTACGGACCGTAAAATAACAGGAAGATAACTCACCAAAGTATACCAGACTATGAATGTTGTCCTTGCTAAATCGTTTAAACACATTGCTTTTTATCTCGGCAAAATTATTGGACACCAGCAAAGCCAACAAGGCATTATTGTGAGCAACTATGCAGGTTGACAAAGTAATTGCCTGAGCTAATAAGATAAATGCATGAATAAGTACGCATAGTTAAGGAACTCTGTAGATTATGCAGGAAAGTGGGGTAAAAAAAATCTATGAATAAAATGATCTTTCCAAAGGATATTTGAGGCAGCCACAGCTAAAGCTTGGTCGCAAATGAATCTCCAAGTCCAGAATCTCATGTTTTCTGGTGGACAACTTGCAAGACCATCTGCTGAGTTAAATAGAGTTTGCAATACATCTGGGTTAAAACTTTGGCATAGTTTATCAAATATCTGCAAAGTACAAAGAAAGCAACTCTTAGACTGCTGCCAACAACTATGCTTCTAAGATATAGTGCAGTGACATTTTGGTTTCGCCTCAGCCTTTATGCCTTTTAAAAAGATGAACAACATAATGTTCTGAAGAGGAAATTGAAAAGAAATACAGCAAGTGTCAAAACTTAAATCATATGATCAATAACTTAATTACCTCCAACACGTTGTAAACCACATATAATTTGATTGTTCCTTGACCACGGATCATGTGATATATTAAGCTGATATCTGAGGAAAGCAAACAAATAAATAATACAATCAGTATACTACATAGTACATCCAGCTATTGCTCTATTCAATAGAACTGGTCAACAGGTTATAATAATATCCACAACTGGTTGCTATAAGACATTACGACGTGAAAGAATAGCTCCATTATCTTCTTACTCACCTGTTTGCTGCAAGAGAGTGACTCCACAAGCCATTATGGTAAAACACCCAAAATCAGACAGCTCTGCTGCAGATGGCCTCTTAAACTGCCTGCCCCAGGTATGGTTAGGTCACGTTGTAAATATCTTGACATTCGTTACGGTTTGACAAAATTTAACACAAAAACAAAAACAGCATGAAAACAGAAATTTCACTACAGTGGTACAAACTTCAAAGCACCCGAATGACTCAGCCAATATAAATGAAAAATTCAAAGAACCCAACTTTACGAAATTATGAGACAAACCCAGAAGGGGAAAGTGAACCTTGAGTGTATAGTCCTCCAAACAGTCATCAAAATTCTCGTTGGCATGATAGTCAACAGTGACAGAAACGAATCAAAGCACACAAAGAAGCCAACATCTATAAGCTGCAGCAAAGAGGGTCACAGTAAACACAGAGTTGTACACACATTTTCTCAAGGAACAATAAATGATAGGTGCTGCTAAAAGATTACCAATTCACATCGCCATGGCAATCGAAATATGGTGTCGTAAACTATCTCTCGTTCCTTCTCATTGCCAAGGGTGGTTGTGCTCCGCAACGAATTGCCAATCGACATCTCTTCCATGAAGTACTGCACTGGCGACTTGTCCACTGAAAATACACCTGAGAGAAGAAGCCAAAATAAATATCAAAATTTGAAGAATTTATAAACAAAAACTGCATGAAGGAAAAGCAAAAGGACTCACAATTTGGATCTTCGGCCATGAGCCGCTTCCAATCCAATGACTCGGCGGTCTGCAATTTCGGGATCACGTTCCCATTGGGCTCGCTCCTTTGTTTACTCGCCGAACCTCCCTCCGCCACACTTTCCTCCTTGGCCTCGCCTTGAATACGAGGCGACGCCGTTTCCGTCTCTTCCACGACTCCCCCGGCGCTCCCAATGACCGTCCTCTGCCTCAACTCGGCGGCCCCGCGCAAATTCTGAAACTCGGGATCGACGACCTCCGTCGTGACGGGCAGGAGCACGGTCTGGGCTCTGTAATTGAATTCCAATCCGTTGCCGCGAATATCGCCGGTTTCGACGTTTGTGGTTTCGGAATTGACATCGAAGGAGTTAGAAACGACGCCGTAGATGGCGGTGGGGCTTTCGGGTATGGAAGCGTGGGCGGTGGCGGGTGTCTTCTTCTTCTTCTTCTTCTTCTTGCGTTTTGTCCGGGCGGACTTGGCGTTGGTGGATTGATCGGATTGGAGGGGATCGGAGTTGGATCGGTAGAAGATTGCTTCGTCATGTTCGTCGTCGAGGGAGCCGTTTCTTCTCAGAATCTCGAACGACAAATTTCGACCGTTGGATCTCAACGCCATGAGACGAGACCTTCAGAGAGCTTTTAATTTAGAACTGGAAGAAGAGGAGATTCATAATTTGTGAATTACGACGAAAAAAATGAAAGAATGAATAAGAGAGTGAGACTGAAAGAATCAATGTGATCGTATCTGGGGGTTTGGGCTGGGTATTATTTTTAGTAACTAAAAATTAGGTGCTGTTTATTTTAAAGAAAAATTATATTTTTATAATTAAAATTAATTTTGGTACTATTTACTTTATTCAATTCCTCACCTCGTGTAGATAATATCGTATTATTAAGAAGAAAAAAAAATCACAAGACAAGGTGTGATATCGTTAATAAAAAAGGCTAATGGTGTAGCATTTTTGTCAAGTTTGACAACTAAAGTAACTAATATGAGAGCTTGGTAATTAATGTTGAAACCGTCTATATTTTAAATTGCCTTCGAACACCGTCACCTCAAGATTTTATCTAAATTCGAAGTTCGTTTATATGCTCAACATAGATAAACAATGCTCAACAAATTGTGTCTTAAAGTTGTAGCAGAAAATAATAATGTCTATCCTCTCGTCAAGCCCCTTCTAATATTTAACAATGTGAGTCACAAACGCTATCGGATCTTGGACTGTTTAATTTCTAGATTCCAAAGGCCCAATCTATTGTGGGTTTGGGAACTAAATCACAGCGGGCCCAATGAGTATAATACAATAATTTACAAGGAAAATAAATTATTTTAAAACAAAATACAATAAAGGCACCAACGAGGGGCCGCCGGCAACAACGACATTATTCAACTCCAGAGACTAGTCGTCGCTGAGGAAAAATATGGTGGGCTTTTTGGGCTCCGTGATATCCACCGTCCCCTCCAACATCTTCGCCACCTTCCCCATCGACGGCCGCATCTCCGGCCGATCCTGCAAGCACCACATCGCCGTCTGCACCATCCGATTCACCGCATCGAAATGCACCCTGCTATCGTACGAGTTCTTGATCCGACGGTCCAGAATATCCTCCACGTTCATCTCCTTAAACACCTTATCGAACGCCCATCTCGGAAAGTACCAGTCGTCGCTCTCGATCCTCGACCCTTGGATCTCGGTGTTGCGGACCCCACTCACCAGTTCCAACAGCACCATCCCGAAGCTGTACACGTCAGCCTTGGGCGTGATCTGGTCCGCCTTGATCCACTCCGGCGCCATGTACCCGCGGGTCCCGTGCATCCGAGATATAGTCACCATGTCCTCCTTTTTCTTCAGCTTCGCCAGCCCGAAATCCGATATCTTGGGGCAGAAATCGTCGCCCAAGAGAATGTTCTCCGGCTTGATGTCGCAGTGCAAAACCCACTCCAAGCACTCCTCGTGGAGGTACGCGATCGATCTCGCCACACCCAACGCAATTCGGTATCGGATCCCCCAATCGAGTATCGGTTTGCGCTCGTCATCGATCAGAATACCAGTTTCGTCCGCCGAGTCTGACGGCGTAACCCGACCCGGTTGGAAGAGGTACTTGTCGAGGGATCCATTTGGGACGTACTCATAGACTAAGATCCGTTGACCCTTTTCCGCGCAAAAGCCCCAAAGTCTGACCAAATTGAGGTGGTGCATCCGGGCAATAATCGTTACCTCCGCCCAGAACTCCGCGTCACCGCCGGTGACATGCTTCAAACACTTAACCGCCACGACGCGCTGATCGGTTAATTCGCCTTTGTAAACGTCTCCAAACCCGCCTTTGCCGATGAGGTTCGAGAAGTCTTTGGTGGCGGCTTTAAGTTCAGCGTACGAGAACCGCTTTGGGCCCCCGGCGGGGAGGAACTCGAGACCCAGAGTCCGAGCCATGTCTCTGTACTTGATGTACTTCTTTATAAATGCCCAGAAGAAAAGCACGCCGGAAATCAGCTCCGCCGCGAAAAGGGTGCATATAATCACAATGTTCCTTGTCGTCGCGTTCGAATCCTCCGGCGGAAGCGGGAGGCTTATCTGAACGGGACACGTCGTCTCCAGCAGCTCCGTCATCCCTGTAAAATTCGACCTGTCAGTCTCCGATTTATCGACCCGGAGAAACATAGCGGTTTCGGATCCGGGCGACCAGTACCCGTATAACAATCTCTCGAGCTGGAGCACGCAGAAGCCTTTGCCGTCGTATTTGAACATGAATCCGAGGCAATCGTTTCTCGCCAGGCATCTCGATTCGCAGACACTGAAATTGGTGGCGGGCCAATTGGTCTGGTTCGACCCGCCCGTGAAATTCACGTAATCAAGCCGCTCAAATCTGGTGTTCCCCAAATTCGTGAGCTTAATTTTCCTTTCGCACCCTCCGTCTTTGATTCCGCCGGCGGATTCTCTAAATCCCGGCGGGCACACGCAGTAAGAGGAGCTCGAACCGTCGCTGACACAGATGGCGTTCGGCCCGCACGTGCCGTGGACTTGGCACAATTCGTACCCGGCTTGCCAGACGATGTTCCATTGCCGCAGACTGGGGTCGAAGCTGTAAATTCTGAAATTCCCGTCGTTGTCGATCGTCAGTCTTCGAGATCGATTGAGGCCGAAATCGGAGGCGATAAACGACTCGCCGTTTGCCTGCTGCACTTTGCCGTCGGAGTCCAGAGACTCGAAAGCTTTGCTGAGATTCTGATAGACGTCAGTGTCGTTGAAGACTAAACTAATCGCGTTGACGACGCTGAACTTGCCGTTCTTGGAGAGGAGGGTGAAATTAGCTCCGGTCATGCTCTGGTTCGGCAACACGGTGTCAGTGGGGAAGGCGAAGCTCTCCCATTTGCCGTAAATTAAGTTTCCGTCGTTGCGGAGGAGGAGTCTGGTGGTATTTGGGTTCGAAGAAGAAGGTCCTGGCCACAAGTTGCCACCGCCGGCGGCGGCGGAAGAGTTAGTGAGACGGAGGACGCCGGCTACCGTGATAACGAGGGTTGCGGAGGGGGATAATGGGGATTTTGGGTTGGCGGTCCAGACGACGGAGTTGGGGGCGGAGATGTTGTGGTACCAGACTGAGAAGTTGAAGAGGTTGGAGGAATTTGGTAGGCTTAGGAAGCCCGCGGCGAAGAGGGAGTTTGGGGAGAGGAGGGTCTTGTTCTTCTGGGATGGAGTCCATGGGGAGTCTTTGGAGGAGAAGGAGGAGAGTTGTTGGGCGGAGGAGGGTGGCGGGTTTGAGAGGATGAAGGCGAAGAGGATGGAGAGGAGGAAGGTAGACATGGTTGTGGTGAGTTTGATTGGATGTTGAGTTTGATTGGTGGTGTAATAATGGCGGCTTGGCCACGGCGGGTTTGACTGACATTTTTGCTTTGACGGAAGTCTGTTGACTTTGAAATCTGGAAGAGTTAGCGAGCCCTCCACTGATTCATGTTTTCATTTGTTAATTTGGTCAATACATTATTAAATCATATCTTAATGGCAATTTTAATTAATTGGCAAATACAATTCTAAAGTATTCAATTTTTCGAAGACGGGACAAATTTATATTTAGTCAAGTCGGTTAGAGTTATGTATTTTAAGTTTGACTCCTCCTTAGCGTGCAATATTTGCTTGAATGCTGAAAATAAATAGATTTAAACGTCAATATAAGTAGACAAATGATTTTAATCACTTAGCTTAATTCATATTTTTAGCTTAATTAATCTCAATTAAATACAGAAATTGGAAAGCGATGCAGCAGCAAAACAAACAGAAAACAGCCAACAGATTCATACTTAATTGGATAGAATTTGAAAAAGTCATATAAAATCCAAAAATGGAAAATGATTCACAAGCCATCCAAGAGGAAGGCTGAGGCTGCTGGTATTACACGTTATTCTGCATACCATCAATATTCAACGCAATATTCCGTAAACAATAATTTGATAAAGAAACAAATTAAAAATCAAATTCCACACAAAACCCATATATAATATTTTAATAAAAGCAAAGCATAAGCAATCAGGCAAATTATCAAATATTCAGAGTCATCAAAAAAAAAAAAAAAAAAAAAGAGGCATTCATTAATTTCCCCCTTGAACTTGTGACCATTAGCCAATTTCCCCCCTCAACTCTCATAATTAGTCAATTTCCCCCCTCAACTTTAATTTAGCCAATTTCCTCCCTCAACTCTTATAATTAGTCAATTTGCACCCTACTGTTAATTTTTTAATTTGATCATAATTAAACAAGTGTGTGTAAGAAACTAAATAAGATGTATGTTAATCATGTTCCTATCTCTTTATCCTATTACAAATAGATTAAAATTTAGAATTTTACAATTTATCAGAGATAGTATTGTTAGTCACAATAAATCAATATGGAGTAATTTTATTTGATTTTTTACTATACAAAATTGATAACGAAAAGGATTGATGTGTAAATTTTTGTATGTGAATACAATTTTCTTTATAAAAGTGAAAGCTAAGTTCAAGTAAATTGCGGAGAATTGAGCTTTGGTGAAAAAAATGGCTAGTTTATTCATAATTTTCGACTCCTTATTAAGAATAACCAATATATTGAAATAGGTCTGATCCATGAGTTTAAGATTATTATTTCTTTTTGTTATTATTTCTTCTTCTACATGCTTTAAACCCGATTCAGAACTTTTTCTTATAATCAACCCATATCACATACTAACTGTATTATGTTTTTGTACATTTTACCCTATATTATGCATGTGAGTTTATGATAATTTTAGTACTTTGTTGGAAGTTATTAGAAAGATTGAAAATTAAGAAAAGAATAGATGGAAAATAAAAAATAAAAAAAAATTAACAGTAGGGTGCAAATTGACTAATTTTGAGAGTTGAGATGGGAAATTGGCCAAATTAAAGTTGAGGGAGGAAATTGACTAATTATGAGAGTTGAGGGGGGAAATTGGCCAAAATTAAAGTTGAGGGGGGAAATTGGTCAATGGTCATAAGTTCAGGGGGAAAATTGATGAATACCTAAAAAAAAAAAAAATCAAACCACGTTAACCAACCTATTCTATGGTGTTTTTAGGGTTCCAATTGTGCAAAAAATCATAGTCATTATTCTGCGATTGGATGGTGACATTGATTAATCATGGGGTTTTTTATTGGTTCCAATTTAACAATATTTCAAAAGCAAATCAAACAACAAAACAATGCATATTATACAGTTTTTTAGGGGTTTTTTTTTTTTTAATATATATAAAAATTTGGTTGTATTACATGTTTATAAATATAAATTGGGGGCCTTGGGAGCCTCTTCGAAGTCGGAGCTCTACGGGTACGGCTACTTCACTACCTTTAGACTGTCTTCGATCTTAGGCTAAAAGTTAAATTTTAGCTTTTATTCTCCCCCCTTAGAGCCACCTTGAGATGATTTTCGGATTACCTTTTTGACCATTCCCTTGAATGGTGTAGACTGACTGTAGAGCCCAGGTTTTTAATAACGTGGGACTAAATTTTTACGCCACAATGGTTCGAGCAGAAAAATTGTTTCTAGACTAAAAATTTTAGGTGTTAGGCCAAGGGTCGGAGATAGTCTTAGGGTTGACCTTGCTCCCTTCTCTCTCTTCTCATTTAGGTCACCATAGCCACCACCTCCAGCATTCTACTTCAGGTTCGAGATAAATCGACTGGGACGAACAGCAAGAGAGAAGAATCTGCCTCTCTTCTCTCACAGTTTGAGGTGCGTGGATTTTAGATCCGAAATCGACGAGAGCTAACTGGCCCGAGTTTTAGAAAGTAGGGGAATTGGCCAGCGAAGTCTCTGGCACGGAGTGATGAAGGAGGGTGGTGGGGAGAGATGGTACTGGGGTGTATGATGATTTTTCTTTTTTCTTTTTTTTAAGTTCTAAATTTTTTAATTTTCTTTTAATTAGGATATTTTTTTTTGAGAAGTTGCTTATCAAACAAGTTCTTGAATTTAAAAAATTTAAATCAAAACTTAGAATATTTTTATAAATAAAAAAATCAAAATTTTGAGTCAATTCTCAAAAGTAGGATACCAAAGGGCCTCTCAAGAATGTGTGTCCAACTTGGAAAACCAAGTAACCCTACAATTGTAAGCAAGCAAGCAGATTTATACGACCAGTGCCGGCCTTCATTTCTTACATTGTTCTAGCCCTCCTGGAGGTCACATTTCATCAGATATATTTACAATTGTTTGAAAACTGTAGCCATAAATCGTATCGCTACGAATCATGTCACCACAAACATTGTTAACTCTGGCTTACTGGTCTAAAACAAACAGAAAAAACCAAGTGCCGATCTCTGAAACACGTCCAATCTTCTTCCGAAGAATCTTTCGCAGTCAACTAATCAGCCATAGATGAAATCAAGGAACTCATTTTGTTTTTATCTCATACAGTCTCGACTTACTTGTTGATTGACTGACTAAACAAGTTTAATTAATCTTCTTAAAAACTTTGTGGTTGCAGCCTCGATCGGTCGAACCAAAGACAACATCTTCATCGTGTACGCAGAAGACAGAAAGCAACTCCGTAACCAACTGCCACTTCATCTGGCAATATTAATTTGCTCTACTTTCTTTCTCTTCCTTGAGTTCACAAACCCTAAACCCCTCCGTCTCTCGACATGCAGAAGCGATTTCGGCAAGTTTTCACAGCTATAAGAGAGCACAGCTCCGTGAACTATGCGAAAATCGCTATGGTTGGAGGGTTTTGCAATGTCGAACTCATCATCATAAAAGCCACTGCTCCTGATGACTTTCCATTGCCCGAAAAGTACATTCAGGAGCTCTTGAAAATCTTCTCCATCTCCCCGCCTTCGTTGAGAGATTTTTTACTCAGCTTCGCTCGCCGCTTTGGCAAGACTCACTGCTGGCGGGTTGCACTCAAGTGTCTAATTCTACTCCACCGCCTACTCCGTTCGGTGCCTGAAGACAGCAACTTCCGGTCTGAGCTCCTTTGGGCTCAATCCAACGGTTTGATGTCTCTCAATCAATGTCACTTCCGCGATGATTCTTCCTCGGCTTCTGCCTATTACAGTGCCTTTATTAGATCGTACGCTCAGCTCCTCAACGAAGCTCTTCATTGCTATTGGTTGGATTCCAGGGCAGCCTACGACCAGCAAGAACAACGACAATATGAAGAATATCACAAACAAGAAGAAGAATACGAAGAAGAAGGAAAAGAAGAAGAAGAGCCGGAATTTGAGAGCTTATCTAATAGAATGACGGAAGTAGGTCGAATGCTTGAAGTGTTGCCACAGCTCCAAACCCTCATTGACCTTGTCATGGACTGCCGTCCCACAGGACCAGCAGCCAAAGCCTCCCTCGTCCAACTCGCCATGAAACACATCATCAGAGACAGCCTCATGTGCTACAGAATCTTCCGCAGTGAAATCGTCACGGTTCTGGACAGTTTGTTTCAAATGCCATACAGGAGTTGCATTTTGGCTTTCGGCATTTACAAAAAGGCAGCCGTCCAAGCAAACCAACTCAGCGAATTTTACGAGTGGTGTAAAGCCATGGGACTCTGCGGATCGTACGAGTATCCCTTCGTTGATCAAATCCCACACATACAAATTCATGCTCTCGAGAATTTTCTCAATGGTATGTGGCAGTTGACGGAGTCCTCATCCACACCAACTTCGCCAACTTCTTCAGCCTCGGTGCCATCATCTTTCGTGGAGTTTTCAAGTTCCAGCACTGTGACAGAGGACGATATTAAGGATTTTGTATATATGTCACAAAATGATCATATTCTTGTTAGTACAAAATGGGAGAAGTCGTTGATTCAGTTCGAAAGAGAAGGTTATGACGAGGAGAAGCTGTTGATTCAGTTTGATGAGGAGAAGCCGTTGATTGAGTTCGATGATGATATCGTTGACGAAAGCTGGGAGACCCTGCTTGATGCTTCCATTAACAAGTCTCCTGATGCTGAAACTCAACAAAACAATGTATGGCAGATGCAAATATGCAACCCCAATGCTCTAAATCCTTTCTATGATTCCATCAGCCAGTCATCAGGCCAAATTACCATGAGGACTATAACGTTTGCTGTGCCCAAATTTAGCTGAAAAATGCAGGCTTTATATAAATATTGTAGGAATTATATAAATATTTGTTTCATTATTGATAGAGTGCCTTTATTGACATCCAACTTTTGGTTTAGTTCATCCAACAAAAGAATTTTGTCATTATAATTCCCAATTTGAGTAACCACGCTGATGAACTTCCATCCGTTGCATGCTATGAAATTTGAATTCCCGAAACTCACCATACATACAGTTGGCTCTGATACCAACTAATACAGATACGGAAGCGCACACATCAAGTTATCAACAATAACTGCACATTAAAACGGACATAGGGATTAAAACGCAGGGAACCCTTGAAGGCCAAAGAGCAATATATTTAATAATAGAGTAATGTTAGAAAAACCAAAATTTTTAAATCAAATGAGATGTCACCAATAAGAAACATACATGTTAATCGATACTTAATTAATAATTCAATTATCTACAACTACATCATTTAATTTGTAAATTTGGTTTAAAAAATTAGGAAAACTAATGAAAAGGGCTTGAAAACTTTGAGTTTTAACGATAAGGACAAGATAAAAGGTAAAGTGAATACTACTATTGACCCTAAAAATTACAAAGCCTACGTGGCGCACAGGTCGAGTAACTAATAAGCTAACTACGTCCTTCGGTTGAATGCGGGCCGTGCCAACTCGTCGGCCGAGGAGTAAAATTTATTGATGTTGCGTTGAGCGCATTGCTGACTTCTTTATCTTGCGACTGCGGCCGAGGAAGGAACAAATCTCGGCCTTTGGATTCTCAAGCCTGAAGACAAGGCTGCTAGTTCTGCGAAGTTCACAAATCGTTGGCGCCAGATTCGGTTACAGTGATTATATTCATGAGAGTATAAGCACGTCGAATCGACACCAGACTGTACATACACAAGTATTCAAAGGTGATGTATGTCTTGATGGAGAATGTGGCTCGGACACCTTCACAGTGTTGTTTATCCAAACTGAAGGTGTGTTGGCGGAAAAAGAAAATAAAAAAAATCTCAAGTTGTTTGAAAGGTTTGCGCAGGGCAATTGTGTGTTGAATTAGAGGTCCTTCAATTGCACCCTCCTTTCTCTATTTATAGCAGCAAATCCCAATCCTAACCATACTCGAATTAGGACTTCTTACCCCAATCCATTTTATCTCGGCCAATCCTACTTCTATTAGGATTTTGAATTCAACCTCTTACTAGGCCACATTCACTTCCACTTTCCGGTATCCTTATCTGGCCGAGAATCCTTACTGCATCAGGATTTAACCACTTCATTCATCTGCTTCGCAATAGAGCCCACCTACTTCCTATTCATCTGGAACATTCTTTTCCAAACAGGGCTTGGCCGACTCTTAGTTAGGCGGCCCATGAACTGGCTGGTTTGTAAAAATCCTCGAACAGAGTTTATGGGCCGAGAATAATTCCACATTCGGCCCAACCTAATAATTTTAGGTCCAAACAACTACCATGATTGACATTTTAGTGTAAAAATATGATTTTTCGTTAAAATAAACAATACCGGGAACTTTTCGTTAAAGTTCCCTAAAAATTTGGTCTATCTAGCATTACTCTTAATAATAATATTAATCAAGGAATTAGATTTTATTATACGGGATATCTTGGGGAATCAATCAACTGTTACATGTTCGTAAATTTTTACAAACATATGAAGTGAAACATGAGGAGTTTTACACAGCTTTATGGTTTACAGTGTAGTGTTAAATGAGAGTGGTGGATCTCTTGTGCAACATGTTGAGGTAAAAAACATTGGAGATGAGGATGTATTCGTGAGCAACAACCATTCAGTCTCCTTTTTGGCTTCAGACTTTCCTGCGCACCAACCAAAATCCACATATTTCACAGATCGATGACTAGGTGGAACTCGAGTTGAGGTTACCTAATTCCGCATCAAGTGATCTGGGTATCCTAATTCCGCATCAAGTGATATGGGTATTTTCAATTTAGAGAATTAAAATTATATTCATACATGTTCTTATAAGAGGATGATTATCTAAACATACAGTTCGAGTTGCAAACAATAACAAATGCAGTAAATAGTAAATTGATTTCGTTTGGACTGAGGGAGGGGACGACAAACCATCTCGCCTTCAAAATACAATATAAAAGGTCAGCTTCATTACCTTACATACAACATTACAAGGCAATACCTGCTTAACTTAAAACTACGAGTGCAACTTGGGTTGGGTAAACTGAATTCGACCATGTCAAATCTGAATTCAAACATAATCCGGCGAATTAGAATGAAGTAAAAACCCACTCAAACGCAACCCGAGCTCAACTTGATTATTTATTGGGTTGATGTTTTGTCCGCCCATGTCAAACCAAACTGAACCCGATTTCTAGCCGAGTTTCTCATGCACATCACTCATCCCACTTCATATTATATAAGCTAGTTAAAAGTGGGAGGGATATACTTGAAGTTTGTTGCTTGGTGTTGTCTTGTAATTTAGTTTCAACTTTACATAGTTGAAACTTTATAATGCTTCTATGCTATTTGGTTGTATATATTTTGTATGGATGATGGTGTGTAAATTGGATTTTAAATAGTTTTAACGTTATTTGTTTTAAAATTTGAAATTTATTTTACAAAATAATGTGTTACAAGATTGAACTTAACAAATTTGTGGAAATTCAAACCCAACTGAGTTTTCGTTGTGTTTTTGTACATTTGATTGGGCTTTTCTGATTCCACTTTCTTACTGGTCTTCAATCTCATATTTGAAGACCAAGCATGATGTAAAGAGGGCATGAAAGGTCAAGATGATGACACTTGTTATAATAAAATTTGCCCTTTAATTTGTCTATACCTTTGATCTTTGTACTATACATTTGATCTTTGTAACTCTCTCTATCTTCGTATTACTCATTCATCTCCTTATTACAGTTACCATTACCAAACCTTTCTCTTGAATCCAAACTTTTCTTGTAACCCGTACTAAGCGAACATTTAGTTTGCTCAAATATCTCAAAAGGATAACACAATAGATATTCAAATAAATGTTGAAACAAATATGCAAATAAGTTTTGACATTACTTTCAAATGCGCAGACAAGAGAGCTTGCAACCTGATTTAGCTTATAAAGTCGACACTAATAGTTGTATTTGAAGAAGTGCGGAGTTACAGAAAAATGGCTCGGAACGAGTGGGAGAGGGATAATAAAGTTGTGTTGTCCTTGTTATGCCCAGATTGTTTCATACTAAGTGTGTTTTTGTTAGGTTAGATTGGTAGGTTTGGCGAAAATTACATGATCTATCTTGTTTCGTTCCCAAGAAAAACACATGTACATACACCATTCTCAAGTGGTGTTAATGTTTATCATCAATGAGTTTAAATTTTGAAATTTATGTCTATTCACCATGCAGATCTTGAAATTTAAACTCATCTGATGATAATAAATAGAATGGTGAGCGTCACCATCACTTGAAGATGATGACCAAAAATATTTTCTTCAACCCTAATCCTCTCATTCAACACAACACAGAAAAGCAATGATTGTTCATCATAATTTTCAGCCCAACAACAAAATATAAATCATACCCTCCGGGTAAGAGGAGAGATTTTTCAATGTGCACGGAGTGATACACCAGATGTCATTATACAATTGGATGACATTTGAAAAAAAAAATTCCTTCACTTCTATAATAACATGTGGCATACCATTATGTGTTCCGGACACACTAAAAAATCTCTCTAGAAATTGGTCAATTATTGCAAAGTTCATAGTCAAATGACTGAGAGACCCATTTAAAGTAGTGGGCCATTTAAGCATCTAGAAGAACAACTTATGAGATAAGTAATTGATTGCGCATGACTTCAAGTTCGCAACCAATTAGATGGATAATTTTAAAACTAAGAAGGTCGTTTGCCTTCGAAAGTCTGCTATTTTGTGGCTGTCGTTCAAAGGCGTGGTTTGAGATGGATAATTTTAAAACTAAGAAGGTCGTTTGCTTTCGAAAGTCTGCTATTTTGTAGCTGTCGTTCAAAGGCGTGGTTTGATGAGAATTTGAATTTTATCCGTGTCCTATCCTGCAAAAAAGTTATTGGAAAACCAAGATAGTCACCCCTTGTCTAATATTTTTAAAGAAACCTAAAAAAAATCAGAATTATATCCGTGTTCAAGACTGCAAAAATATTTACAAGAAAACCTAGATAGTCACCTGTCATTTAGTCAAGTTTATTAGAGTAGTGTGCTCTCTCTCATTTGTCCAAATTTGAATTCCGCAATTGTTATATAGATTAATTTAGTGTAAAATTATCACTTTTATAAATAAAATACAAAACTTGAAGGCAACCTGATGTGAACTAGTAACCAACTCAACACATATAGACATAGATAATTGCTTTTGGAGAGCAACCTTTGGCGTCCTTAACCAATTTTTTGCAACTTTTGAGATTAGCCAGCCACTTAAAAACTCTCCGCCCTGTTCATTTGGCTGGATCCGAGACAGAGTTTGGTTAAAAGGAGAGAGATCTGCAGTGTTTGCTTTGTAATTTTCTTGGTTTTGTGTTTTCCAATTTTGTTTGTTTGTTTAGTTTCTAAAGATCAGTCAATTCGGGCTCTTGCGATCTTGCAGAGCCATCAAGTCTGAATTGGTCTGTAGCTAATATGTGTGGAATCGTTTTCTATATTTCCAGTGACAGATGACAATATCACAATTTTTGTATAGTTGTATTCAAAAACCCTAGCAGCTCTCACATGGTATTTGTAATATTCGAGTTACCATCCACCTTAAAAGTCCAATTCAACCTTTTCCTTTTAGATAATACACCGAATTCGTTGATAGAGAGATTGGCTCATTAATCAAACTATTTCACATATATATATATATATATATATATATATAATTTTTGTATGATTACTTTTACTGATTATAGGCTCATTTGAAAGTGTTTTTAAAATGACTGAAAACGTTTTCTATGAAGATATTTTTGTTCAAAAGCATTTGAAGTGTTTCTTACAAGAAACACCGGTTATGTACTATTATCTTGCAGGAAGTATTTAAGTGTTTCTTCGGGATTCACTTGCATTTTTACTAAAAACTGGTTCCAAAAAGACTCATCAAAATCACTTCCAAACGAAACTATATGGGATTCACCTTTATTACAAGTGATGAACAGATATGGTACAAATAGTATTATGTTTTATTACACACTCAAACTAATTAACTCGACGTACACGCATCAAGAACAAGTACCAATTGAAAGACTACATACTCAAGAGGCGAATATAGAGTGATCAGCACTGAATTGCTGTAAAACATTGATGAATTAGTATGTATATTATTTGTATTTTGTACAACATTGATGAACAGTGAAATTTGAAAAGGGTCAATGAGTAACCCTAGCTTTCTCTCCTCCTAATTAACAACTACAATGATTTTCTGAACATTGATGAATAATCAAAAAGACCTCTTGAGCTGCTTAAAATCCATAGAATCAATGCACTCCAACCTCTCCCTATGAATGTTCAACGCCTTCAACAAGTCCGTGGCCTTTTCTTTGGTCCTCTCCGCACACCCAACTTGCAAAAGCAGCAAGAGCTTCTGAAACGCACCCACTTGAAGGGACTCCACGACTACACCTCCATCTTCCCTGGTCTCGTTCTTGCAAAGCTTCCAAAGAATAGACACAGAAAACTCTGTGGCCAGATCCGAAACCCTAAGTATCTTTTTCACCACAACCGGCATGGTCAAGGCATGAAGGTAGGCCTTTTCCCTCCCTTGCTGGCTTCCACAAAGTCCGTCAAGAACTCCCAACGCCTTCTCGCAAATACTTCTTTCGGCATCTACAAGAATGTCCGAAAGCATCGACACCAATTCCATCTCTACAAATCTCTCTTTAATTTTCTCTTTCGAAAGAGACGATGATGAGTTAACCATTTGATAAATGATGACCAAGGACGCTTTTGTAGAAGTAGCGCAAACTGGTTCTTTGATCAGCTTCACTAGCGCTTCGAGAGCTCCTTCGATCTCTGCCAAAGCATCGATCTTCTGATGATCATGATCGGATGAGACAGCTGTCTCTTTGAGCACTAACGCTGCGTTTCGCCTCTGCGACAAATCTCCACTCTCCAAAAACCACACCATGCAACGCAACGAAGCAGGCGACCCGAGGTACAAACTGGCCTCCCCGTCAAGCGGGAAAACCAAAGTCAAAGCAGACAAAATCTCCTCCAAAACGGCAACGTTTTGATGGTGTTGAGAATTTGAAAGTGCACTAAACGCACCCGCTAAGACGCTCCCCGTGCCACTAGCCACAATGCAACGCTTGTTGCGTTCGCTTTCTTTCGCCAACGCCTTGATCTTCGCCACCAAAACTTGGCAATCATTGTTCTGATGATGACTCGATGTCGAGATCTTTGATAAAATCTCGGTAACCTGAACCGAACTGATCGGAATGCGAGGGGTGGGAATGCGCTCGATTCCAAAAGACTTTTTCTCGACGCACCAATCTTGTATCATCTTGCGGATGGTGTGGTTGGGAATGAGATCAAAGCTTGTGAGGACTTGGTTGGTAATAGGGCACGTGAAGTTTTCTGTTTCGATCCACGTCTCTATGCTGTGGCGGTCGTACGTGATCCCGGTGGACAGCGTGACCGGATCCTTCATCAAGTCTAGTGAGATTGGGCACCGGAAGTGGTTTGGTATGGTCAGCTCCATGTCGCCGGTCTCACCTTCCTTGGCAGCACGGCGGCCGGCTCTCAACCTTCTCCATGACAAGGTCATGACTACTGAATCTGAGATATCAAAGTTAGAATGGTATAGTAGGTGGATGGATGATGCTTGTTTTCGTGTTTTGTGTTGAATGAGAGAAATGATGAGGTTGGACCGTTGCTGTGTGTGTATATATATAATATATGATATATATTATACATATAGTTGTTGTATTGTGTGTGTATATATATATATATATATATATAATATATATATATATGATATATATTATACATATAGTTGTTGTATTGTGTGTGTATATATATATATATAATATATATATATGATATATATTATACATATAGTTGTTGTATTGTGTGTGTGTGTGTGTGTGTGTATATATATATATATATATATAATATATGATATATATTATATATAGTTGTTGTATTGTGCATGTATAAAGTGGACGCAGTTCAAAGTTTGAAACTTAGGAAAAGGTTTATAAAAGGGAGATTGATGAAAGGGAAGAGAAATTTTTCATTGTGACGGAAATATAGATGGTATATCACGTGTTTTTATATAAATGGTGAAAAATTTTATTTTTTAAGTTTTAACTTTTTAACACATATATCCTATTATTTATCTAGTGACATATAATATACTAGCTCGTGTACCGATCACACTAAAAAATCTCTTGCAATGATGGGTTCCGAATATTTGACCGTTGAATATTTGAAATGGTAAGAGATGAACTGGATGGTACACCGTCAAAGGAGGAGGGGTAGGGCATTTCTTTACGTACTGTTTGGAAAAGAATCAAAGGTTTGACGCCATGCCAGTCAACCGGTCGGTGGACTGACCGAGTCGGATTGTATAATATTTGTAAACCCTTGGACCAGAAATATTTTTTAACATGACGGACACACGAAATAGTACATCACGTGTCATCATACAAATAGTATAATATGTGTGTTAAAAAGTTAATAACTTAAAATATAAAATTTTCCACCACTTACATAAAAATACATGATGTACCACTCGTGTTCTTGTCCCAATCAAAATTTTCTCCTTGGACCAAATTAGCATGTGAGATGAATGGGTCTAAAACTTTAAATTAATTCATTAGTTAATTGATTGGTCTTTTCTAATGTGTTGGATTAGTTTCACAATTGGGCTAATACGCACACGAACATGGACTCGAGCTTTTCGTGTGATATCCAACAAAAGAAAAAAGAGGCTTAGTCGTGTGATTTTGGTTTTGTCCTTTTGTGGCAGTAGAGGATATACTCTGTGCGTAAGCGATCATGCACGCAATTGGTGGATAATTACTAAGTCGCAACGGAAAATATATCTTTGTATTGATGTGTTTTTATCATGCGTTATGTATCATACAATAAGACAAGTAATAATGTAATTTTAAGTTGTAATGAAAATTACATTTTTGTATTAATATATTTTTATCATGCGGTACGTATCATACAATGAGATAAGTAGGAAGGTAAAAAAAATTGTGGGCATGGATAATCTGATGGGGGTGGGGATATATAGTATTGGCATTCTCTGACCGATCTTTCCCATTTCCATCCTGTGCTAATGTGAAGATAGAATTTCATTAGTTACATGGAAAAATTCGCAGAATGGTGAATGTCAGCATAGAATGGAAACGAGACAGATGTGTAACATTCATTTTGTGTGTGTCATTGTGGCCTCTATCGTTAACCTAATTCTTCTTTAACTTTCTTATCATAAACTTAACACGTGTTAATCCATAATAAAAGCTATAAATAGACCACAAACAAAATAAGTAAATCTCAGAGAAAAGAGGGAGGAGGAGTGAGAAGCTTCGTATACCTGTGATTGTGAGATTTCAATAGAGTTTTGCCGTTGCGGTCGAAATGAGGAAGATATGCATTGAACTGGATGAGATGTTTGGCTACAATTCCTCATTTCAAATATTAGGCCTTTGAGCCGATTCAATTCAAAAATCACATTGAATTGGTGTTGTCCTAAAAATTACCAAACTCATGTGGCGTGGAGGCCAAGTAATTAAGAGTTAATTATATTTTTTTAGTGAACGCAGATGTGCCAACTTGCAACCGAGCTCAGTCGACGAGTAGAATAAATGTAATGGTAATGTCGAATGCGTTACTGACTTCTGTATTCAAGAGATCACGGCCAAAAGAAGAACAATTTGACCTTGGGTTCTAGAACCTATAGTCACTGAAAAGTTCAAATAGAATTCAGCTTTCAATGACAGAGAGCTCTTAATCAGCCAATCCCTTTACTAACAACTATATCAGCCTGAATTGGTGCTATTATCCACAGTCAGGCTCAATCAAAATTCCAAATGCTTGTCGCCTGATGCAGACCATGTGCATGCTGGCTCAAGGAAACAATCTTCCAATAATTTTATGGAATTTTACTATGCTGACTCTACAAAAGGTACATCACTATCCTCCGCAAATCACTATGAGATCAAAGCAACGGCAGAGTTAATATGGGATCATTAGTTGTTTTTTATCTGAGTAATTTTAAAAATTTTATGTGCATCTATTTATGTGTTATATTTGACCCCTATAAACAGTTAAGACAAACTAAATTACAACCTCCTCCTGTACTTGTCAATTCCTATTAGGTGCCCGACTAAATGGGCCAATAAAGTTTTTTTAGTTGATATTATGATCCCATTATTTAAAAATTCTAGCTTCGCCACTAGTTCAAATTCTATCTCCAGATTAGTCTTAAAATAAAGGCCAACTAATTTTGTGGTCTCCAATATGGCATGGAGACTATTTTCTTATTCAATAAACTCTCTCGGTTTTATTCTCGTATCCGAATTCATAAAACATTTTCACAAGATAATTACCATGATAGTCTAATGATAACATCTATTAAAATTCAACGGCCTCAATTAAATGGACCAATGATGTAAAATTGGGTACAAACACTTTGCTATCCTGATGTATGCATTGATTGTTTATTGTGGTGTGAATTGTCACACGAGAAAAAATGCGGGCATAATTATTGAATATAATTGTATCATTTAAAAAAATTGCATTGGACTTCGGATAACACAACGTCGTCGGACCGCACATACTAAATACCCCATTCCCTATTTTAGATACGATCCATTTTCTAGTTCAACTCTTTACGCGTAGTGGTCCTCCAAGCATCTCGACATAAGACTTTCTCCTACTAAACTAACCATATTTTAAGCCTCAATTAGTGTTGGCATTCTAAAGCACAACACTTTACTATTATATTTTGGAGATGATGTTTAAGCTTGGGAAGATAACAAATTTGATAGAAAACAGTGAGGCTTAGGGACTTTCGAAACAAACCAAATACTCTCCTAACTCGCGAGTTATATTTTTAATTTTATTTTATCAAGCATGATTTTGTGAACTAAAGACTTATAAATACTCCGGTTAAAAAATATGACTATGAAATAGAGATTCATGGCAAAGAGGTATAGAAATTCTAAGAAAAAACATAGAGTATTTGAACCTAACGAAAAACTTGACACGAAAACGAGCGAAGTGGTGATCTAAGATTTATACACCCAGCCCTACTTCGTAGAATAAAACTTTGTTATCATTGTTGTTCTTGTCAAACATGACATTCGTGGAATATATATATTGTTATTGTCAATATATAAATTTGTTGTGTACAAAACGTTTGCGTCATTCACACACGATATTAAGATGAGAATGTACCAATAATTTGTAAATTGTTATCAAGGATAAAAGATGTTTTTCTCTTTAAATAAAATTAAAATTTGGACTAAAACGTCGACGTTTAGCTAACCTAACAAATACTTCAAAAAAAAAAAATTGGATTGAAGATAACGACGAGTGATTTAGGAATAAAGCCGAGACATGCGGGATGTGCCCCCCGCCGTCACTGTCGGAGCTGGAGAATATTCTAGAAGTAGAAAAACAAAACAACTTTGTAGCTGGCAAACCGTATCTACTCCAGTCCATGTCGGACACGTGTCACTAGTTGCCGCCGTTTTCCATCATCCATTTACTCGACGGCCATTGGCCATTCGTGGGCAAAATCCAAGCGGGGCGGAGCTGTAAGAGAAATTTTTCAATGTAACCATTATAAGAGGTGGTATATTACATATTTTTATATAAATTGTAAGATACGTGTGTTAAAAAATTAGTAACTTAAAAAATACAATTTTTTTTCACTTGTATAAAACCACATGGTTCTATTTGTTCTGGTTTGGCCAACCAATTCTATCCTCCTCCATCCTTCATTTTTATTAGAATTGGATACATAAAAATAGTATACCTGCCTGGTTACACTCGAGTTTGAATCGCTCTCTACGTAAATTAGACTAGTTTACAAAGTTTTCCTTGGTTCAAGTTCGTAGCGAGACGGGGACGATAATTGCTCTTAAGTAGAGGAAAGGGGTCGGCTGCATGATCAGTCACAATCCTAATGTGTAGTCTGCCTCGCCCAGTTGTGTATGACAATGACCAAACCGGAAACAATTTTGGGCAAACTTTTAAACTAGGTTCTCAGATTGGGAAAAAATTTAACTGGACCACATCAGAGGCTTAATCAGCCATTTTCTTCAACCTCTTAGACTAATCACCAGAATTCCTAGAGCACCAGAGATTTAAACTATCTTAACATAAAAATGTAAACGAAAAAATGCATCCCCTGTCCACATCAGGATAACAAACACAATAACTACAAGCCATTTGAACATTCAATGTAGCTCTGAACTTCTTTCTCGACCTTTACCGCCCATCCGATGATGTAAACGATTCTGCAAATCCAGATGGGCGAGTAGGTATACTGGTTTGGGTGTTGTCTCCGCTGGCAAAGAACGATGAAGAAGATGAAGACTCATCAAGGTTGCTATTGCCTTCAAAAGCCTGCCACTTCTTTAGTGCTTGTGGTAAGGTCATTTCGAGGTCAATTCCATACATATCATCAGAATCTTCGGCTTCAGATGGTTTCCAATGCTCAACGAGTGACGAAAGAACATTGACCGCATGACCCATGTCGGGCCTCTGGTAGGGCTCCCTTGCGCTGCAATGCCCAGCAAGGTCAGCGACGGTGTTAATACTAGAAAGAGTTTCCTCATTGAGATCAATTGTTGGATCAATGGCCTTCCGGAATGTATCCTTGTTAATGAGCATTCTGCGGAACCATGTAACAAGGTGCAAGCTCTCCTCTGGTTGGCTTTCGTCAATTGCTCTTCTACCCGTGATCAGCTCCATTAAGATCACTCCAAAGCTATACACGTCAACCTTGAGTGTCATCCGCCCAGTTGCTGATACATTACAAGATTGTGGTTTTAGTGCCTTGAATTTTTATTAATTGAACGACAGTAAGCATAATTAAGCAACAAACCTTATGATGAAATGCCATGAGGCTATAGCAAGAAGAAAATGCACCACATAACAGATGCTACATTAATTATGGAACAAGCGGAAAATGTCTGTAACATGAAACTATAAAATACTGAGCTGAATGGTTTTGTTAACCTTTCCAATAATCCTACATCAGAGGCATATAAATTCAGTCAACATGTTAGAGACAACAAATGCTCGTCACAGACAGAAGCCATTTTATTCTTTTCTATCTTCTTCGCATCCCTGATTTTGAATTTTATAAACTACTTAGCATGCCAGAATATCCAAGGAAAATTAAAGAATTGGAACATATGAGTTTAGTACGTAAATGATGCAGTGAATCTAATATAGTCCTACATATGTTGACTAGCGGTTTGCACAAAGAATAATCAGTGAGAGATAATCTCATAGTTGTCTTAGTTCATTGAACAATGACATTTGCTGGAATATCTAATCATACTTTACCAAGCAAATACCTTTCGTGGTACTCGAATGGAATTTGAAAAGAAGAGTGCATATAGAAATGTTTTACCTGCATACTCTGGAGCCAAATAGCCAAAAGTTCCAGCTAGTCTCGTCTCAATTGAGGCTTTCCCTTCTGGAGCAAGACGAACCAGTCCAAAATCTGAAACTTTAGCCCGCATATCATCTCCGAGTAAAATGTTCGAAGGTTTAAGATCCCTGTGAATGAAAGTCTGGCTGGCTAAACCGTGGAGATACTCAACCCCTCTTGCAACATCCAAGGCAATGGTCAGCCTTCTAGTCCATTCAAGTGGCTTCAGACCTTCCTCTTTCCAGTTGAACAAGTATCTACTAAGAGTCCCTTGAGGCATGTATTCATAAACAAGAAGCCTCTCGTTTCCGTCCAAACAATAGCCAAGAAGTCCAACCAAGTGGCGGTGTCGGACCTTAGTAAGAACTGCAATCTCAGACTTGAACTCATTTAGACCCTTCTCCGCCACCACTCCAGATTCCATCCTCTTCACTGCAATCTTTGTCCCGTCATGCAACTCCCCTTTGTACACAGTTCCAAAGCCACCTTTTCCTAATACATTATTTTCGCTGAAATTATTGGTCACATTTCTCAAAACTTGGATCGAAATGACCATACTTCCAGCCTCAACCACATGAATGTCGTTAGGTCCACTACTTGCCGGACTATTATAGGACTCATTTTCACCGCGATTAACCCCAGAGTTAGCAACCGTGATCTTGACTGCATTTTGATCGCCAGAGTGACGAGGATGAATAACCAATGCGTTTGGACTTTGCACTCTGCCAGAATGCTTATGCTTTTTCTTAAGTAGACAGAAAGCAACAAACCCAACTACAACCAATCCTCCAACACTGCCGATGACAGCCCCAACAACCACCCCAGTCCTAGATTTTTTACCTCCATCTGAGTGGGAGCCAGGCGGTGAATTAGGAATTGTAGGCGTCGCTGGCGTTGCTGGCGAAGGGGGATGATCCTGACCAATATTAGGGTTCCCAGCTGTTTTCACGTCCACATTCTTAAACTTTGGTACTTGACCAAAAAGCTGATTGTTACTAACATCTATCTGCTGAAGGTTGGGCAGTTGCGTAAGCTCCTTTGGTATGGTACCGGTGAGGTTATTATTGTCAAGTCTCAATGTTCGCAAGGAGGTAAGCAGAGAATAATTTGAAGAGATCGTACCCGAAAGACCCAGGCTCCGAAAATTGACAACAGTAATGTTTCCACCATTACACGTAATTCCCTTCCAGTTATTACAAGGATCGTTCCCCTTCCAACTATCTGCAAAAACAGTAGGATAACCCATGTCTTTGATGACCGAAAGCAATACATTGACACGAGCGTCGCAATCAACACCCGGCTTATCACTGCAAAAACTATTTAACTCCGTCATATCCACCAGAACCCCATCGCCAAACTTGGGCATGGGTCCTTGAAGCATATTATTGGTCAAATTAACAGAAGTAAGGGATTTAAGATTCAACAAAGACGCGGGAACAACGCCGGTGAGCTTGTTATCCCTCAAACTCAGAGTGGTCAAGTAACCTAAGTTCGACAAGTCCGGTATAGGACCGGTGAAATAATTACCATGTAACCAAACCTCACGCAGAGAAATCATGTTCTGTAACACATCAATAGTACCATTAAGCCTATTGGTGCCCTGTTGGCTGTTCAACCAGAGGGACTGAATACTCGAACCCGAAAAACTAGCAGGCAATTCGCCTTCAAGGTAATTGAAAGCCAAATGTAGATCAGTCAAACCTGGGAAATTGGAACTGTTGAAGATATCGGGGATTCTTCCGGTGAGGTTGGTCTGGGTGGCGGAGAATTCCTTCAGCTGTGTGGCATCTTTGAGAGTGTCGGGAATCTGCCACGCAGCGAAGGGATTGTGGTCGATGTTGATGTTGTCGAGGGAGGTGAGTCCGGTGAAGAAATCGGAGGGGAAGGACGAGAAGTTGTTGTCGTGGGCGAGGAGGACCTGAAGCGGTTGCACCCCGGAGAGGCTCGGAAAAGGTCCGGTGAGTTGGTTGTTCTGAACTTCCAGTTGCTGCAAATACGAAAGCTTTTGGATTTCCGGCGGCAGCGTGCCGGTGAGTTTCTGATTACCCAATTGGATTTTGAAAACCTTGCCGTCCTGGCAACTCACTTTTCCCCATTTGCAGTAATCGGTGCCGGACCACCCGAGACTGTTGGAGCCGATGCTTTTCCGGAGTGCTTCCATGGCCGCTCCGTCGTCGCCGCCGGACTGGGAGTGTACTGGTGGGTACAGCGAGAAAAACAAAAGGAGCAGAGCGGGGAAAGAACCCCAGAAACCCAGTTGGGGTTCCTTCATTTTTTTTTCAGAAAAAATACAAGAAAGTGGATGAAAAAGAAGAAAGATACAGACTTTGACAGAGAAAAGAACAGCAGAAATCTCTAGGGTTTATGGGAGGAGAAACGGCGGAGAATTGGGCGGAGAAAAGGCGAACGTTTTTGGGGGTTTAATTGGGGAGTTCGTGGGGCTTTGAATGATACTCTGATTTTCGTGGGGCTTTGAATGATACTCTGATTTTCGGTTGGGTAGTGTTTGGAAACAGAGAAAAACAAGCTGGCGTAACGATTTACGTGTGCGATTTTCTCTCTCTGATTCGATTGAAAGAAATCGAAGGAAATAAAATGGAAAATGAAAGGGGAGTATGGGTCGGTTTTGATTACAAATTTCTTGTTTTGGTTTTAAGACTTTTGCTTGTGCAGTCTGCTACACGTACTACTCTCAATAGTGGACAATGGGTAAGAGCTTTGCTGTCTTCCATCTTACTATTTTTTTTTTTTTGGTATTATTCCCATCTCAATTTTCTGACGCGAAGAATGACTTGTACAACAAAAATAACGTTCTCGTCGTGTTTTGGGTTAATTACACAATATTAATGTTAATTTTTATTTTTATGATATATAACTGCATCATGTAAATCTCTCGATAGCATAATTATAAATAACAGAATCGTATATTGTGATATTTAGATACGTTCAAAAGTTAGAAAATCTACCACTACAGACGAAAACAAAAATAGACCATTGATATCGGGCTAAATACTAAGTTTTTTTTTTTTTTTTTCTAATTAGAAATGAATCCTAGTGGATTTGTTAATTGATTTGACATGCTCGTTGAGTTGTAATCAGAAGCCGTAATCTAGCAGAAAATTAAGGGATGATTTGAAGTAAATAATGGTGTGATTGTTTTGGATTTTTCTGTCTATTTATTTGTGTACCCACCAACCATTTTCTTAGAAATTGGCATTAATTGGGGACTGACAGTTCGCATTACCTTAATTAATTTCCTTAATGTTTGACAACTAACTTAATACTTTTTTTTAATTCGCGGAGGGTGGACTTTTGACGACCCGAATGTTAAAAAAAAGAAGGTCCATTGGGCCCAACGATCTTTTGCATGGCGGACATTTGGATAGGGATAAACGCGGTGCGGTTCGGTACGGTTTCGAATGAAACCGCAATCGAAACTGAATTTTTTTACGATGCAGTTTTAAAGTCAAAATCAAAATGAAATCAAACCAGTTGATTCAGTTTGGTGCAGTTTCAAACGGTTTCAGTTCGTTTTTTTTAGAAAAAGTTACAATTTTAAATTTACACATATTTACACATAAGACGATCTCATTTTCCTCGTACATTAATCAATGAACCTACAGAAAAACTGTAGCGAAAAATAGCAGCAAAAGCAAAACTGCAGCAAAGGAAGTAAGAGATAGAGAGATTTGTCTGACCATATGCAATAGTAGCACCAATCAACAACACACAAGCATTAAAGAAAATATATAAGAAAATATATATGTATACATCTTTCATACGCACAATTTGTTTAAGTTATATATCAAGATAAGCACTGTTATGAAGCACATTTCTCAACCAAAAGAATGTTGCTAATTACAGGTGTGCTGCATTAATTAGGTTCAAGCTTCTAGCACATCTATGAACTATGTGCCTTATTTAGATCGAGTGGAGTGTTGTGATCAAGGGTTGGAATTAGTAACTCTACTGCAATATGAGTACTATTGACTGCATAGCTTCTTGTGTGTGGCCAGATAAATGAACATGAGTTTTGAGAGAGAGAGAGAGATAGAGATAGAGATGTATGGACTCGAATAGAGGTGCAAAATTGGATGACATTCTATTCTAGTGTAGTTAAGTCCATATTATAAATGTATGGACTCTAATAAAGAACCAATTAGAACATAACATTCAATATATGGTGCGGTTTCGGTTTCGGTGCGGTTTTGAAAACCCAAAACCGAAACCAAACCGTTTTCTTAGCCGTGGTTCGGTTTCGAAACCGCAACCGTTTCAAAACCGCAAAACCGAACTATTTGGTGCAGTCTGATTCGAATTGTGTTTCAGTTTCGATTTTCGGTTCCAAGTGCCCACCCCTACATTTGGACACTACTGACAGAAGGTGGATTTCATTTTTAATTCCCCTTTTTAATTTTTTTTAACTATTTTGTGCACAAAGATTCAAACTTCTAAATTTCAAGCACCGAAAGAAAAATAATATTGCAATTTCTGTAAATTCATTTGTTTAATATTATTCGTCCGTATTTAATTTAGAGTTGAATTTTAACTTCTTTCGAGATATTACAATATGTTTGCTCACGTGTGAGATTCATAGGACATACATGATTTACGTTATCCTATATTATTCACAGATCAAATTTAAATTTCATTATACACAAAAAGGCGTGTGAAAATGTAACCTAAGATCGAAAAGCTTAAAGGACTATGCGAAGTTGAGGTGAAACCTCATCTACCTTCATTAAAATCTTTACTGGAAACCCACCGCCCCAACATCCAAATGTATTAATGTAGAGCCTCAGGCCCTCCACTACATGCCTTGATGCCGTTTGTTTTTTCTGGTTGACAAGAAGTGATAAAGTAAACTCCTACACAGGTATCACAATTACCTAAGACGATAGGTGTAACAAAATCGTATCAGCAACTAAAATTAGTTTTCGCCGAATAGCGAGAACATACAAAATCATTGTAAAAGAGCAAAATTTCATAAAATCAGCATTAATAAATGAGACCACGCATATCATTGTTCAAGTGGCAAAGCACATCCAGCCATGGCAATAGCGGGACCACATTCGAGTTGGGTTGGGTCGGGTCGGCTGCATAATATGATTATATGGTAGAGATGTCGACGAAGAAGATAACGTAAAAATATTATATGGACCATCCGAAGGTGGGACATCGGTGACAATAAACTTACACCAACATCCTGGTCCGATGTAACTTGTCCACATGTAACATGGGGTCCTACATTTGTTTTCTTTTTCCACGTGGCACCATACAAAAATTGATGGAAAAGCCAATATTCTATATTTATTATAATATAATGCTAACTTAAATATTGCATGCCACACAAAATATTTGCTCTGGTTTGCCGATTGGAAAGTATATATTGAATTGGCCAAACTTAAAGTATATATTGAATTGGCTATTCTAGTTGACGTGAACGTCGACGAATTGGCTTGAGTAGCGTGTATTCTATCAAATATTCTTGTTAAAAAGATGTTGGATTTTTATTTATGCATTTCGTTTCGAAACTCTTTTTCTCTAAATTATTGTAATAGTTTCAAATTCTCTTTCTTCTCTTTAATAATAATATGCATTTTAATAAATAAATAGATTAGGTCAAGTAATCAAATAGATTAAAAAAAAATTGGTTAAAATAACCAAATATTCAATTTAAATTGTTGAACTAAATGAAAAAAAAGTAGTGACATGTGGATTGAATATTCACGGCATAGCGATCAAATGTCAATGATGTACAAAACACGAAAAAATTATAATAATAAAAGTAATGCTAGACTTACCGTGTATAGAGATGATAAAATGTGGTGAAAGTAATATTTTTATTTCAGGATTTGAAAAATAATTGTCTTCGGATTTCTCCAAATTGAAATTCTTACAACGCACAAGCCTTGAAGCCCAAAAAAATGCAAAGTCCATATGGCCAACATGCCTTCTATTCTTGCATTTTCAGGTTTGGACCAGCATGCCCATACATACATTTATTTAATATATTCACCTTCCAACATTCTAATATGATCAAATATGACATTCTCTCTTTCTAGTTGCATATTTGACCGTTAGATACTGAATTAAGGGAACATTTGAGAACAATATTTCAACAAAACAAAAAGAACTTGAATCAAAATAATTATCAAACGGTCCTAAGTAATCGTTACCCATGTTAATTATGGTACCTTCCATTATCCCCAGAAAGTCTAAATGCACGGCTATCATAACTACTTAAGAAGATAGGCATAACAAATTTGTATTAACGACTACAACTAGCTATTGCCGAATAACAAGAACATACAAAATCATTGCAGAAGAGCAAAGCACATGAAATCAGCATTAATAAACGAGACCACGTAAGATTATCGTTAATAAATGAAACCACACATATCCTTGTTCAAGTGGCAAGACCACATCCAGCCATGGCAATAGCGGGACCACATTCGAGTTGGGTTGGGTCGGGTCGGCTGCATAAAATGATTATATGGTAGAGATGTCGACGAAGAAGATAACGTCGAAATATTATATGGACCATCCAAAGGTGGGACATCGGTGACAATAAACTTAGGCCAGTATCCTGGTCCGATGTAACTTGTCCACATGTAACATGGGGTCCTACATTTGTTTTCTTTTTCCACGTGGCACCATACAAAAATTGATGGAAAAGCCAATATTTTATATTTATTATAATATAATGCTAACTTTAAATATTGGCATGCCACACAAAATATTTGCTTTGGTTTGCCGATTGGAAAGTATATATTGAATTGGCCAAACTTAGAATGTCACTAAAACCCCAAACCCTAATTAGCATTTTAATAAATATATAAAAGAGATTAAATTAGGTCAAGTAATCAAATAGATTAAAAAAAAAACATTAAAAATAATTTGGTTAAAATAACCAAATGAGAGATTATATTCACACACCTCAAATTACTTCTCTCACACCCTTTTATTTTTTTAATATTTTTTTATCAAGGGTTAGTGGTGTGTAGAAAACATTAAAAAATTAAAAAGGTGTGGGAGAAGTAATTTGGGGTGTGTGAATATAATATCTCTAACCAAATATTCAATTTAAATTGTTGAACTAAATGAAAAAAAATAGTGACATGTGGATTGAATATTCCCAGCATAGCGATCAAATGTCAACGATATACAAAACACGAGAAAATTACAATAATAAGAGTAATGCTAGACTTATCATGTTTTGGTGGATCCTACCTTTAATTACATAGGTGATAAAATGTGATGAAAGTAATATTTTGGGTTAAACTCTGTTTACTACCCTCATGTTTCATGGTTTTCAACATTTATTACATGAAGTTTTTTTCACCCCAGAGTCATACCTAAAGTGTTAGTTTTGGGACAATCTCATACATCCATTAGTCTGGCTATTAAGTCTTTTGTTAACTGATGACGTGGCACCCATGTAGACAATGATTGGGGCGCCACGTGTCATTGAAAATTAAAGAAAATTAAACTATTAAAATAATTAATTAAATAAAAGTTAAAAAAAATATAAAAATTTCCCCAGGTCCCCTTTGTCTTCCCCACCCCGATCCCCTTCCCTTCTCCCTCTGCACCTCTGCACATCCGCTCTCACCCTCACTCTCCGCTCTCTATCTCACTCTCCAGATCCCCAGATCCCTCTGCATCATCTGCACATCCATCCTTTTCCAGATCCCCTTTGTCTTCCCCATCCCGATCCCCCACCCCGAGTGACTTGATGTGACACGTGCGATGATAGAGGCCTTTCTGTGGAAGAGAGGGTAGCCGTGCTTCCATCCGAGGATGAGGGACTTATCGGGTTCCTGGAGCTCAACGGAGTGGAGCGCGTGGGAGTTAAGGATGGTGCGGACAGCGTTGAGTTCTTGGACGGTGAAGGGGTCGAGAGAGTGGTGGGAGGTGTCGGAGATGTGGTCTTTGAGGCGGGGTGTTGGGATATGGGGATTGGATGCGGTTTTTGGAGGAGCACTAGGCGGAGTTTGTTGTGCAGTCGAGGAGGTCGGAGACATACGGGCGGCGCGTAAGGAAGGTGGGACCAAGTGAAGAGGAGGACTAGGCCTATGCAGAGGGAAAGGGAGAAAAAACGCAGGAATCTCCGATCTTCCATGGATCATGTGTTTCAAAGTTTGAGTTTGAGGGAGGCGGAAGGATGGATGTGCAGAGGTGCAGAGGGAGAAAGGAGGGGAGTCGGGGTGGGGAAGACAAAGGGGATCTGGGGATTTTATTTTATTTTTTATTTTTTACTTTTATTTAATTAATTATTTTAATAGTTTACTTTATTTTTATTTTTTAAATTTCCACGTGAATGATACGTGGCGTCTAGTTATTGTCCATGTGGGTGCCAAGTCATAGTTAATGGGAGACTTAACAGTTTGACTCACGGATATATGAGACTATTCCAAAATTTCCACTTTAGGTATGACTCTGGGATGAAAAAAACTTGATGTACTAAATGTTGAAAACCACGAAACATGAGGGTAGTAAACAGTCTTTTGCCCTAATATTTTTATTTCAGGATTTGAAAAATAATTGTTTTCGGATTTCTCCAGATTAAAATTATTCCGTTAATCTTTGAGAGGGTGTGGACAAAAGCCCAATTGACATTCTTACAACGCACAAGCCCTGAAGCCCAAAAAAATGCAAAGTCCATACGGCCCAACATGCCTTTTGTTCTTGCATTTGCAGGTTCGGACCAGCATGCCTATTACTTAATACATTCATTGTCTAAACAATCAAATATGACATTCTATATGTCTAATCGCATATTTGACCGTCAGATACTGAATTAAGGGATCGTTTGACAACAATATTTCAACAAATAAAAAAGAACTTGAATCACAATAATTATCAAACGGCCCTAAGTAATCGTTACCGATGTCAATTATGGTACCTTCCATTATCCCCAGAAAGTCTAAATGCAAAACATTGAATCAGTTGTACAAAAAGAATGGTACAAATCGAAGGCATTGAACCCTTTTCCACAGAACTCAGAAGAAAGATTCAAACAAGGCATACAAAAAAATATAACATTTACACATTTTGCTCCTCCCCTTTTCTAAGGATCATCCTACTACTATACATACGAAGTGGGAAATGGAGGTTTGTAGTAGTATACATGTGCGTGGATATACCGAATCGAGTTAAAATTTTAGTTAGAAATGATTCCTCGAACCTGTATTCAAGCCATTACGAATCATCAAAATTCTAGGACCGACAGCCGGCGTTTGTCTCTGCAGAATATCAAAAAATTGCTGGTAACATCCGACCAACAAAGATGTCCGCAGGTTTTGAGTTTTGACAATTCTTGCTGTGAGTCTGAGGCTGTTTTAAGTTTTGAAGAACTTGGCAACGGCTTGATAGAGATTCTCTTCCTCGAAGGGCTTTGAGACGTATCCATCCATCCCACACTTCAGGCACTCATCATAGGTGGCATGAATAACATCCGCCGTCATAGCTAACACAGGCAAATGCCAGTCACCCTTTCTTGCGAGTGCTTCAAATCCACCATTCATCTCAACATTTGCCTTGCTCTCCATCTGCCGGATTCTGCGTGTTGCCTCAAACCTGCAATCAAAAGTAACATTTGTAAATAACAAATTAACAATTCCAATTTGTAACTGAAACAAGGGCATTCCGAGTCTAGAATGTTGTAACTGAAACACCGAAACATACCCATCCATTTCAGGCATTTGAATATCCATGAAGCAAGCATCAAAATTGTGCGGTAATTGAAGCAACGCCAATGCAGCTTTGCCACTGTCAACGCACTCTACATAAGCACCAAACTTCTTTAGTGCACCTGCAGCAACTCTCCTGTTTACCAAATTGTCATCAACCACCAAAATTTTCTTCCCACAGAGCAGACTTTGGAGGACGTTAGATCCATTAGGCACCACTCTCCCTGGTTGCCTCTTCTTTCCTATGCCCAGGACCTCTTGAAGACACGCAGCCACCATACTAGCCCTCAAAGGTTTCATAATTACGGTATCCGCAAAACCAGCTGCCCTTACCTTATCAGATTCAGCTTGACTAAGATTATTGGTTGCAAGAAGGATCATTTTTGGCAGCTTAAACGCATGACCGTTCTGTTTCCAATCCAATTTCTGCACATTAAGATCATGTTCTTCACCAGAAATCCATGAATCCTTCTCAACTAGAACTATATCTGGCTGGATACTTTTCCTGTCATATGTAATGAAGCAGTTCAATTCAGTTAATCAAATCCTACTTATTTCCAAAGTCTACCATTTTTTTTTCAGTTTTCCAAAGTCTACCTTTTCATTTTACTCAAAAGTCTACCTTTCATAGCAGTTAATAAAGGTAATATTGAATTGCAATATTGTTATAGTTTTATCACAGTAAATATTAAACCCCTTAAAAAACTTTAAAGATGTAGCAAAAGTAAACGTACCCGGATGCCACAGCACCATTTCTTCCACATGAAGCAACAGCCATCTTGATGCTGCTCGCAACTTCCACAAGGATTCCAAGTCTCTTTAAGTGGTATTTGGTTACAGCAGCTCTCACAAGTTTTCCATCTACTACTATTGCTCGCAATCCTCTAAAACTAGAAGGTAGATCCTCAGGATTAGGTTTTTTCATGTCACTAAATGCATTTTTCTTGCACCTCCTAAAATTAGCGGTGAAAGAAAATGTACTCCCAACACGAGGTCGACTTACAAATTTTATCTGACCACCCATCAGTTCAACCAGACACTTACTGATGCTCAAGCCAATACCAGTTCCTCCATAATGTCTAGAGGTTGAACTGTCTGCCTGCATGAAGGGCATAAAAACACGTTCCTGGGCAGCTAACGGTATACCTATCCCCGTATCCTCCACAGAAACCATTAACGTGACCTGCTCAGAAGCTTCAACAACATCAGCTCTGTCTTCTTCATCAGACACCAGATGCTTAAACTTATCCCAACTATTCCAGTCATTTGCTGCTTCACACCCACTTAAAGTTTTAAACTGATGGCCATCGGATGTCAGCACACCTTCATCTGTTCCTCCGTTCAAGTAAGTCTCTGATTTCCCATTTATCATCACCTTTGAGGGCTCAGCTAGATGAACTTCGACAAATATATGTCCTCGTTCAGTGAACTGCCAAATGTAGAGCTCAAACATAAGTTATCCTTGATCACTAAACAGAGCAGGACCAACCGAAGAATTTAACGAATCCTGTTACTGAAAGTTGAAAATAAAAAAATGAAACTTCCACTTACTTTAATAGAGTTGCCCACTAGATTTGTAATTATCTGTCTGAATCTCCCTGGATCTCCCATAAAAATTTCTGGAACTTTATCGGACACAAATACTGCTAGCTTCACATCCCAAATATAAATCGGAATTAGGAGATTTGACGATGAAACATGATACTATAAATTATGACAGTTCATATTTCAGAATTTAAGGACTATCACCATCACCACAGCACAATTTAAGAACTACAAAAACATTGCAGTAACTCTGAGCTGAAGACATTGAGGCTTACCTCTATACCCTTATTTCTAGATTTTTCAGAAAATAAAGATAGAACATCATCTAGTATTGACCGAATGCCAAATGGAACTTCTTCCAGCTCTAACTTGCCAGCATCAATCTTTGCCCGGTCAAGCACCTCATTTATTAATGTTATCAAAGCCTTTCCACAAGCTTGAGCTGTTCGAGCATAATCCATCTGGGTCGAACTTAAAGCTGTATCTAAAAGCAAGGCAAGCATTCCTGCAATCATAGAAAAATAAAGATTTTACTCTTGCAAGAGTGCATTTTCGGACTCGTATCATAATGTCATTCTGAAAATAAAATGTTAAAATTGGGAGATCTGTTAGCATACCTAGGATTCCGTTCATGGGCGTTCTTATTTCATGAGAAACAGTAGCAAGAAACTGGCATGAAAAAACAGAAGACAACATATCAAAAACATGCCATTGAGGAATGAGCAATGTTTGGGGAAATGTTGAAAACAGTACCTGGGACTTGGCAACATCAGCAGCTTCTGCTCGAACTTTTAATTCCTCCATTTCACGGAAATCATCCTCAACTTTAACAATGTGCATTGCTGCCCCATATAAGATATAGCCAACTAAAAACCCAATCACAAAGAACAAGAATGCAGTGTTAATTGCTGTCCACGACGTGGGTGCCCTCTGATGATATCTGCTCAAGAATCCAATTAAGTGTATTAGCATGGCATAACCACTGAAACTCTCCATCTCTCATTAGTTATTGATTGGTTGCCCTTACCTACATATCATCTGATGCTTCCGAAAAGGATCTCCAAAATCCAACTTGCTTTCATGCAGAAGAGATGTGTCACCATCTTGGTATTGGTGACCATACATGATTAGGGGATCAGAAGTGTTTGTAACATCATACACATAAACCTGAATGGCTTGATTCCCCGCAAGTTGGCCAAGCAAATTCTCCACAAGGGACTCAACATCAAAGGCACCACCAAGGTACCTGCATTTTATACAGAATCAAATGAACCATCCTGTAGATTGCTAACTTCTGTGGCAGATGGACATGGAATCGGCTAAAGTATATGCAGGTAAGAGCATGCAAAAAGCAACTGAAGAGCGTTTTCATAGTTCTATAGTTGTATGCCAACTTACCCAACAGCCGCCTGAATGCGCTGCTCCACAGTTGGGTTTGGAGGCAGCTTCGATTTGTAAACGGGGAAAGTCAATACAACACCAAGATGATGAGAACCCAGCAGCCTAAATGGGCTTGTTAGAACAGCTTTTCCAGTAGCTCTAGCCCTCAAAATGTTTTCTCTGTCCTCCTGCATCATGTAGTGGAAAAATTAAAGGTCAAATGAAACACGCCCAACGAATGCTCGGATTAATGCCATAGAGTTCAACAAGATAAACAAAGTGAAAGTAAACACATCCTATAGTTACCTCCCCAGACATCATATCAAGTGACTCAATGTAAGAGACGGTTTCCTGTGAAAAAATTACAGGCGCATACTCATCTCGGTTGGGCGATGGTTCCTTCCCCATTGTCTTTATTGTCCATCCATGTTGGTTTTCAAACCTTTCCCTATCCGAATCAAGCACTCTCTGTGCATAGGCCACCCCACTCAAAAGAGGCCTCTCGAAGGCGGTTCTGGCAGTGTATTCAGCAAATGTTTCCTGCATTTTCCCAATACAGAACCCAAATCACACAAAAGCTCAAACCAGTAGCACCACATTCAATCATCATAAAAATTGAGAAACTAATTGTCTTAAATAAACCAAACTGTACAATTAGTCAAAGAAATTATACCAAAACAAGCATTTCCCAAAAGGGTTTTGATCAAAATTGAAGCACAAACATACCTGATCAATTGCAGAAGGGTTCTTGTAGTAATGGAATGTGGAAACAAGGATTGCAAGGGCATGCACATGATTAACACTAACACTGAACTGATCCTGCAGCATTCTTGCCCTTTGATCACACATGCTACCAAGAACTTCTACCCTTCTCACTTTGTTATCAGCATCCATGCAAGAGTAGGTTAACCAGCCCAAGAGAAGCATCACACCAACCCAAAGAAGGAACAGTTTTGGGAACCAAGCCCTGTGTGCCTGCACAAAGGTGTAGCCTTTTTTGGCCCCCATTTGCTCATTCAACCTCACAGCCACTGAGTGGTGGCGCTGCATCTTCGTCTTCCCACCCATCAGCACTAGACCAATTTCTTTGATTCTTCTTCTTGTTTCCTCTTTACTCATCTCATAACTAATCTTAAAAAAAGAGAACCCACGTTCTTAAAAGTGCTTATTTTTTCAGAAACTTTTTTTCTGAAAGCACAAGCAAAATACGAGCAAATGAAGAAATATATCTCCTACTGTGGGGGTGTGGACTTTCTTCTTCCCTCTCTCACTGAAACCCCATTGTACTATTGTAAAAGGTAAAGAGAGGGAGAGACCCAGAACTCGAAAAGAAGGATTCTTTCTCAATTCACAGAGACAAGCATGGCTCTCAAAAGATGGGGAAAGGAAAACAAAGCTCAAATTCCAAAGTAGTCTTTGTATTTCTCTCTCCTCACTCTCTCTCCCTCTAGAAAATGGTCTGTCTCAGGCTGTGAATGCTAAACAAAAAATCGTTTTTTAAGGAATAAAAAAACACAGAGAGCTCCAATCATGCCATCTCAAAGCGTGAAGCTTAGTTAGAGGCTTCCAGACAAAGAAGAAGCACGTTCACTGTTTTCCCACCATATAATAATCAAAACACACACAGCTAAGCTCAGCACACAACACAGGAATGCACACCACAAGAGTTTGATGAGAGAGAGAGAGAGAGAATTCTAGAGAGAGAAACAAAAGAAATAAGAAATGGGGGTCTTGAAAGAAACGATCTTAACCTCTAACAATTATAGAAAGATGGTGGCTTGATGCAGTACAATGAATGTCTAATAGAAAAGGAGTATTGGGTCGTCCTGATCTCAGGATTTTTTCTTTATTTTTTATTTTTTTCAGCGTAAAATAGTAGCTTTGATGACTTTTTATGCTCTATTTTTTTAAGGCAACCAAACTGAATCGAATTTTTTGGATTTTCAGAGATACGCTCTTGTCTCCCCATCACTACCATCCCACATTATAAACTAATTTCCCCTCTCTCTCTCCCCTCCCTCTCTGTATTCTTCCTTATAATATTGCATCTTGCACGACACACTCTCTCTCTCCCTCTCTCTGTTGTTTGCTTTGCTAATTTTCTGAGCTCACATTGAAGCTGATAGTCCAAACTTTTGAAATTCAACCGAAATATTTTGATGGGTGTCAGACTCTGACAATTCCAAAAAGCAAAACCCAAATGGGTTACGTTTTTCGGGGGCTTTATGTTTTAAACAGTGAAAAATGAGATGGAAAGAGTCCCAGGGGAAGGCATAATTGCCCATTTAAACATCAGAAGGAATCTGACATGATGTCTGCCTTCTCTAGTTTTCTTTTAATTTCTTGTGTGAGTGTTTATCACCCTATAAATATTTGGACATTTTAATTACTCTCTACCTATTAGGCCGCATTTCTGTTTATTTTTAACATTTAGCAGTAAAATTTCATGGATTTGCGGTAAAATTTAAGTTCAAAGAACATCGATACAATTAAATTAATTCTAAAAGAGAATCAAATAATATAAATAAAAAAGAATGTTAAACACAATTAGACAAAAAGAAGTTCGAAAAAATGTATGCCGAAATCATTTTCCGAGTTATGTATTCCCTTTTTCATTCAAATCATTGTTAAATTTCTTCAACTTCCTTTGTTTTTCAAAAAGGTAGTGTGTGTAATATGTTTAGGTTTTCAATATGAATCCAATTGGGCGAATGGAAGTCCAAAAATCGCAATCACATATCTTTGGGATAATGACATTGGGATCTCATTCCCTCTAATTTACATTAAGCCCGGAATTTCTATATTAAATTCCGAAAATACCCCATCTATTTTTTCTTTCTTTCATGAAACCAAACCCCTTTTTCAATTGATATACCAGATTTGGATAAGAAAATATGACTATGGGGCAAATTTTAAGTTTTCTAAATTTGTCATGTTAATATATTTCCAATAAAAAAATGAGTGCACGATAATTTTTGTTTCCTAAATTTTACATTTTCAAAATATTTTTACTTTTCAATCATTTTTTTAAGATCATAATTGTAAGTTTTGGAGATGAATGTCTTATTATTAGATTAAGTTGTTAATTGATATGAGAAATGTTGTACGAATGAGGTGAACGAAATCAGAAAGAGATCATCTATGGATCTCTTCCTCTAAAGTTTAGAGATCAAGTGATTTAAACCTTTGAAATTCAATCTAACGGTTAAAAATAAAGAAATTCGTAAAATAATTTAAAAAATTATAATAATTTTTTATCGTTAATCAAAGACCTAAATTATTTGATTCTTGAGTTTTGAAAGAAGAGATCCTCTCCGAACGAAATGGAAGTCTTCAGACACGTTTCTGATTTGAAATGACACTTAAATAGTAGTCGATGCTGGTTCAGTGATTTTTGTTCAGAAAAGGGATATCTTTTGATGGAATAAGGGGAAGATTGCATGGGGACCATTTTCGTTCACACCTATTAAATTTATGAAATATGGAGAAATGGTCACTCGCTTTTAGGTATGAAACCGTATTGGTACGACGTTAAATTTGAAAGCTCTACCTTATAAATAAGGGTAAATTATACTTTTACACATTAGGTTTATGATTTATTTCAATTTTTTACAATATCTTTAAAATATTTCATTTTCATACCTTAAGTACTATTTTATTTCAAAATAATACATCCATTACATTTTCCATCTATTAATCCGTTAAGCGTTGACGTGACCATCATGCGGCTACCAAATGTTTGCTTCGTTATAAAAAAAAAAACCCTAAATCTTGTAAAATATATTACTTAAAATAAATAAAAAACTGAAGTTAACCTTCCCATCATCCTCCCCGGGGCCCGCATCTCCCCCACCCCAAAACCGAAGCAATTAACACCCCACCCCCACCCCCACCCGCAACCCTCCCTCCCTCTGCACCCATCCTCTTCCCTTCTCTACACACCCCCCCCCCCCCCCCACTCTCCTCTACACTCCCCCCACTCTTTAAATCCACATCCATTCCACGAACCCGACAATGACGAGACGGGATCTGGGTTTTTTTTTTTTTTTTTTTTCTTCTTCTTCTTCTTCTTCTTTCTAGGTTGCATGGAAAAAGATGAAGATGGGGGAGATAGGTTTTGGGGGTTGCAGGGAGAAGACAGGTTTCAGTGTTTTTTTTTTTTTGTTGAGAAACTTCTGGTTTTTTAAATTAAAAAATATATATTATTTTTGCCACATGGCAGACATTTGGCAGTCACGTGGCATATATATGGCAGCCACATCAGCACTTAACAGATCAATAGATGGAAAATGTAACAGAGGTATTATTTTGAAATAAAATAATACTTAAGGTATGAAAGTGAAATGTTTTAAAAATGTTGTAAAGAATTCAAATAGACCCAAAACTTAAGGTAGGAAAGTGTAATTTACCTTATAAATAAATACGATTGAATCGTTAGATTAGATTAGTAACATAAGAAAAAGCACAGTTAAATAAGTTAATAAAGGCTTTGGGGTGGAAAGCAATATTCACTTAACAAATACAATGTTATTGTGACTGTAAACACGGATTTCTTGTGACAAATAAAACAAAAACACATGTACAAAATAAATATGTTTGTATTAATGTAGGTTTAGAGTTACAATCTTTTTAAAACTTAATCCCTTGATTCGATCTCTAAAATGTGTAGATTCCTTTTCTGTCAAGTGTTGACACATGTCCTTCTTGATGACTCGTTCGATTTTGATGAGTCATATACACATGTAAGATTTATGAGACACATGACGCATGCTACGTATGGCCTAGCATGTCGAAACTTTAATGTGTTTGTGAACATTTATTTCTCAAAAAATTCAATGTCTATAATGACATCTCATATTCATAATATAATGAAAATTTTAAAATATTATTAACACAAAATATCACTGATAACGAAATAACTATTAAAAGTATAAATCCGACGTTAGAGAAAGATACAACCCTTCGTATACGAAGTTTGAGGCCATTATCTATCTTTATTTTTCCTGCCACTCAAAGTGTGTGGGTATGTCGGCCATGTGGTCTGGTAGTGAAGGTGAAGCCCACACCCATCACTTTCTATCCCAACCAAAAAAGTCTAATTATCTTTCTTCTTTGTACAATTAATGATCATATCGTGTCCCTCCCTCCTCACTCCTGAGCCCTGCCGATGCCATGCATGCCATGCATGCCATCCTCGTCCCTCACCCTCCCATGCCAGGCCAGGCCAGTCCAGGTGCTTCATCTTCTTCTTCTTCTTACTGCTGGACCCTGGGTGCTCTTTTTTCCTGGCTTTCCTCTCTCTTAGCTTGATTCTCGGTCTACCTAATAAAAGCATTTGCATTTGCATTTGCATCCCGATCGATGGGAGTCGAGTCCCATGCCATTCCATACCCTGCAGCACTAACTAGCTAGTACTAGTACACAGTAGTACTTGTGTACTTCTGCCTTCTGTATGTGTTGTTGTACGTGGTCCCCTGGATTTGGTTTCATAGAGCCATGTGATGCTTTCATTTCAGGTCCCCAGCTAGCTAGCAACAAGCCTACAAGGTGCATTATGCTTTATATCAAGGGTGTTTAAACCATGACCATTGTCGCCACGAACGAACTCGAGCCCCCTCAAGGAAAGGCATACTCGATTCATCGAAATTAATCGAGAACGTCTGCTTTGATCCCTGAGTCTTCCTCTTATTTCGAAGCATGCGGGTACCAAAAACCGATGCCTTACCACTTGGCAAGAAATAGGGACGTAGCTAGAATAGTGTTGGCACACGCCCGGCAAAAGTGGGTTGGTTGTTCTGTTTGCTTTCTCTGCCCATGAACCAACAGAATGCCTTTGGTTTCATGGCAATATGGCTTGGTAAAAGCCTGTTAGATCTTAATTTTTGTATTTCTCTTGAACCAAGATTAAACTGTTAAAATTTTAAAGTATCTCGTACTCTGGAATACAATAAAAAATTCTTGCTTTATATTGCCTATGATTTATTAGGAGTGCCTAGGAAAGAAAGAAAAAGTAATTATGCATGTAAACTAGTTAAACTCACTTTAAATTCAATTTTCACTCATACTTTTTCAATATAATTCTTCAGCAGACTAGTTGTCCGCGAGCTAAATTTTTTTTTTTTTAATAGTAATTAGGCTTGAGAAACAATGATTTTTACCAAATCTTTGTTCTCCCCCCCCCCCCCCTTTTTTTTTTTAAATGTTGATCAAAATAATTGTAGTAACATTATTGTGTCATTTAGAGTCAAATTTCAATTAATCTCGGTGGAGATGATCTAATTATGCTACAAATTACTCTAGTTTTAACATTTAACAATCATTTGTACTCGTTTTTTGTTCTTAAAAATCACAAGATTTGGCTTGTTTTGGTACCTAAACTTAGTTTGATCAACAATTTTCTTGTTAGATGTGAAATTATGTACATGGACTGGTTCACAAGTCCCCTCATACTCTCAATTAAGACATGTAGTTAACCAAAGTCCATGGGTCCGTGACTAAATGTTTATGCCAAATCTCAAACACAATCTTTTAAACCATCCGTCCTATGTTTAATGCGAGTCAACTCCACATATGCACGCCAATGCATAGATTAATTAGATTATTTGTTTAACCTTGTTAAAAGAGGATCCTATAGTGTTTTGTCCGTTTTAGTTCGTAAAGTGATCTTATGTGGGTTTTTAGTATTTTAAACGGTTTTTTTATCCATTTAGTTTGGTAATCAGGTTGTCGTTATTATAATTTTATTAAAATTTGTGTCTGATACAAGTCTCTGATATACTGTTAAAGCTTTTGAGCGAACATCATTGAGTGTGTTACAAAAAAAATTTAATAGCCGGTTCCTTAATTATGAAAATGAGAGGTATTTTGGACACACCCAAACACACAAACGATATATATATTTGTAGTGAGTTCAATAACGACCCTTGCTTGATTTCCTAAGCTCATTTTTCAGTCTTGTTATTGTATCTCATTTTTCAGTCTAGATAGGAATTAATGATTTTCTAAATGCTTTACAAAACCCAATATTGATGGGGACTGCACATGATCAAACAACACAAAATCCAGCAACGATTTAGTGCTTCAAAGGTTCATTGCATTTGCTTCGACTCTTACGCACCAATATATTTAAATCCTTAATACTTGGATTTGCATGTGCAATGATACTTCTCCAACTGTGTGTTTATTTTTTCATCTACTTAATCTCCAGATAATAAACTGATTAGTTGTCTCCAAGAAAATATTAAACACGGGTTGGATATACGTTCGAGATTCTCATTGTTTGGCGTAACATAAAAGTTGCTCTTTTAAGACCGAAATGTCAAAGGATTCAAGTCGTGAAAACAGTCTTGTTGCAAAACAAGAATAAGGCTACGTCCAGTAGACGTTCCCCCCCCCCTCCCCCCAACCCTCTCAAAGACCCTTACAAAATGGAGAGCCTTATTAGCTTGAGGTCACTCTTTTTATAGAAGATGTCACAATTTGTAGCTTGATATATAATTTTAATGCAAATCGTTCCCACATTTCTTAGCAACTTTAGTAGGTGGTGATAAGATATTCCTCATATGGAATTCAATCTACTTCATATCAATTTTGGACGTTATCGTCTCTCTTTTAATGTACACCATGGATATGGGCAACTTGTTGAAAATGTTTCGAGTGGAAGAAGAAAGAGGAAAAAGAAAGTTTCCACTTAATCTCTATCTGCTTAGATTATATGCCCTGATGGGATTATTTAGTACATCTATTTTATCAAAGAATAAAGTTGGGGGATAGATCGAATGACAAGATTCAAGACATATATATATGCATTTAACTTTTCTAATTCCATACAGCAGCTACCTAGCTACCCTAGCGGGGTCACAAAAGAGAGAAACTCTCAACTATCAGGCAAATACATTGTATACTCTTTCTTTTAGGGTGGTGTTATCCACCCAAACATTTTTACTTGTTACGTATTTTCTTAATTTTTTATTGTCAAATCAAATTAATTGAATATGTTTTTTTTTTTTTTTTGCTTTTTAGCCAAAATGGTCTTTAAAATTGACATTAGGCCATCTCCAACCGAATGAGAGCCAGAGGGCTCCCTTTAGCCCTATAGCCCTCAAAGAAATTAATATTTTAATGAACAATGCCATACCATATTTCTTACCATCTTCAACTGAGGGGGCCAAAGGGCCATAGGCCAAACATAGCCTTGTGATAAAAAATCATCTCCAACCGAGGAGGCTAAATGAGAGATTATTGGAAGATGTAAGAGAATGGAATGTGAAAAATTAAAATAAAATAAAGTAAGATAGTATGGAATGGTGAAAATTATGTGAGAAATGGTGTAAGAATGGCTTAGGTATTTATAGGAAAAAAATGAGATTTTTTTTTTTTTAAAATTTTTTTCTAAAAAAAAAAGAATTCAAATCCAACGGTAACCTGACATCAGCTAGCCGTTGCTAGCTGACGCCAGGTAGCCGTTGGGTTTTGAATATTGGGCCGGCGCCGGGCTGTCTGGCTGGCTAGCTACTTTGGGCCAGCCAATTGGCCTGATTTCCCATTTTTGGTCTGGTGGGGCCCACAAGCCCTTTGACTTAGCCCTCGATTGGAGACGATTTTCGCGTCATTTCGAACTATTTTTAGCCTTATAGCTTTTTGACCGGGTTGGTTAGAGATGACCTTAACTCCTCACTTCGGTCCCTGACAATGAAAATTGATAGAAGTGATCCCTGAGTTTGTCCACTGTAAATCATTTTGGATCCTCCATAAAAAATTTGTCAATATCTTTGTTAAATTGTTATGTGAACGACTACGTGACTACCTTTTAAAGAGTATTTTTGTCTAACTAACTCCTCCACTTAACGAGGATATTGACAGTTTTTTCATAACATGACCAAAACGATTTATGGTGGACAAACTCAAGGACCAGTTATATCGATTTTCATTGTTAGGAACGAACGTGAAGTAGGGGTGGGTTCAAAAAAGCGAAAACCAAAAAAAAAGGAACCGAACACCGAAACGAAACCGAAAAAATCGAATCCGGTTTTGGAGGTTTGGAAACCGAACCAAATCCCTTTACACTTTACAAATGTACGTTCATGATGTTACTTTGTGAAACTTTGTTGCCAAGTTTGAAACTAACCTAGGGCTTTTTCAAGGAGCATACTTGGTTCAATTAGGGAGTATATTTCATTGGTTATAGAGGAAAGTTTTGGAAGTCTTTGAAACTTGGAAGAGTTTCTCTATTTGTTTGTTTTTTTTAATGGATACGTAGATCATTTTTCTTTGCAATCGAGATTGTTGATAAAATATGATTGGTTTATAACTTTATATGATCTTGTATATAAACAACTACTTTCCCACTTTCCACTTTCCCCACTTATTATTAGTCTACCAATGCAAGCCTCTTTTCTAAATCTCATATTAAAAAAAAAAAATTCAAGTTTTATAACATAAAAAAAAAAAAAAAAAAAAACCGTACCAAAGAAAACCAATTCGAAAAAAACTGAACCAAAAAAAAAAAAAACAACCAAAAGAAAATTGAACTGAACCGAACCAAACCAAAGTTTCGGTCTTGGCAAAAAACGGAACCTAATGAAACCGAACCCACCCTTAGAAGGAAGTTTCGGTCTTTATTTTATTTTATTTTATTTAAATTTTTTTCTCTTTAAAATAAAGTGGACACAAAATATTAACGTGATTTAATTGTAACTCTTCAAATAAGAGGGATTGAAAAAGAATAAAATTAGGAAGGAAAAGAATTCTACTCCCCGAGACAAACCAAATCTCTTTAAGAAAAACAAACCAATGCAACTGATCAACAAATCCAAACCTTCTTTCTATATAGGAAATAAAAAAGGGTATAAACAAGGAAGTTTTTCTTCAAAAAAAAACCCGGATTCTATTTTCTCTAGGTTGATTGGAAGTTGGAACTCGAGTGTAATAGTATATACCTAGTATATTAAGGGTGGCTGTTAATTAATTTCATTTTATTGTTTATTATCTTAAAATAATAACGAGATAAGAGATTCACAGGTGAAAAGATGAAAAGATGAAAAGATTGGGAATACTAATGTAGCAAATCTCATAGTCAAAGGAAGAGATAAATGATTAGTTTTGAGAAAAGAAGATACCCCATTAATTAGTGGGGCAAAAGCATATGGCCGGTCAAAGCAAGAAAATCAAAGTAATTAACTAACCAAGTTAATTGATTGGCATTCTTGTGATGTTATATTATATATTTGTAGTAATCAGGACAAGTAGTCCTGTGGTAAATATAATTTTAAGTCAAGTTTGCTCTCTAGTTTTGTGTTTGAAGAACAAAACTGACAAAAATATGGGTGATTTACTGGTTGAAAACTTTTAGAGGATGTTGTGTTATTTGATTGTGGTTAAAGGATGCGCTAAAACACTTTTAGCCTTTCTGAGCCCCACTGAAAATTAATTTTACTCTTCAAAATGTGGAATACCTCAGGCTTCGACAAAAAATTGTTGTTGAGATGGATGAGAGTGTTGAAAATAATGTGTTGATTATTTTTCTTCAGTTTGAAAATAATATATTTGGCATATTGCTTGACTTGATTGCTTGCATTTTGCATTTGTGACTTTCATAAGATCAACAAGTGATAATTAGTAATTGGGCTAAAGAGAAACTTGTTGGCCTCATATAATCATATTGGTTGGGCTTGAAACGAATGTTGGTTTGTTAAATTAGTGAATAATTTGATGACTAAATTGAACTTGTGTATTTTAGAGTCACGAGTTGTAATGTTCTGGACTGCAAGTCAATGGGTTGCATTGCAATGTAGTATTGTAGAGTTCATTTGGATGTACTTTTAAAATGACTTAAAGTGTTTTTTGTGAAAATATTTTTGAAAACAATCCTTAGTAAAAATATTAGTAAATCCTGGAAAAGCACTTAAAGTACTTTTGGAATCCAAAAACATTTTCTCTAAAAAAACTTTTAGTTATTTTAAAAGTACATCCAAACGAGCCAAGTCGTGGCCACATCATCTCTCATTTGAAAGAATATGCAGAACAACTCAGTTCAAAAATGTATAATTATGTCTTTTCGATCTCTATAGAATGTTGTAATGAAATCACTAATTAATTATCTTTTAAGAAGACTATATAATTATCTGTAAATTTATTTTACATATTGTATTGTTATTAGATTGATGTTATGATAACAATGAGTCTGTTTAACTAAGTGTTCTTCTCCTCTATCTCATCACACTCACATATAACAAGAATGTACTATTATGATAACATTTTTCTTATCATAAGAATCGTGGATATTTTGTACTAATACTTTAAAGAGATGTATAATACTTAACATGTATCATCGCCATGAAATGTTAGGATGATAATATATGCACGAAGGCGAATGCGTCATACTTGGCTTATAAGTTTGTCATCTCTGCCATTTTCCTGCTTTGCTTCTGATGGGAAAAGGATCCGGTCCTTTTTCTGGGTATTTCGAAAATTTTGTGATCGTGATTGTTCATCATATATCATGTGATAAAAAATTATTTAAAATTAAATATAAATAGTACCTAATAAAAAATGACCGCATGATATACGATGAATGATCATAATCATAATAAAAAATTATTTAAATTTTAAAATTTAAAATTAAATATAAATAGTATCTAATAAAAATTGACTGATATATGATGAATGATTATAATCACGAGATCTCCAAAAAAATAAAAAAAGATCGGGCAAGAATCCTTTTCCCTTCAGATGCATGTGGCAGGTGGGAGGTGGCAGAAGGCAGGTGACTTGACCCTTGACCAGGCAATTTGCAATGCAACTCAGAATTGCAGTTTTGTGTGAGATTAAAATTTTTGTATGCTATACGTGTTTAGCGTATTTATTATTAATTCAAACGTATTAAATTTATAATAATAAAATTAATGTTTTAAGTTCTTAATATGTGTTAATCAATAACAGAAATTACAAAAAGATTGCATACAAAATAAGCACAAAAAAATTTAAACACGTGTTGTGTTTCAAAGCCCACTCAAAAGACTTGACTGAGCACTCACTAGAAGACGAAAGTTTGAATGATGTACCTCACGACTAAAAATTCCACTTCCCCCTCCCCCTTTTCCCTGCATTTCTGAATCCACCACACCATATGATAAAAACTTGGGGTAGGAACACCGAAGTCCGAACACGGCATTCAAAGGGACCAAAAGTATGCGATTCTTTTGTATCTTGATCTCACTCGATTTCACTTTAGTCATATTCTGTAGGAGAGGTATAATGTGTAAATATCGACTACGTCATCTATAGAGCATTTATTGAAATATATAAGATTCTTTGTAATTTGGTCGCATTCAATTCGTTCTCTGCACACCTTATATAAGAGCTACCTTAGTAGGACACCCTGGTGAAGTTTGTCAACCATTGTATATCTCGTCAATGCCATATTAGTCTTTAGGATTGTTGAAGCATGCAATCACAAATCGAAAACTTGACATAATAAATTAAAACTTATATTAAATGGTTAAACTACTATTAGTACTGAATTTTTTATGATAAATTTGTAATGTTGGCACAATATCAAGCAGCAAGTCAAATTTGTAGTCTTGACAATATCTCATCCAATTAGAATTAAGATTCTCTTCAGATTTCTATGTCCGGCGTAGTTGAACTTGGAAATTCAGACCATTCAATTTAAATCCTGAGGTCCAGTTGAGATCCTCTCTGTATCTTTGTGTCCGAAGTAGTCAGACCCATAAATTCGAGCCGTTCAAGAGAGAGATATCCATATCGTTCAAATACTTCATCTTCTGTTAGGTGGACCGGTGGAATTAGCTAATGAGAACCGCATGATTTAAATTGAGCAGTCTAGATTTTCGAGTCAAGCTGTTTCGAACACAGAGATCCGGAAATGATCTCAACCATCCATCCAACTAACCTTTTATTTTTTTATGCAAATGCAAATGAAACTTTGGGCTAATGCTAAGTGATACCATCTTCTACCTTCAGCCCATAATGCAAGTGAAACTTAGGCCTTAGTTTCGGTCACCTCAATTATTAGCCCAGGGTTAAAAGTTCTTTTTGTTAAAGCCCAAAGTGCTTTTTTTTTTTTAGTAAGAAGCCCGGACTTTTGGGTAACGATCTGTTTTGCCAAAACCCCATGTGTTAAATTGTTTAATCATAGAATATAAAAGTGTAAAACACACAAAAGCCAAAATTCCAGTTTAAGTTTTTTCCGTCTCCAAAAAAGTAAAGGGATGTAGTCAAATTCGGATTTGCGAGGATTTTAAAAGATTTTAAAATTCTAGTGTAGTCAATTAAAAGATTTTAAAAGGGCTTTAGAATCTATTCAAATATAGGTATTGTCACATCCCGGCCCGGGGCGGACCACTTCCCGGGCCCGCTCCACCACCGTAGCACGATATTGTCCGCTTTGGGCTTACCATTCCCTCACGATTTTGTTTTTGGGAACTCACGAGCAACTTCCCAATGGGTCACCCATCATGGGATTGCTCTAGCCCCCTTCTAGCTTAACTTCGGAGTTCATACGGAACCCGAAGCCAATGAGCTCCCAAAAGGCCTTGTGCTAGGTAGGGATGGGAATATACATATAAGGATCACACCCCTGGGCGATGTGGGATGTCACAATCTACCCCCTTTAGGGGCCCGACGTCCTCGTCGACACACCATGGCCAGGGTTAGGCTCTGATACCAAATTGTCACATCCCCGCCCGGGGCGGATCACTTCCCGAGCCCACTCCACCACCGTAGCACGATATTGTCCGCTTTGGGCTTACCATTCCCTCATGGTTTTATTTTTGGGAACTCACGAGCAACTTCCCAGTGGGTAACCCATCATGGGATTGCTCTAGCCCCCTTCTCGCTTAACTTCGGAGTTCCTACGGAACCCGAAGCCAGTGAGCTCCCAAAAGGCCTCGTGCGAGGTAGGGATGGGAATATACATATAAGGATCACACCCCTGGGCGATGTGGGATGTCACAGGTATAGTCAATTAAAAGATTTTAGAATCCATTCAAATCTAAATATAGGTGTAGTCAATTAAAAGATTTTAAAGGATTTTAAAATCCATTCAAATCTAAGTGTATTAAAAAATTTAAGATTTAAAATTCATTCAATAAGTTGTGGATTTTGTGGGATTCGAAAGCAAAAAAGTATATATAACAAAGACTAAAAATAATCCAACATCACCCCCTATGATTTCAAATCCTTCCACCGCAATCCACCACAATTCATTCAAATTCTTTAAAATCCATATGCATTTTGGATGAGTCTTTAATCATCTTAATCCTATAAAATCTATCAATTTTAAAATTCTTTAAAATCTTATTAGTTTGACCATACCGGTAAAATTATTAGCTGATTTTTTTATTTTATTTTAAAAGAAAGCAGATAAGAGATTAATGGTTAAGAGCTCGAAGCAAATAAAAAATTCGAAATCACACACTAAACAAACAGTAATGTGCTCTAATCTCAGAATTATTATATTTAAATTATGGTGCTTAGTGCTCCTTCTAGTTCTATCTCGAAGCCGAAGGAAGAACGAGGACAATCAAACGAGGAGTGGGACCACTTCTCATCTTTCTCTAATGATTACACGTGTCAGCACCACGTGCCAGCGGTCGGCCATTTCTTAATTATTATGTTATGTGATTATTTGGTGATAACGTTCGGTTTTTTTTAAATTAATTAGTTTTTGGAGTTAGCGAAGTGGCGGGCAACAGGTCTTGTACTCGAGTGGTAGCATCAACTTGGTGAACATAAAGCTGTCGGGTTTTGGTGGGCCGACGATCCATTTATCGTCACACCAGTGAAGTTTTCTTTGACTTTTGTCTTTTTGTTTTTCTTTTTAATTTTAACATAGGTTACTGGTCCATTTTAATTGGAATATTGCATTGGTGGAACCCTATTTGACATGATTACTTGTTTAGAGTCGGAGAAGTCATGAATCAGCACAAAAAATATTGCATTGGTGGAACCCTATTTGACATGATTACTTGTTTAGAGTCGGAGAAGTCATGAATCGGTACAAAAAATTCGAATAAGTGGAAATGAGCAACGACGGATTCAGAATTTTGACTTCGAGTGTTTGGAGTGCATATTTTGTCGAACCATGTTGTAAACGTGTTGACATATGCCGATATCTGATGGTTGTTGTCGAGAGGTCCTGCAAATTTCAATCGAGTGATACAAACACCAAGAGATGTCGACGCGTCTGGCTAAGTTTTATCGAACACTTGGTGGGCACAAAAAAGTCTCTTACCAGATCATTGAATGGTCCTAGAAAGGCATTCACCGACTTTTCTCCCGACCTTCGGAGGGTCTCGAGTCTTTATGTGGATGCCCATGGGAGTTGATACATGATAAACAACCTCTACCTTAGTTATTTTATACTTTATCTTTGAGGAATGTTATATTCCAAACTAATGTCAAACTCACATACTTTTTTGTCCTGGTTGTTAATAAGCGAAAATATAACATGAAACGAAAATAATACCGGTTTCTTGCAAATAATATTTTTAGAAATAAATATTAATCTTTTTTTTATTAACAATGACTTTAGTGGGTTGAATTGATAATTGTTGAGATAAAATAATCAATTAGGATCGAGCTTGCATCAAAATGCATAGTTATTATTACGTATGAGCCATCCAAATGTGCAATTATGTTAAAATTTAAGGAAAACTAATGAAAAGAGCTTGAAAACTTTGAGTTTTAACAATAAGGACAAAATAAAAGGTAAAGTGAATAGTACCAGGATTGACTTTTTAATGTAAAAATGTAATTTTTCATTAAAGTGAACAGTACGGTGAACTTTTCGTTAAAGTTCCTTAAAATATACGCTTAAAACATACTCCACCCATAAAACGAATTAAGTATAAAGAAAAACGAATTTTAAATGCATGAATTCATATTTTGTGCGCGAATTCATATTTTGTTAGTAAAATTATTAAGAAATAGGAAAAAGATTAACAAATAATTGGGCAGTGATGGAAGTTTGATTAACTTCCAGCTTACAACGGGCGACTGACATGGGGAATGTCGTCTTCGAATTACAACAAAAACATCACGTTTTTATCATCTTTGTGATCTGGGTCGGCCATTTCCCAAATCAATATGAGATCTTGCAAGAAATTTGGGGACCCCCATTAAAGGTAAGCACATGTCATTAATTTTGTCCTGGAGCTTTATTGTCGTGTTTACTTTTTCCCACTCGGTCTAATTTAAAGAGTTGAATTCTTATTACGGAGTATTAGAATGTTCATTAAATTTAGAAGAATAAAAAAAATGATTGAACTCTCGAAAAAAATGAATTGTTTTGACAAAACTATCAGCGGATTTTTTTTATTTTTTAAAGAGTGGTTAGGCCCACACAAAATAAGAATTCAACTCTCCAAATTTGAGGAATTGGGCTCCTCATATGGTTGAGGTATTTGAATTATAGAGGAGTGACACCAATCAACTTAGAAGGAAAGAAACTTAACTAAAACAGAGATGTTACTGTGTCAATATTTAATGAAGAAGAGAAACTTAACTAAAACGGAAATGCTATTGTATCGATATCTAATCTTGCATAATATGTGTAGATATTTACAATTTGATTTTGCATTATTATTTGTATAAATTGTATAATATACCCCTAATTCGTGTTTAAATGTAATAAAGTTGGCTCTAAGTTTTTTTGTTGAGTAATATTAGGGAGGTCATCTGTTCAAATCATATTTTGTTAACAATAAAACGTGGTCGTGATGAATGAATTATAATTTAAGTGTTAATTAATGTACTTATTTTCTATTAATAAAACATGACATGTTTTGTAAATGTGATCTAAAATGTTAGTCTTCTTAACATTAGTTTTTTTGTTTACTCTTTCACTACTATGTTACAATTTATTAAAAATTTGTTGGTATGAGAGTCAGTGTTAGACTATTCATTTGTTGACTAAAAAATAAACTTAGAGAAAATAAATAAAATTGGGAATTTTCCAAAAATTAAGTTGATTTGTCACTAAAAAAGTATATTTTAAAGTGCTCCTACTTACTCAAACTTGACTCTATTACTAGTGATATTTCTGTTGAATGAAAATTCTTTTTGACTTAAAAGTAGTGCATTTATTTTTCATAATTTCTTGTCAACTTGCATGGTGAGAGTGACTAATGAGTAATGATATGTGTCCCATAGGTTGGCACCATAAAAAAATAAAATAAATGCATATGGGATAAAAATAAGAAATATCCATGCATGGAGGGGTATGATATGAAATTATGAATTATGTGAGGCCTTTATTTACATATGCATGTAACTGAAACAAGTGGGAGTACATCTGACAAAGATATCTTCTATTGTATTCTATATAATATTATTATACATATACATATATATATATATGCATGTAATGTTGAAAAAGAATATAAGCCATTGGTATTATAGAGTAGAATTCTCTCTCTACTAAATTTCCTTCTCTTTCCTTATTTCCTCTCTTATCATAATTTTTTCTTTATCTTTCTCTCCTTATAAAACGTTCGATATAAAATATTGATGTGTTTTAATTATAATTATTTCAACAGAAAAGAAAGAAATGTGAGAGAGATTTAGAGAAAGACGATCCTACACCTGTTACAAAAGTGAAAGGGAAGAATGAGCAAAGAGACACTGGACTTTGCAAGTATCTTTTTATGTGGGACTTGAAGTACTCCCATGCTTTCTATGTCTCTTTGTTTGCTTCTCCCTCTCTCCTCCTATCTTTCTCTCTCATCGATTGATTAATAAGTTAGCTGTTGGGGACTGGAAAGAAGGAAGGAAGAGCAGCTCAAAATGGACCCGACTTCTCTACCCTTCCACTTTCCATACATTTTCATTATCTCTTATTTTATGCGGTAAATATTAAGTCACGTTAATATTTTATATTAATTTTTTTTATAAAGATAATAAGATAAAATATAATAATAATATAAAATATCGATACGACTTAATATAAATAAAAAGGGATGAGAATGTATGAAAAATAGCAGTGAAGAGAAGCCAGGTCTGCTCAAAATTCAACTGAAGGAGAGTGATTAGTAATAGGTTATCTGAATTATCACTCTCTCCCTCCCTCTCTCCCTCTCTCTCTCTCTCTCTCTCAAATTGTCTGACCATCTCTGACCTGACACCATCATGATCCCCATCTCTCTCTCCTACCACACCCCTTCTTGGAGGCTCCCCTCTTCTTTCCCATAATTGTACAACTTTGGTCTGTCTGTTCTGTCCTCCCCTTCCTTCCCTCACCTTATCCTCATTTATTTCTCTTTCAAGTCCTTTTACCGACTCCTTTTCTGGTAAAAATCAAAATACACAATAAAAATCCCAGATGCCTGTTTTTTAGTCCTTCCTTTGTGGTGGTGTTGGTGGTGGTGGTCCTTTGCTTGCACTTTCCCAAGTGGCATGAAGGCTGAGGCAGTACCCATGTTCCTAACCCATAGCTAGCCCGCCTGCATCTTCAGTACTATACAAGTATCAAGTATCATCTCTCTCTCTCTCTCTCTCTCTCTCTCTCTCTCTATAGATTTGATTTCGATAACAGCTTCTTCTCACTCAAGTCCTAGGTTGCTCGTTGCTCATAAATTAATCTAATTTCCTTTCTTTGGTTTTTAGGTTTTAATCACTGCAATTCAATAGACTGCCTACTGTTTTTTTTTTACTTTCTAAATTTTCTTGTTTTGTTCTATTTTTTTCACAAGATTTTAAGCTACTGTAATCTACGGGAGATGGATTCGATCTTGGTGTAAAGAGGTAGCACACTGCCCTAATCAGCTGGCCTAACCCATGTCTTCACTTTCACGTTGGTATTGGATTGTACATGCCCGGTGAGTTTTGGTTGATTTCATGTTTTTTCTATATCTCCAGTCCATGCTTTCTGGTTTTCCCTGCTGTGATTTTCCTGGTGACTTTTCTCTCTTCCCCAAATAAACGAAAGTTATGAAGTTTATTGCTTTCTCACAAGTAAAAGGTGAAGATTAAACTCCACTTTGATTATCTGTTGATAAAAAAATTTAAATTAATCATTCAAGCGTGCTAATTAGCACTGTCATTTAGAAGATTCATGTATTTTTACGGCTCCAATTTTATCGGATCTCGCCAAAGGGAGAGAACCATGAATTTTTATCGAAAACTAGGTACTAAAATCTCCTAGGGAAATTTGATGTTAAATTGCATTTGGTATTAGGTTGATTTGGCATTCTGCAGCTTTATTGTGCTGAACTGCTGATATGCAAAAAGTTGCTTAAAATATGTTCCGTGAACAAAGACAATTTAGCTACCATACATCTCCGATTAAAGTTTTTATTTTTGTCACTTGCAATAACACGGAACAACAGCGATTGCATAGGAATTCCTTACTCCCGACGCTCTTCTTAATTTGTTCATGCATTTTAGTGATTTTAGGCAAGCATATATGAGCATATATTTGTTCTCCAATAATCTTAACCTCTTGTCTCAAATATATGGTGAATGGTTGTGGTTTTCCAAGTTCTGTCTATGTGTTAAATGCCACTTAGAGATAAACTAAGAGCGGAATGTTTACTGATTCTGCACCATTTAGAGGACAGACCCCAGAGCTCATTTTTTTTCTCTATAGACAAAAATGTTCTCAGCACACCTTTCCCTTATTGAAAGTATGACTTTCACGGTTTCACCTGTGAGATACAAAAGTTCTTCTTCCACAGTTCTTTTCTTCTTCTTTTTTATCTGTAAGTTCCTTGCCGAGTTTTTGAGATAGCATGAAATGTGTGCATTATGTGAAAATATTCTCAAGAAACGTTTGCTTTTTTTGTGTTTTGACATGCATCCTGCTCGAGTACTCAAATGTCTCATTCATCATCGTTGATCCTCCTTCGCAAATTCTCTCGCTAAGAAATAGGAGAGTAGAAAGAATCCCACTTTGTCATGGAAAATGACTCATTTTGGCATTCGTGATTGCAGATGAAGGGCAAGCTGATAACATCACTCTTAAGAAAGTTTCTTGAATTCTCCGTGTGATTAGTCATATAGAAGAAACAAAGTCCTTGACTTCGCTGCCCTGCCGAAACATGTTAACACAAAACTTGAACTTGGAATTTGAAAATAATTCAGAAGTCACGAACCAAGTAACTTCGAACGTACCTCTGCAAGAAGAATCCCCTGACGCCTCTAAGGACAGCGCAACCACTTCTTCGTGCCTCACAAATCAGACAAACCATCAACAACAAGATCCCGGGCCTGTTTCACTTGACTTGACACTCCAGTTTTGCTCCAGCGACGTTGAATTGAAGGGCACAGGGGAGACAAGTAGTGAGGCAGCTGCACCCCCTACTTCAGAAGGAACAAACCCAAGGGTATTCTCATGCAACTACTGTAAGCGTAAGTTCTATAGCTCACAGGCACTTGGTGGCCATCAGAATGCTCACAAGAGGGAGAGGACAATGGCCAAGCGTGCTATGCGTATGGGAATGTTTACCGACAGGTATACTAGCTTGGCATCTCTCCCCCTACATGGTTCTGCCGCTTCTGCATTCCGGTCTCTTGGCATCCAAGCTCATTCTGCAGTGCACCAAAACACGATGGTATCATCAGATCATCCGAGGTTCCCTGTCCCCGACACAAGAGGCGTAGCGAGGTTTCAACACGGCTATTTTGGAGTGCCGGTGTTCATGGACGAGGATGACGAGGGCATGTTTTGGCCCGGGAGTTTCCGGCAGGTAGGCAAGGGAGTTGGAGGTCATTACAATGTGCAATCTGCACAAAATCCAAACATGAATTCAGGAACAAGCATGGCACCAAGAAATAATACAAGTTCGTCTTCACCTGATCTTACTCTAAGGCTTTGAGATTTTTGTTGTTGTGTTTAATTAGATATATTTCCTACTAATTAAGCATGCATGCTGACATTAATCAAATAGTATTAATATTAACTTTGTGCAGTGAGATTTGCCATTTGTAACGGCTGCAGAGATTTCTAAATTGTTTTTATGGCTGTATCTGTTTCTTAAGTTCATAATTAATTAAGGATGTTCTTGTTGTTGCTAGTATTGGAAGTGAAAATGTTTTATTGGAAGCCGGTAATTGGTTTAAGTTATGAAATTCATAATTTTCACTTCCTTTAGCGTTCCTTTTGGATATGAAGATACGAGTGTAAATAGGTAAATGCTCTTAACTACCTGAGCTATGTGTCTCAAGAAGCGCTCAACATAATTTGGCAAGAAATGAAGTTTTGGTTGACCCCAAAAGCACGCTTCTTATTCATAATTTCAACGTTCAATCTTGGCCTCAATATTCAATACACAATATTGACCCTAGGATGTGGATGAAATGTCTTTTAAGGCATATCAAACATATCAAATTCAAGGGAGGAGACTAAGGGTTGTGAGGAATGCTAGATAGAGGTGGAATATAATTTTAATCACTCTTGTTTTTGTGCATTCTCTATCTCTTTTTTTTTTTTTAACTTGTATATTTTTTTAATTAATGTGTTAAATTGTTAGTTGTTAAGGAGATCAGTGAGGATGAACATGCACCAAAATACATAAATATATCGGTTTTCACTACTACCCTAAAACACCATATACTTTTTTAACTTTTATATTAAATAAATCAAATAATAATCAAAATAATAGAGATAAGGTAAGAAGTCATGAATAAGAAAAACGAAAATATCAAAAGGATATTTTGTTAGGACAAAACATGAAATGCGATAAATATGAATAAAAAAAACGACGGATGGGAACGTGACATTGCGAAATCGAGTCATTGACGAAGGACTTTCCTTGCACGTCGGAAGCCGCAGCCGCATACGTCAATACCGCGTTTGCCTTTGCGCGCGCTCTATCTCTCATGCAGGCAACGTAACATTCC